>NC_134399.1:212735933-213069276 GCF_050003625.1 Haematobia irritans | reverse complement strand
AAATTGGACAAACGTCAGCTACGCTGCTATCAATCACCGATAAGTAGGAATTGAGGCGGCTGCACTTGCCTGATCTTAATTGGGCCAAAACTACCCTAGTCTGCCGTGGGAGGTCTCTTTCCTCCGGTGCTATGGGGGGTGGTCGGACTCCAAGAACAGGATTAACCTTGTAGCTTCTCACCGCTTCAGCTACAGTATCCTCATGAATCCTGTTCAAACCTGCCTGGTACGCTGCTTGATCTAGAGGCTCTCTTTTATAGCGCTGGATCTCGCGCTCTAGATTATGTATATCAACCCTTACGTTCCTGGGTGGTGGTTGTGTATCCATAAGATGGTGGTTTGGATGATTACTGCGATAACAACCCAGGAGATACTGCTTTGACAACATGTAGTTGTGTCTTCGCACAGGGATGATCTTTGTCTCCACATAAAGGTGATCCAGGGGTGTGCTGCGGAGACACCCAGTCGCAGTTCTAAGAGCAGCGTTCTGGCAGGTTTGTATGTTATTCCACTGCGTATCACTGGTCTGCGGTGTCCACACTGGCGCTGCATAGTTTACCACTGACCGGCCAATTGCCTTATAAGTAGTTAGCAAGGTTTCTTTGTCCGCACCCCAAGTACTGCCGGCTAGTGACTTGAGGACCTTGTTTCTACCACGGAGCTTATTACAAATTGCAGTGGCATGGGCAGATGACCTAAAAAGGCTGTCGAATGTGACCCCAAGAATCTTGGGGTAATTTGTGGTCGGAATTATTACTGTACGTGTTGTACGTGTACGTGTGTACGTGTTGTCTCATTAAAGACGTAACTATTTTCAATTACTTTCTCAACTGACTTGGTGTTTTTAGTTTGATTAAAAAATCGATTATTTGAAACAAGTTTTTAATTAAAATTTAAAAAAAAAAAATTCCATCGCTTTTTTTAATGATTTAGTCTTCCGAGTTTGATTAAAAAGTTAATTGTACCAATTATTTTATTAGTTAAAAATAGTCAATCATTGACTTAACAGGTTGGCTGATAAGCCCCCGGTCTAACAAAGAAAAACACATTTTTTTTGTCAAAATTCGTTTTTATTATTCAACATAGTTCCCTTCATGAGCGATACAACGATTATAACGACTTTCCAATTTTTTGATACCATTTTGGTAGTACTCCTTCGGTTTTGCCTCAAAATAGGCATCAGTTTCGGCGATCACCTCTTCATTGTAGCCAAATTTTTACGCTGCGAGCATCCTTTTGAGGTCTGAGAACAAGAAAAATTCGCTGGGGGCCAGATCTGGAGAATACGGTGGGTGGGGAAGCAATTCGAAATACAATTCATGAAGTTTTGCCATCTTTCTCAATGAATTGTGGCACGGTGCGTTGTCTTGGTGGAACAACACTTTTTTCTTCCTCATATGGGGCCGTTTTGCCGCGATTTCGACCTTCAAACGCTCCAATAACGCCATATAATAGTCACTGTTGATGGTTTTTCCCTTCTCAAGATAATCGATAAAAATTATTCCATGCGCATCCCAAAAAACAGAGGCCATTACTTTGCCAGCGGACTTTTGTGTCTTTCCACGCTTCGGAGACGGTTCACCGGTCGCTGTCCACTCAGCCGACTGTCGATTGGACTCAGAAATGTAGTGCATATCCAAATATTGATGAATGATATGACCAACACGTTCCTTTGATATCTTTAAGGCATTTGCTATCTCGATCAACTTCATTTTACGGTCATTCAAAATCATTGTGTTGATTTTTTTGATGTTTTCGTCGGTAACCACCTCTTTCGGGGGTCCACTGAGTTCACCGTTCTCCGTTCTCATTTCACCACGCTTGAATTTTGCATACCAATCAATTATTGTTGATTTCCCTGGGGCAGAGTCCGGAAACTCATTATCAAGCCAAGTTTTTGCTTCCACCGTATTTTTTCCCTTCAGAAAACAGTATTTTATCACAACACGAAATTCCTTTTTTCCCATTTTTTTGTCACAATAACAAAAGACGCTCTATCTCACAAACTAATTGACTTACAGACATCAAATTTTGACACGAATCATTTGAAGGTTGGTACTATATAAAAATAATATACATTTAATACTAGCGACGCCAACTATGTGTCAGACCAGGGACTTATCAGCCAACCTGTTATTTTGTGTAACTGCATACAGTTCTGCGTTCTCTGGTATACATGTCATCCACCACGTCCAATTTTGTTCTTATTTTCTAGGTGTTAATTATGTACATAATTTTGAACATTTCATATCGCGATTAAATAACACGAGAAATTTTATTTACAATGGTTTTGAGTCATCGTGGAATATAGTACATAAATGTAGAAATAAATTTCTACAGCGACCTTCAATGGGTTAATTGTTTTATTTATGCCATAATTTATGAGTTGTTTTGTTTTCATCAAAAAAAAAAAAATAAGACACAGACTATAGTATTTTTTTTTATTTTTATATTGTGGTTGGTATGAATTTAGCTACGACGCAATATATTTTCTGTTCTTTTATATTCCTTTTTGTTTTTGTTTTGTTATTTTGAATTTTTAACGTAAGCGAAGAAAATGAAAGGAAAATAGCAAAATAATATGCCGGTAGATCATCAGGTGTTGGTGGAGAGCTGCTAAATAGAGCTAGTGGCTACCTCTTGGTGGTTGTTTACTTTTTTTATTTATTTATTTCTTAGCTGACTACGTTAGCCAACGTATTAAGAATTATTTATGTTTGTCTAGTTTTGTTTTTATTTTTTGCTGTTGTTATTCAATTACGATTAGCAAGTATGTCTAGTTTGCAAATTAACTAAAAAAATGTAGTCTAAATTGTTTATTTAGTTAAAAATGTCCACCATTGTTTTCTTAGATAGCATATTTCTTATTAAAAAAAAAAAACTTGATAAATAAAAAGTAAAGTGGTAGAAAGAAGGTGTGTGTGCCAAAGAAAAAAATCTTAAATTCTTATTTATTATTTTTGCATTCACCACAATATATGCGCATAAGTTTAAAAATCAAAACAGATAAAACTATATTTATATAATCTAAAAAACAAAAACACCAAAAAGCGAATTGAGGCCACATAGGTAGGTTTCAATGAATAAAATAAATATGAATAAACGAGTTCTTGTTTTTTATGAAATGGAAATTTATAGAACCACGCACAGTGGTTCTAAATCGCTTTTTTTTTGGAAATAATTCTGCAACTTTTGAACGGATAAAGATATCAATATAATTTTTGTCTATGTTTATAAAGCTGAATTATTTTCCTCTAAGTTTGCAAATTTGTTGTCCTGTAGGCATTGAAAGTTGGTCACCTCGGGGGTATAAAATTTTGTTTTAGCTGTCAACTCCGAACTGATTTCGATGATTTTTTCGTTGTTGGGTAAAACTTGTAAAGCTCTACAAAAAAGTTCGTGTGCGTGTGCAATTATCTTTTACCGTTCGCAAGATATGGGATCCACAATTTATGTTTTTGCAAAATTTTGACAAAATGGGGTTAGTATTTTGAACCTAGAAGTTCTGTATGTAAGTGGCTTCGTAATTTTTCTTCTTAACTGCATTCCCTACAAAATTCTATGAATCTTTCTGTCGTAACATTTTTTTTATAGATTTGTTTCAATCTTTTTTTACTTGTTTCTTATAGAAGACCAAATTATGGATACGCTTTAAGCTTTTATCGGACATTTTGGTCATGTAGTATATGAGTAGTATATATTCTCCACCCAAAATCGACAATTTTTCAAAAATAAAACATTTTGTTTTCAAAAATACTCATTCGGCAAAGCACCGATTGCTAAGCCGGTCTGTTTTCCAAAAAGCCCTATGTGTCTACTAAGCAACTGTAAAAGGTTTCAACATCCTACCAGTAAACAGCTGAGAAATATGCAAATTACAAAAAAATAAAGTTTTTCCAATATATACCCCTCCCCCCCTGGGGGATTTTGGGAATGGTATATTCAGCAATATTTCTTACAACAAATTTCCCTGCAAAAATCAATAAAAATCATAATGATATCACAATTGGTTCAAAAGTTATTAAGGTTTCAATTCATATTCTCAAAACATTGGAATTTTTGAAAAAAATGTTCCGTGCCCCCAAAACTTGAAAGTTTCGTATTTTTTGTTCCTTTCGATGGCATATAAATAAAGCTCTCTCAAATACCTTTCCAACGATGTACTATATTTAGACTCTTGATTAGCCAAATGCGCCAACAACTTCCACTAAACGTTACTAACTCGGGTATTTCTGCAAATTTACGTTTAAATGGGTGCTATACCTAGGTTAGGTTAGGTGGCAGCCAGATGTATCAGGCTCACTTAGACTATTCAGTCCATTGTGATACCACATTGGTGAACTTCTCTCTTATCACTGAGTGCTGCCCGATTCCATGTTAAGCTCAATGACAAGGCACCTCCTTTTTACAGCCGAGTCCGAACGGCGTTCCACATTCCAGTGAAACCACGTAGAGAAGCTTTGAAACCCTCAGAAATGTCACCAGCATTACTGAGGTGGGATAATCCACCGCTGAAAAACTTTTTGGTTCGGTCGAAGCAGGAATCGAACCAAGGCAAGGCGGGCATGCTAACCATTGCATCACGGTGGCTCCCAAAATATCTATACCTAAATCTGAACCGATTTAAATCAAACTTGGCACACTTGACGATACTATCAAATATACTCCTTGTGCAAAATTGGAAGGAAAGCAGAAAAAAATCTGGCTTCTGGAGCCATATAAGTGCACATCGGGCGTAAGCTATATATGGCGCCTATATCTATATCTAAATCTGAACCTGAACTTGCGTAGCTACAATGTTAATTCTGCTACCTGTGCAAAATTTCAAGTAAATCGGAGTCAAACTGTGGTCTCAGACTGAAAATTTAGTTTACGGTGGCCATTTAAGTATATATCAGCCAATTGATATATATGTGGGAGTATCTAAATCTGAACCAATTTCTTCCAAAATCAATAGGGTTCTGACCCAAAACACAAATTTGAAGTCGATTGGACTAAAATTTCGACCTAGACATTGATTACAAAAATGTTTTCACAGACGGACGGACGGACATGGCTAGATAGACTCAGGACCCGGCCCTGAGCAATATTGTCAAAGACACCATATGTCTATCTCGTCTCCTTCTAGGCACTAACTTATAATACCCTGTTCCACAGTGTGGCACAGGGTATAAATATACTTCCTACCTGAAACTATTCTAAGCAGAAAAATCTGGACCAAAGGTGAATCTCTTCCAGAAGATCTAGCTTCATACAAGTTTGAGAAATGCACCAGATATGACACATCCAGTTTTTCTATGTACTATTTTTGGATTCTGTATTTTGGACAAATTGACCAATATTATTAATATGCATTTCATTAAAACGTTCAACGGTCCTCTGAGAGATTTTCCATTTCATCATAAATAAGAATAATATTAATTTTGATAAAATACTACTATTCTTGAAATTTTTATCAAAAATGTCAATATTTGCTACTTATTGCTACCCAGCAAAAACTCCAATTACCAGGTATGAGTACAAGTATGCCTGCGCCAAATAGGTAACAATTTCTTCGTACATATATCAGCAGTAATAATTTTACATGGGCTTGACATTGGAGGAAAGTACTATGGTGCAAGCATACCAGCAGTCGAAAAATAAGTACTTCGTCGCAAACATACCAGCGCTCCAAAAATAATAGGTTTACCAGAAATAGAATCAAAAAAAGCGAGTGAGTTGCTGCTCTCATATCTATTTATAGATTTCTCTCTTATAAGTTAGTTTCATATTCTATGTCTTTTACTACCCCTTTCTCTCACTCTATTTATATTTATGGTACAATTTGTACTTTGAAAATCTCTTTGACGCCAGGAGGAATCGATCTCAGATCTGTTGTTTTGTAATCCAACACACTAACCCTACTCCACGGCATGGATGTATTCAATGATGTCATTTTGCAATATAAATGATGTACTATGCAACTTAAGGATACAATGGGAGCCACCGTGGTGCAATGGTTAGCATGCCCGCCTTGCATACACAAAGTCGTGGGTTCGATTCCTGCTTCGACCGAACACCAAAAAGTTTTTCAGCGGTGGATTATCCCACCTCAGTAATGCTGGTGACATTTCTGAGGGTTTCAAAGCTTCTCTATCGGGCTGCCACCTAACCAAACCTAACTTAAGAAAACAAGGGTATATTTTATTGGCATTATAAATTAATATATTGCAATTTTTTCTGAAATGTAATTTTCGCTACTATTAACGGTGTCCACAATCGCTGTAGAGCTTATTCCATTTAAAAAAAAATGTAAAGAAAAAACCAAATTTTCAACAAAAATTTAGTTAATTAATACTTAATGCGATTAAAAAACAAAAAATAAATTTAAAAATAGAGTCTCACCAGGATTCGAACCCGAACCTCAAGATACAATTTTAATTACTGGTATTAATAAAAGGAATCACTTTTAGTCTACACAGATAAGTTATTATTATTAAATCCCAGGTAATACTACAAGTAGTAATTTTTTGATTACCTGGAACCACTACTGGAAGAACCACTAGTGCTTACCCAGTTTTTGCTGGGTAGTAAACTATGAAATGTTTACTAAATTTATTTATAGGACTTTGTTTACAGTAGTAAATATTTAGTAAAACATTTCAGAGATATCGATCACAAATGGTCGTATGTACTTGATAATGGTATTAATAGTAATATTGAATAAATATGGGTCATATTTTTAGATGCTATAAACACACAGACCTTAACAATATTAAAATATATATTTATACACAAAGAAAACAAAAAAAATATTGATATAATTTATATCAATATGCACATGTGTGCAAGTCTCAGTTGATATCAACCCAAAAAAAAAAAAACACTTGATTTAAGTGTACACACTCAATTCATAACGCATCATAACATCAATTTGCAGTAAATTCAGTTGATATTAAAAATGATAAGCCTATAAAAAGAATAATAAAGATAAGCATTATTGTGCTAACTAACTAGCTAGTGTATGAGTCTATACTAAATGTAAATATATAATAATTGTTATCAGTATGTAAGTAAATGTTAAAAAGGTTCGAGTGGGGGAATAATATTACCATAGGAGATAATAATAAAGACGAGACGCCCTCGCCAGACAAATGGGAATGCTATAGTCGGGATTACCACAGGTTGGGGGGCTTTACTATGAAATACTTTATTTTGTTATTACAAATTACAACGGATGTCTAGAATGAATTGTGTAAATTGAAAAAAAAGAAGGATTTACAAATGCGTTATCGTTCAATACAATGTTGAAAATTCTCACCTGTCTCGTAATGGACTTTTTTTCATAATTAAACAATCATCGATAAGTGACAATTGATCAATTGATTAGTCAAAGACAATTGTAGACTTCTAACTTTTCACCAAGTTACTGTGAGGAACAACAAGGCCCTCTGAATAGTTTCGATTATCGCAAAATAGGAAACCAAAAGTCGATTTCGAGATTTATGAAAAAATTTGGAAATATTGAAAATCGACTATTGGACATAACATGATCTTCAAAAGCCGAATACACCAGCAACCAAAACACTTTCAAAAATTGATTTTCACGGAAATTTAAAAATCTATTTTTGACCATATTGAAAATCGATGATCTATAAGCGACTTATAAAATTTGCATTTATTCATGCCTTTTTGCCAAAATAAAATAATTACGATGAACTACTCTTTAGATTTCCGCACAATAATCGCTTTGTATAAATTAATATAAATTATGCTGATATTAGTTTTTCACATAAACGAACTTAGTATTAAGCAAAATGCACAAGAAAAATCGAAATTTTTTTCAATTTTTATGCCACTTTTTTTACCAATTTGATTCACTTTTTATTAATTTCTTTTTTTTTTTGGTGTAACATTAGGGCTGTTTTATTTTTGCACTGGATACAACATTTGTATGGGCTATCCAGGACATCGTTGCACTGGTGTTCTATCCAGAACATCTCACCAGTGCAAGTCGCGCCGATCTTGCCAGATTGTGTTTTGATAAAATGACGCTTCATCGATTCACAATAGCACTTTATTGTGACTAATTTATCGAAAAACATGTAATTCAAAGTGGTATAGTGTCATAAATAATCGCAGCAGTAAATATTTATTACTAATTGGAGCATTTCATACATTAAAAATGCAAGATTTCACTTCTTTACAGTGATTGTTTTTAAACAGCTGACAGTGTTGCATATTGTTGGAGATGTCCTGGATAAACGAGTACTCTGTTTTCTTTTAGTCCTTCAGGTATCCAGTGCTAAAAGAAAACAGCCCTATTATTTTTTGTAAAGTTTGACCCCAAATCCCATAAAATTAACATATAATTGAACCTCTGCGGCCAATATCTGGGTTCTAGCCTGAACTGTTCAAGGATTGATTTTTGACGAAATAGAGATAAAAACGTTTTGGGTTGAGACCTCTTATTTTGCGACCACGTTAATGATAAGACTGACATCGATTCAATGTCTCAAAGATAGAATTCGTAAGGCCATCGAGAACATAGGACAGGCATTTTGTGATTTGGTTATACAAAAAAAAGTTAATGAAAAGGATCTGGAAGCATGGTGGTGCTGATTGGATGGTATTTTTTTTTTACCCTCCACCAGATAATGGGGGTATTATTAACTTTGTCTTTCCGTTTGTAACACATCGAAATATTGGTCTAAGACCATAAGTCTGAGTCGATCTAGCGATGTCTGTCCGTTTGTCCGTACGTCTATAACTAGGCACTAGGTCGGGTGGTATTGCAAACACTTGCCACGGGTAATTCACTCAACCCAAAGTGAACTACACTTGAACCTTCCGAAAAAATATAGAGGAAGCACACTCAAAAACAAACCCAGCCAACTACATTCAAAACGATGATTTGAGTTTGGCAAATGAAGAGAGACGTGCTTGCACATTTGTTTAGGCAGTAGCCGACTATCAAACCTTTTTTCGGAAGGTTCAAGTGTAGTTCACTTTGGGATGAGTAAATTACGCGCATTTATTTCTGATAATTGGTTGATAGTTTTGCTGCAAGTAGAAGATGCTGATGAGGAATGTGGTAATTCCGAAACGTGCGTCCATCCAACCATCTTGCAGTCTATAGGGCTTTGCCCAAATAAATTTGACAAGCATTTTTCCTCTGTTGGTTGATCTACACTTGTAGTTTAGTCAATGCATGGTTTTAAGGTGAAATCAAAAACAACAATAATGATTGAAGAACAAAACCAACAATAACAAAACGAATATTTTTTTCTATAGAAAATTTTTGTCACAATTTTATTTCTATAGAAAATTTTTGTCACAATTTTATTTCAATAGAAAATTTTTGTCACAATTTTATTTCTATAGAAAATTTTTGTCAAAATTTTATTTCTATAGAAAATTTTGTCAAAATTTTATTTCTATAGAAAATTTTGTCAAAATTTTATTTCTATAGACATTTTTTGTCACAATTTTATTTCTATAGAAAATTTTTGTGACAATTTTATTTCTATAGGAAATTTTTGTCAAAATTTTATTTCTATAGAAAATTTTGTCAAAATTTTATTTCTATAGAAAATTTTGTCAAAATTTTATTTCTATAGAAAATTTTGTCAAAATTTTATTTCTATAGAAAAAATTGTCAAAATTTTATTTCTATAGAAAAATTTGTCAAAATTTTATTTCTATAGAAAATTTTGTCAAAATTTTATTTCTATAGAAAATTTTGTCAAAATTTTATTTCTATAGAAAATTTTGTCAAGATTTGTGAAGTACCTCTTATTGGAAGCTTTCATCCGATCCGGTTGAAATTTGGTACGTGGTAGGTAACTTAAGAATTAAAACTTTTGATCAAGGTTGATCTGAATATTTTGGAAGTCAACAACTTTAGTGAAATTTAGTTAAAAATTCTCAATTTAATCAAATATTACAAAATAATAATTTAAAAATGTATTTATTAAGTTTTGTTTCTTGAGTTATATGACCTCTAACACCCATGCAAAAGTTGGTCCATATTGGTCCATAATTACATATATAAACCTATTTGGCTCGCGGATCCTCTTATAAAAGAATCTTTCGTAAAATTTGGTACGTGGTGTAAGTATATATAAGCAGGGAGCCACCGTGGTGCAATGGTTAGCATGCCCGCCTTGCATACACAAGGTCGTGGGTTCGATTCCTGCTACGACCGAACACCAAAAAGTTTTTCAGCGGTGGATTATCCCACCTCAGTAATCATTTATGAGGGTTTCAAAGCTTCTCTAAGTGGTTTCACTGGAATGTGGACCGCCGTTCGGACTCGGCTATAAAAAGGAGTTCCCTTGTCATTGAGCTTAACATGGAATCGGGCAGCACTCAGTGATAAGAGAGAAGTATAACAATGGACTGAATAGTCTAAGTTAGCCTGATACATCGGTTTTTGCTTGCGGATCCTTTTGGATGAGCAAATTTCTTTCGTTCCCGTTGAAAATTGGTAGGTGGTGTAAATATATGGTCACTAACAACCCTGTCATATCGGTCCATAATTATACACACAAAAAAATTTTTTTCTGATTCAATCACGAAATTAATTGATCCAATTAATTTTTTAATTGAAATGTCTTCAATCACCGAAATAATAGTATCAATTAAAAAATTAATTGAAGGTCAATTAAAAAATTAATTGATCCAATTAAAAAATTAATTGATACTATTAATTATAGTAATTGATTTTTGTTTCAATTAAAAAATTTGTTTAATCAATTAAATTTTTAATTGAAAATTTTTTAAAACTCAATTAAAATTTTAATTGGAAAAATTTTCGTGAAATTTTTTTCTGTGTATATAGAAGTTTTAAGATATCTTGCCATCGGCAAGTGTTACCACAACCCAAGTACTTCGATTGTGAATGATAGTCTTTGGTAGAAATTTCTACGCAATTCACGGGGGAGGGTACATAAGATTCGGTCTGGCCGAACTTACAGCCGTATATACTTATGCTATATACTAAAAGCATACCTTTATTGTCATAAATATCAATCATTTATCTCAAAAAATGACATAAACTACAAAATAACATCCTCTTATTGGGAAGCCCTATACATACCTCGATCAGTATGTCTGTCCGTTGGACCATCATATTGTTGTCGCATGATCGAAATTAAATTTTTGGATTAATTGTAATTAGAAAAATTAGAAATTAAAAATTAGAAAAAATTCAGTATCCGAAATCAAGTCCTTAAACTCACTTATAGACTTTGTTTTAGAATTTCTGGAACAAACAAAAAAAAAACATTTTCTTTATATGTTTTCCCCGTTGTTGGTTTTATTGACAAATCCCGAGATTTCTGCGCGGATCTTGACATTCTTACCCAACAAAAACATTCGAAATATTGTTAAAATAATTAGAAATATAAAATCACTTACCGAGAGGGCATGTTACTTAATATCTTATCAGTTATAAAGCCAGAACGATTGCAACGTTCCACAAAACGATCTAATATAATGTAAGCAAGTGGCACATCCAAAACAATATCAGCCATATCATCAAAAACTCGTAGGAAACCCTAAATACGAAAAAAACAAAAAGAGATAAAAAAAGAAAATAGGTCAATGGTTTATCTATACGAATATTAGAATGTCCAAGGAACAATTGTGCAAAATTCATGAAAGTTTGAATTACAGAAATGAAACTTTAATTTTACCTGTTCCATTCCAGCTGGAAGTACCAAACAAGCTTTATCCAATGATGCCAATAATTCACACATTGCTTCCTCTGTAGTTTGCGACAATGATTCCAAAGTCATTACCACCGCCTCATAGACGAGTTCATGATGGAAATGTGGCACCTCCAATTCCCGTAAACAACGATGGGCTTCTTGTATATCACGTGATGATAAATACTCTTTCAATAGCAATGTCATTTGCTTAGTAATGGTTTTGACAGGTCTCAGAGGTCCACCCATACCCCAGACATTATCTAAATGGGCCCAACCCTGTTTCATGTGCAGAAGGGTATCGGCGCGACGTATAGCCGTCATAGCATGTTCATTGATTTCATCATGCTCTGATGGTTTGGTCACAAATTTCGGAGGTAGACAATCATCAGCAACGGCACGAGCTAAAAAGTTGCCTGTAAAGGTAGAAATTTAAAGGGAAATTTAAAGGACATAAAATAAAAAGAAGAAGGAGTCAAAATTTTATTTGTATAGAAAAATTGGTCAAAATTTTATTTCTATAGAAAATTTTGTTAACATTTTTGTTTCCATAGAAAGTTTTATCTACATTTTATTTCTATAGAACATTTTGTCAAAATTTTATTTCTATAGAAAATTTTTTCAAAATTTTATTTCTATAGAAAGTTTTGTCAAAATTTTATTTCTATAGAACATTTTGTCAAAATTTTATTTCTATAGAAAATTTTTTCAAAATTTTATTTCTATAGAAAGTTTTGTCAAAATTTTAATTCTATAGAACATTTTGTCAAAATTTTATTTCTATTAAAAATTCTATTTCCAGAGAAAATTTTCTTAAAATTTTATTTCTGTTGAAAATTTTGTAAAAATTTAGTTCTAGAGAAAATTTTATTTCTATAGAAAATTTTGTCAAAATTTTATTTCTATAGAAAATTTAGTCAAAATTTTATTTCTATAGAAAATTTAGTCATCATTTTATTTCTATTGAAAATTTTGTCAAAATTTTATTTCTAACAGAAATTTTGTGAATATTTTATTTCTATAGAAAATCTTGTCAAAATTTTATTTCTGTAGATAATTTTGTAAAAATTTTATTTCTGTTGAAAATTTTCTTAAAATTTTATTTCTGTTGAAAATTTTGTAAAAATTTTATTTCTAGAGAAAATTTTATTTCTATAGAAAATTTTGTCAAAATTGTATTTCTATAAAAAATTTTGTCAACATTTTATTTCTATTAAAAATTTTGTAAAAATTTTATTTCCAGAGAAAATTTTCTTAAAATTTTATTTCTGTTGAAAATTTTGTAAAAATTTAGTTCTAGAGAAAATTTTATTTCTATAGACAATTTTGTCAAAATTTTATTTCTATAGAAAATTTTGTAAAAATTTTATTTCTAGAGAAAATTTTCTTAAAATGTTATTTCTATAGACAATTTTGTCAAAATTTTATTTCTATAGAAAATTTTGTAAAAATTTTATTTCTAGAGAAAATTTTCTTAAAATGTTATTTCTATAGAAAATTTTGTCAAAATTTTATTTCTATAGAAAATTTATTTCTAGAGGACATTTTGTTCAAATTTTATTTCTAGCAGAAATTTTGTGAATATTTTATTTCTATAGAAAATTTTGTCAAAATTTTATTTCTGTGGATAATTTTGTCAAAATTTTATTTCTAGAGGAAATTTTGACAATATTTTATTTCTAGCGGAAATTTTGTTCAAATTTTATTTCTAGCAGAAATTTTGTCAATATTTTATTTCTATAGAAAATTTTGTCAAAATTTTATTTCTGTAGATAATTTTGTAAAAATTTTATTTCTGTTGAAAATTTTCTTAAAATTTTATTTCTGTTGAAAATTTTGTAAAAATTTTATTTCTAGAGAAAATTTTATTTCTATAGAAAATTTTGTCAAAATTGTATTACTATAAAAAATTTTGTCAACATTTTATTTCTATAGACAATTTAGTCAACATTTTATTTCTATAGACAATTTAGTCATCATTTTATTTATATAGAAAATTTTTTAAATTTTATTTCTATAGAAAATTTTGTAAAAATTTTATTTCTATAGAAAATTTTGTAACAATTTTATTTCTATAAAAAATGTTGTAAAAATTTTATTTCTATAGAAAATTTTCTGAAAATTTTATTTCTAGAGAAAATTGTGTCACAACTTTATTTAGTCATCATTTTATTTCTATAGAAAATTTTGTAAAAATAAAATAAAGTTTGTAATAAATAATAGAAAATTTTGTCAAAATTTTATTTCTATAGAAAATTTTGTAAAAATTTTATTTATTCAAATTTTATTTCTAGCAGAAATTTTGTCAATATTTTATTTCTATAGAAAATTTTGTAAAAATTTTATTTCTGTAGATAATTTTGTAAAAATTTTATTTCTAGAGGAAATTTTCTTAAAATTTTATTTCTGTTGAAAATTTTGTAAAAATTTTATTTCTATAGAAAATTTTGTCAAAATTTTATTTCTAGCGGAAATTTTGTCAAAATTTTATTTCTATAGGAAATTTTGTCAAAATTTTATTTCTATAGAAAAATTTTTAAAAAATTTATTTCTAACGAAAATTTTGCAAAAATTTTATTTCTAGAGAAAATTTCTTAAAATTTTATTACTATAGAAAATTTTGTCAAAATTTTATTTCTATAGAAAATTTAGTCAAAATCTTATTTCCAGAGGAAATTTTGTTCAAATTTTATATCTAGCAGAAACTTTGTCAATATTTTATTTCTATAGAAAATTTTGTCAAAATTGTATTTCTATAGAAAATTTTGTACAAATTTTATTTCTAGAGAAAATTTTCGTAAAATTTTATTTCTATAGAAAATTTTGTAAAAATTTTATTTCTATAGAAAATTTAGTTAATATTTTATTTCTATAGAAAATTTTATCAATATTTTATTTCTAGAGAAAATTTTCTTAAAATTTTATTTCTATAGAAAATTTTTTCAAAATTTTATTTCTATAGAACATTTTGTAAAAATTTTATTTGTAGAGAAAAATTTCGTAAAATTTTATTTCTATAGAAAATTTAGTCAACATTTTATTTCTATGGAAAATTTTGTCAATATTTTAATTTTATAGAAAAAGTTGTAAAAATTTTATTTCTATAGAAAATTTGGTCAATTAAATACTTTTTCCTTTTTGGAATTTTCAACTTACCCACAATATTTGGCGCATCGGGAGTATCCAATGTTAAATCGGGCAAATTTTCCAATAATATCTCGAAACCTTTCTCAATATCTTTGGCCGTTATAACACGACCATATAAATCGGATATCAACACCGATGTCATTTCACGCTGCGAATCCTTGTGATCCAAAGCAATCTCTACAATAACACTAGTAACATATGGACGCAAGAGACCCGTTAGAATCTCATCGAGATTAACAGCCACTTCATGGGTATCACCATGCTCATAGTATTCCAAGACAATGGGCTCGGTTAATTTGAAAAATTCCTCTGGAGTTAACTCCGGAATGACTTCGGTTAATACAACATTTTGATCGTTCGACTCACTATCGTAGTTTGGATCATTCTCATCTTCATACAATTCTTCTAAGGCTTCAGAGCCGGGTAGACCCCAGACACCTTTACCGCCGGCACCACCTTTTTTGGGTAGACCACGGCCATAACCGGTCCGTGAGCGACGACTATTCTTCCAGCGGCGTTGAGGTACAACATAATCTTTGGCACTGCCATTTATAACAACGGGCAAACCTCCAACGGCGCCATTACTTTCACCACGACTATTTTGTCTTTGTATAAGACGTTTGGCTTTACGCTTGACACGTAAATCATGGCTATCACCAACACTCAGGGGCTTCTTCATGATGCCATTTTGGCCTTTGGGTGAGCCAGAAGCAGTGTCACCACCATTTAATTCAACAGCCTTAATGTCACCATTAAGTTCACGTTCCACCGAGCTTTCTCGTGATTCAGCACTGGCATAGCCATTTTGATGAGAATTAGCTTCGACTTCCATGATGTTTGTTTGTTCGTTTAGGATCGTTTAGATTAGCAAAGTGGAATTTATTCAATAATTAAAAGATGAAATAATGGCAAACTTGTACTTGGTTTAAACAGGTGCTTATATCTGCAATTGGTGTTAATGGTATTGTGCTCTTTTTCTATAGTTCAGTTTTTAAAGAGTCTCAGGAACGGAACAATTCTATTCCAACAGACGAAAGTGTGTTAAAAATAAATTCAATTTTGACACACAATATATATTTTTTCTAAGTAATCTTAGACTTGGTGGCTGGAATGATTTTCTATGGTCATTCAATTTATTCTGAAAATAGAAAAAGAAAAATAATTTAATCATCATAGTAAAATGATGTTGGTGAAATAAGTTTTAGTTTATATTTTCAAGAACTGTATCAGGCAGAAAAAGGAATTTTCTCACATTAACCTTATGGTCGTGGTGGTGTTTACTAATAGCCAGATGTGTGGTCTTTCCAACTTGGCCGATTTCAAGGAGCAAAATAAGGATTAAGCCGAATACATTATTATCAACTATGCCAAATATAATAAAAAGAAGTAGGGCCGTAAAGCCGGGTGAGGCCGACTATATTATATCCTGCACCAAGGTTTTGATATGGAATCGAAAATAGGGATCTACCATTTTCGATGACATATCAAATCCGTTGAGCGTTATATATAAAGGTTTGTCCCAAATACATACATTTAAATCTGACTCGATCCGAAAATTTGTAAGACTTCTACAAAATCTATAGACTTAAAATTTAAGTCGGCTAATGCCCTGGGATGGAACACAATGTTAGAAAAAAAAAATATGGGAAACATTTAAATCTGAAGCAATTTTTAGGCAACTTCGCAAAAGTGTATTTATGATTTATCGCTCGATAAATATGTATTACAAGTATGGGCAAGTTTGAGTCAGTTTTACATGTTTTCGACTTAGCAGTGGCGATTTTACAAAGAAAATGTTTGTATTTTGGCCATTTTTGCCGAAATCAGAAAAACATATTTATGAAAGCTATATCTAAATCTGAACCGATTTAAACCAAAGTTGGCATGCATAGCTACAATGTTAAATTTACACCCTGTGCAATATTTCACGTAAGTCGGATTACAAATTTGACCTATGTTGTCATATTAGTGTAAATCCGGTGAAGGATATATATGGGAGCTATATCTAAATCTTAACGAAAACTTTCATTCTACTCCCTATGCAAAGTTTCACGTAAATCAGAGCAAAACTTTGGCCTCTGTGGTTATATGAGTGTAGATAGGGCGAAGATTATATATAAATCGAGTGAAGGATATATATGAGAGCTATATCTAAATCTGAACCGGTTGCAAACAAACGTGGGATGTATATCGAAAACTTTCATTCTACTCCCTATGCAAAATTTCACGTAAATCAGAGCAAAACTTTGGTCTCTGTGGTTATATGAGTGTAGATCGGGCGAAGATTAACAGGTTGGCTGATAAGTCCCCGGTCTAACAAAAAAAAAACACATTTTTTTTTGTCAAAAGTCGTTTTTATTATTCAACATAGTTCCCTTCAAGAGCGATACAACGATTATAACGACCTTCCAATTTTTTGATACCATTTTGGTAGTACTCCTTCGGCTTTGCCTCAAAATAGGCCTCAGTTTCGGCGATCACCTCTTCATTGCAGCCAAATTTTTTCCCTGCGAGCATCTTTTTGAGGTCTGAGAACAAGGAAAAGTCGATGAGGGCCAGATCTGGAGAATACGGTGGGTGGGGAAGCTATTCGAAGCCCAATTCATGAATTTTTGCCATCGTTCTCAATGACTTGTGGAACGGTGCGTTGTCTTGGTGGAACAATTTTTTCTTCTTCATATGGGGCCGTTTTACCGCGATTTCGACCTTCAAAAGCTCCAATAACGCCATATAATAGTCACTGTTGATGGTTTTTCCCTTCTCAAGATAATCGATAAAAATTATTCCAAGCGCATCCCAAAAAAACAGAGGCCATTACTTTGCCAGCGGACTTTTGAGTCTTTCCAAGCTTCGGAGACGGTTCACCGGTCGCTGTCCACTCAGCCGACTGTCGATTGGATTCAGGAGTGTAGTGATGGAGCAATGTTTCATCCATTGTCACATATCGACGGAAAAACTCGGGTGTATTACGAGTTAACAGCTGCAAACACAGCTCAGAATCATCAACACGTTGTTGTTTTTGGTCAAATGTGAGCTCGCGCGGCACCCATTTTGTACAGAGCTTCCGCATATCCAAATATTGATGAATGATATGACCAACACGTTCCTTTGATATCTTTAAGGCCTCTGTTATCTCGATCAACTTCAATTTACGGTCATTCAAAATCATTTTGTGGATTTTTTTGATGCTTTCGTCGGTAACCACCTCTTTCGGGCGTCCACTGCGTTCACCGTCCTCCGTGCTCATTTACCACGCTTGAATTTTGCATACCAATCAATTATTGTTGATTTTCCTGGGGCAGAGTCCGGAAACTCATGATCAAGCCAAGTTTTTGCTTCCACCGTTTTTTTCCCTTCAGAAAACAGTATTTTATCAAAACACGAAATTCATTTTTTTCCATTTTTTTCACAATAACAAAAGTTGCTTCACAAAAGACGCTCTATCTCACAAACTAACAGCCTGTTTCCGTATGTCGAGCGAGCACTATCGATCGACCGAAATGCATAAAAACAGCTGATTTTTGGTTATAAATTCAGCTGTTTGTTTCCATTTCAGTCGATCGACATACAGAAACAGGCTGTAATTGACTTACAGACGTCAAATTTTGACGCGAATAATTTGGTTTTGTTTAGGTTGGTACTATATAAAAATAATATGCATTTAATACTAGCGACGCTATATATGTGTCAGACCGGGGACTTATCAGCTAACCTATTATATCTAAATCTGAACCGATTTAAACCAAAATTGGTATGCATATCGAGAACGTTAATTCCACTCCCTGTACAAAATTTAAAGGAAGTCAGGCCAAAACTCTGGCTTCTGGGGCCATATAAGTGAATATTGGGGGAAAGATATATATGGGAGCTATATCTAAATCTGAACCGATTTCAATCAAATTCGGCACACTTTACGACACTATCAATTGCACTCCTTGTGAATAATTTAAAACAAATCAGCCTGAAATTCTGGCTTCTAGAGCCATATTAGTATATATCGGGCGAAAGATATATATGGGAGCTATATCTAAAACTGAACGGATTTCTTCTAAAATCAATAGGGTTCTATTCTGACTCAAAATACATACTTGTGCGAAATTTGAAGTCGATTGGACTTGGAAAATTGCGACCTAGACTTTGATTACAAAATTGTGTACACAGACACTTGGAGTTTGGTTAGGGTGTCCAATTACCCTGCCAACATTTGGGTGATAGTTTTATCGTCTTTCGCTAAGATGTCACTATTTCGGATCGCCAGGAAGTTTTCTGGTAGTAAAATCTCAAGCACAGCAAACAAATTCGACTCTAACAGCGATCAAAAATCTAAATATAGACTCCATACATAGACATAGCTAATTTTTCAATAGCACCTCTCTGAGAGTACATGTGTGTAAAAAACCACTATCAACCAACGAGCGTGGGTGGCACAGAGGGAGAGTCTCTGACTTTAAAACGAAAGGTTTCGAGTTCAAAGCTCGGTGCGGCCGATCATCATTTTTATTTTTAAATTTTTTAAAAATCGCTTTTTTTACTTCTTTTTGTCACTGGTTCGATTCCCCGAGAACACTATCGCGTAGTGGGACATTTGTTCCCGAACGGGGACACTTACTCGATAAGAAAATGATATCGCCTATGAAAGTTTTATCTTCCAGGGTGAAACTACTTCGATACACTTTCGATAGAAAATGTTTGCAGGGTAAGCATTTGAAGGCGGTTTTCGATTTATCCGAAAATCCCAATTTTTTAAAAACCGGTTTTCGGGTTTTTATTTTGCTCAAAACCGGTTAAAACCAAAATTATAAAAATTAGTGAAAATTAAATACACATTTTATTAAAAAAAAAAAAAACAAATAAATAAAAATGCATTTTAATAAAATTAACAATTTATAGAACATTGACAGGAAAATTGTATACCGTTAAGGTGCTCCCTTTGCGCTGAAAATATTCCTTGACTGGTTGTAGATATCCGACTATAAGTTTTCTAAAAGAATTTTCTAAAAGAAAAGAAAGGAATTTACAACTACCCAGTCAGAAATTTACGATGGTTATAAATATTGAGCGTTGTAACAGCGTTGGAAGCCAACGTTGAAACAACGCTTGCTAAACAAATTAATTGACGGTTTTTAAATAGTAAATTTTCCATAAAATTGTCGTTGAAAATGCATGTTCCATCAATGTCCAATGGTTTTTAATGAGTAATGGATGTATTATTGTTGATATGAATTGATTTATAATAGGATAATGTTCCTTTATCATATAAAGTGAATATGTACATTAACAGTGAAACAACTAGGAACAACAATTTTGGTTAATTTTACAAATGAGGCAATTGTAGAAAGTTTTAACTAAACTAAACGCTGACATCACGCCAAAACCCAAATATAAGTACTTATTTATCGACTAATTGAAGAAATTTTGTTAGACATAATTACTTTTTTTCACAAAAATTTTGTCAAAATCCTATCTCTATAGAAAATTTTGTCCAAATTTTATTTCTATAGAAAATTTTGTCAAGATTTTATTTCTATAGACAATTTTGTCAACATTTTATTACTATGGAAAATTTTGTGAAAATTTTATTTCTATTTATAAATTACCTCTTAGTTGGAGAGGAATATTTTGCAAAATCTACCAAAACATTAAACATCCTACAAGTCTATCAAGCAGTCAAAAATTTACCATTTGTGCTAGAATTCTACCAATTGTGGCAACCGTGTTCCAAATACACCAGTGTGAGACAGGGAGACGGACATTGCAAAATCGATTCAATCTAATTCTAGGTTAGGTTATCTTAGGTGGCAGCCCGATGTATCAGGCTCACTTAGACTATTCAGTCCATTGTGTTACCACAGTGGAAACTTCTCTCTAATCACTGAGTGCTGCTCAATTCTATGTTAGGCTCAACGACAAGGGACCTCCTTTTTATAGCCGAGTCCGAACGGCGTTACACATTGCAGTGAAACCACTTAGAGAAGTTTTGAAACACTCAGAAATGTCACCAGCATTACCGAGTTGGGATTATCCAACGCTGAAAAAAAAAACATTTTGGTGTTTGGTCGAATCTGGTTTGGAACCCAAGGCCCTGTGTATGCAAGGCGGGCAGAAATAACATTTTGACAATATTTTCTATAGAAATAACATTTTGGCAAAATTTTCTATAGAAATAAAATTTTGACAAAATCTTCTAGAAACAATTGGAAAGACGTATGAAATTTTGTTTTTCAGTGCTTTTTAATGATTGTAAAAACCATCGATACACCATATAACGATGTTATCATTTTGGGGTTGTCAAAGCGTTCGTTAAACCATCGGAAAAGCGTATAAAATATTGTTTTCATGACGCTTTGAAAACGTTGTTAAATACAATCGATACACCGTGGAATGATGTTATCATTTTGGGGTTGTAACAACGCTTTTTCCCACCGTGTATCAACCGTTCACAACGCTTTTACAACGCTTTTCCGAAGTGGAATGTCGTTCGACTAAAATCTCTTCATTTACTTAGTGAAACTTTGTTGTAAGTACCCTACGGGAAATGGATCAACCCCAGGAACCAGTCACAGTTCTGGTCCAAGCGTATGGAATGGACCGGTCACTTTAACATGGGTTTGTCATTGGCTGGGAAAATTTACACTTGGACTCATCCTAAGAACACGTCTTGGAACAACTTTATAGGACTACCCCATACACAACTGCTCATGAAACGGTCCGGGACAAACTTTTAGGACCCTGTTTCCATCCGTATCGCACCAGAAAGGAATATATTGAACAATAAATAATTCTGATAGTTGTATTGTAGTAAAAGTGTGGATTCAAAAAGATTTTAATATCAAGAGAGCATCAATAAATTATATGACAATTACAAAATGTTGATAAACTGGAGCACTAGTACCAGTCCTGTAATGGGTCCATTATTTTCAATTTGCACTAATTTCCCGTAGGGTAGTCATTTGTTTCTCACCTTCGGTATATCTTTGCAATAAGTTCCACTTTTGGAAGAAATATATGAAAAATAGAAAGAAATTTCGTTGAAATACAGAAAATCGGTTAACCGATGGTGAAAACCCCGGTTTTGGCAGTTAATCGAAATTGTCAGTTTTTTCATTATTTGGTTAATCGGTTAACCGGTGTCGGTTTTGGACACCCAAAGTTTGGTGTCATTTTCGAATGTCCTCTGTATTACACAGCGGTAGTCAAAGGGTTAATTTAACTGCAAGTTCCATATAAACAAATTCCATATCATCAAAGTAAAAGTTTACATTGAATTGTTTTTCGTTTTTGTTTTTTTATTTATTTCAAGAACGAATATCTTTCAAGAATTTTTTTTCAAAATGCCTTGAAAATAACTATCACAACACACAACAATAGTCGTCAGCAATGTAAATTTTGTTGATATAGATCACGAGTTTTGTTAAGTTTAACACTACAAAAAAAAGATAGTTTGTGCATATATTCTACATATGCATTTGAAGTACGCAGTGCAAAAAAATCTACTCTAGACATAACATAGTGCATTTCATGTACAATTCAATTCAATGCATTACGAGTTTATAGACCCCAAGACCGAGACGACTTGATTAGTTAGTGTGACATGACTGAGAATTGTGGCATTTTGTTAGAAAAAAAAATAGCAATGGCAATTGTTTAGTGTAGTGAAAATTGTAAGGCAATCTCGCATTGGCTAGTGTTAAAGACCGCTTCGAAGGTTTGCTTTTTTTTTGCTACATTCATTCATTCACGGTTTGGCCAATGTTACTTATGGATCAACTTGTTATGATATTGTATTTTGCGATTCTATTTCAGAAGAATTGGTATGATAGTACTTACCCACTACGTGGCCAATGTAGTTTATAGTTTAGTAGAAAATTACCAATATGCAATGTAATTTATTTAAGCATTTGTTAAAATTGTATCTTTTTTTCATGGTGGCTCCCGTCGTTCGTTGGACTGTTTTCTATGACGTTGAGTTGTTGTTTGTGATGTGATGTTGTGAAACTTTGATGTGGATGTGTGGTAGGTATGGTATTATTTTGTTTTCTATCATGCCTGTGTGAAGAATTCAAGTTGAATTACCTTTTTCTCTGCCAAAAGAGCAATGAATTTTATTTAGTTCTTACATTAATACCGACAACGCATGATTTTAGTTTAGTTTTCCTTTGGTTTTTTTTTCTAAATTATGGCTCATTTAATATTGTTTTGTGAACTGAATAGTGAATAGTTTTTTTTTTGCACTTCTACGACTTGCCAATCACTTTTCTTAGTGTTTTTAATTACGCTGCGTGTTTTCTATATTCTTTGTAGAAAATCATGGGCTTCTAATTTTTTTTTTTTAGAAAATTTACATTTTGTAAAATCGCTATGTGGAAATGATATCATAGGAGGATGTAATTTTTAAGAACATATATTTAAATTTAGATTATTAATTTTGGTATTAATTCTTTTAAAAGGCAATTAGGTTTTTAATCCACGTTTCGTAGGTATGACTTATAAACAAAAACTCAATTTATTTAATTGTTAACATAATTGTGAATACAAATAAAAATTTTGGCACAATTTTCTATAAAATAAAAATTTTGACAAAATTTTCCATATTAATAAAATTTTGACAAAATTTTCTATAGAAATAAAATTTTGACAAAATTTTCTATAGTAATAAATTTATGGCAAAATTTTCTATAAAAATACAATTTTGACAACATTTTCTATAGAAATAAAATTTTGACAAATTTTTCTAAAGAAACAAAAATTTTGATAAAATTTTCTAAAGAAACAAAAATTTTGACAAAATTTTCAAAAGAAACAAAAATTTTGATAAAATTTTCTAAAGAAACAAAAATTTGGACAAAATTTTCAATAGAAACAAAAATTTTGATAAATTTTTCTATACAAAAAAAATTTTAACAAATTTTTCTATAGAAATAAAATTTTGACAAAATTTTCTAAAGAAACAAAAATTTTGACAAAATTTTCTATAGAGATAACATTTTGACAAAATTTTCTATAGAAATAAAATTTTAACAAAATTTTCTATAGAAATCAAATGTTGACAAAATTTGTTATAGAAATAACATTTCGTCAAAATTTTGTACAGAAATTAAATTTTGAAAAAAATTTTCTACAGAAATTAAATTTTGACAAAATTTTCTATAGAAATAAAATTTTGATAAAATTTCCTAAAGAAACAAACATTTTGACAACATTTTCTATAGAAACAAAAATTTTTACAATTTTTTCTTTAGAAATAAAATTTTGACAAAATTTCCTATAGAAATCAAATGTTGACAAAAATTTTCTATAAAAGTAAAATTTTGACAAAATTTTCTATAGCAATAAAATTTTGACAAAATTTTCTATAAAAATAAAATTTTGAAAAAATTTTCTAAAAAAAACAAACATTTTGACAAATTTTTCTATAGAAACAAAAATGTTGACACAATTTTTTATAGAAATAAAATTTTCACAAAATATTCTTTAGAAATAAAATTTTGACAAAATTTTCTATAGAAATAAAATGTTGACAAAATTTTCTATAGAAATAAAATTTTGACAAAATTTTCTATAGAAATAACATTTCGACAAAATTTCTTATAGAAATAAAATTTTGACAAAATTTCTTATAGAAATCAATTGTTGACAAAATTTTCTATAGAAATAAAATGTTGACAAAATTTTCTATAGAAATAAAATTTTGACAAAATTTTCTATTGAAATAAAATTTTGAGAAAATTTTCTAAAGAAACAGAAATTTTGACAAAATTTTCTATAGAAGCAAAAATTCTGACAAAATTTTCTATAGGAACAACAATTTTGAAAAATTTTTGTATAGAAACAAAAATGTTTACAAATTTTTCTATAGAAATAAAATTTTGACAAAATCTTCTTAAGAAACAAACGTTTTGACAAAATTTTCTATAGAAATAAAATTTTGATAGAATTTTCTATAGGAAACGTTGAAAAAAATTTTCTATAGAAATACAATTTTGACAAAATTTTCCATAGAAATAAAAATTTGACTAAATCTCCAATAGAAATAAAATTTTGACAAAATTTTCTACAGAAATAAAACATTGAAAAAAAAAATGTCTATAGAAATAAAATTTTTCAAAATTTTCTATAGAAATAAAATTTTGACAACATTTTCTATAGAAACAAAAATTTTGACAAAATTTTCTATAGAAATAAAATTTTGACAAAATTTTCTATAGAAATAAAATTTTGACAAAATTTTCGATAGAAATAAAATTTTGACAAAATTTTCTATAGAAATAAAATTTTGAGAAAATTTTCTAAAGAAACAAACATTTTGACAAAATTTTGTATAGAAACAAAAATTTTGACAAAATTTTCTATAGAAATAAAATGTTGACAAAATGTTCTATAGAAAAACAAATTTTGACAAAATTTTCTATAGAAAAACAAAATTTTCTATAGAAATAAAATTTTGACAAAATTTTCTATAGAAATAAAATTGTGACAAAATTTTCTATAGAAATAAAATTTGGAGAACATTTTCTTAAGAAACAAACATTTTGACAAAATTTTCTATAGAAATAAAATTTTCACAAAATTTCCTATAGAAATAAAATTTTGACAAAATTTTCTACAAAAATAAAATTTTGACAAATTTTGACAGAAATAAAATTTTGACAAAATTTTCTACAGAAATAAAATTTTGACAAAATTTCCTATAAATATAAAAATTTTGACAAATTTTTCTATAGAAATAAAATTTTCTAAAAAACAAAAATTTTGACAAAATTTTCTATAGAAACAAAATTGTTGACAATTTTTTCTATAGAAATAAAATTTTGTCAAAATTTTCTATAGAAATAAAATTTTGACAAAATTTTCTATAGAAATAAAATTGTGAGAAAATTTTCTAAAGAAACAAACATTTTGACAAAATTTTCTATAGAATCAAAAATGTTGACAAATTTTCTATAGAAATAAAATGTTGACAAAATTTTCTATAGAAATAAAATTTTAACAAAAGGTTCTATAGAAAAAAAATGTTCTATAGAAATAAAATTTTGACATCATTTTCTATAGAAATAAAATGTTGACAAAAGCTATTTTTTATTGGAGAATATTTCCCCTCTATGTGTTGCCTCTGTGTACTGTGATGTTCAAAAAATTCAATTTTTTAAAGGTCTAATCGAAATGTAATATTTTCATTGAGTAAATCATTAAAGTCTAATAAACTGCGCATTCACGACATTTCAAGAATTAAAAAAAAAACATATTTGCATATTTCACTTATACGTATATCTATCTACTATTCAGTATACACTTGCCGCATAAATTGCGCCGTACATAATATCACTCGAAATGTACATACAATGTTTGCCAATGCACTCCCATTTTACTCATGCTACCGATTGCCATCTGCAGCCTTTTCATTGTGGTTATGGAGGTAGGTTTTTGTTAATGCCGGTGGTGGTTATATGTTGGCGGATGTACTACCACTTAAGAGTGGATAAAGAAATTCATTCATATTGAAGGGAAACTCCCTTTTGGAAATTTCAAGGTCATGCGCCATAATATTGACAAAGTATGAACGCTATATTTGTTGTTGTTTTCGTTATACTTTCCGCAGTCATGCTGCAATCTCTTTGGCAAAGAAATCTTATTAAATACTGCAAAATGGAAGTATGGTGATGGGTATTAAACGGAAAACACTCAAGAGATAGGCATATAAGCTCTAAATACTTGCAATTACAAGTAAAAGTTGCAAAAAAACTACATTTACAATAAATCATTGTATGGGGAAAATTTAAATTAGGAAGAAAATTGATTTTCTTAAAATAACCTCAGCAATATTTTCCTTGTCACTTGGTTATTCTAATCAAACTATTTTGTTTAGATTCTCTTGTAGCCTTCGGTTTTGCTTATATATCAAATGAAAGATCTGCACGTTTTTTTTTCTGCTGAATGAAATTATTTCTTAAATATATACCACCCACAACCAACCATACACATGAATCGATCCAAAGCATAAATTCAAAGTTTTCTTCATTTAAAAAAAAACAAGTATATACGGCCAAGCCGAACCTTAAATGCCCACCACCATGCATCAAATATAATAGCATCCTTTGAAAACCCTTCGTCGTATTGGGCTACTTGAAAATATTTAGAATTTTAGTTGGATTTGATGGCAGATATTCTCCCTAGCATGCTTATATACATGGACCAATACTTACCATATTTGCTACACCTATTTATGTATATAAAATTTGTTGCTTTTTGAATTTCAGGGAAATCTGATAAAAATTAGGATGTTTAGAAGCTCCAATATGTCAAATCGGGAGATCGGGCTATACCAAAACATGAACCGATTTATACCATATTCGGCACACTTGCTTATGGAGCTAAAATACTTCTAGATTTACAATTTCAAGCAGATTGGACAAAAAATTGCGGTGTTTAGAGGCACAAGAAACCAAATCGGGAGATCAGGCTATATGGGGGCTATACCAAAACATGAACCAATTTACACCATATTCGACACTCTTATTTGTGGACATAAGTTACCTCTAAAGTTCTAATTTCAAACAGATCGGATAAAAATTGAGGTGTGTAGAAGACCAAGAAGTCAAATCGGGAGATCGGGCTATATGGGGGCTATACCAAGACCTAGACCGATTTACACCATATTCGGCACACTAGTTTATGGACCTAAAATAAATCTACAGTTCCAATTTCAGGCAAGTCGTATACAAATTGCGATGTAAAGAAGCCCTAGAATTAAAGTTGGGAGATCGGGCTATATGGGGGGATGTACCAAAACATGGGCCGATTAACACCATATTTGCCACACTTATTTATTGACTCAAAATATTTTTAGATTTTGATTTTCAATCAACCGTAAAACACATCAACCTATTTACGGTCCTAAAATACCTCGAGTTTGAATTTCAGCGAAATCGAATAAAACTGAGATGTTTAGAAGCTCAAGAAGTCATATATGGGTCTATAACAAACCATGGGACCGATACACACCACCCTTGTTTGTGGACCTAAAATAACTCTACTTTTTTAATTTCAAGCAGGTCGGATAAAAATTGCGATGTGTAGAAGCCCAAGAAGTCAATTTGGGAGATGGGGCTATATGGAGGATTTACCAAAAAAATGGATCGAATAACACAACATTCGCCCCACTTATTTATCAAACTCAAAATATTTCTAGATTTTGAGTTTCATGCCAATCGAATAAAATTTTTGGTGTCTAGATGCTTAAGACCTCAAATTGGTCGGTTTGTGTGAGGGCTATATCAAAAAATTGACCGATATAGGCTATCTTTGAACTTGACCTGCGTGCAAAAAAACATGAATTTATTCCAAATTTATTGAATGCTGTAACGTGATTACAACAGACAGACAGACGGACGTGGTTATATCGTCCTAGAATTTCTGTCTGATCAAGAATATAACAGGTTGGCTGATAAGTCCCCGGTCTGACACATAGATGGCGTCGCTAGTATCAAATGCATATTATTTTTATATAGTACCAACCTTCAAATGATTCGTGTCAACATTTGACGTCTGTAAGTCAATTAGTTTGTGAAATAGAGCGTCTTTTGTAAAACAACTTTAGTTATTGTGAAAAAAATGAATTTCGTGTTTTGATAAAATACTGTTTTCTGAAGGAAAAAAATAAGGTGGAAGCAAAAACTTGGCTTGATAATGAGTTTCCGGACTCTGCCCCAGGGAAATCAACAATAATTGATTGGTATGCAAAATGCAAGCGTGGTGAAATGAGCACGGAGGACGGTGAACGCAGTGGACGCACGAAAGAAGTGGTTACCGACGAAAACATCAAAAAAATCCACAAAATGATTTTGAATGACCGTAAAATGAAGTTGATCGAGATAGCAGAGGCCTTAAAGATATCAAAGGAATGTGTTGGTCATATCATTCATCAATATTTGAATATGCGGAAGCTCTGTGCAAAATGGGTGCCGCGCTAGCTAACATTTGACCAAAAACAACAACGTGTTGATGATTCTGAGCGGTGTTTGCAGCTGTTAATTCGTTTTTCCGTCGATATGTGACAATGGATGAAACATGGCTCCATCACTACACTCCTGAGTCCAATTGACAGTCGGCTGAGTGGACAGCGACCGGTGAACCGTCTCCGAAGCGTGGAAAGACTCAAAAGTCCGCTGGCAAAGTAATGGCCTCTGTTTTTTGGGATGCACATGGAATAATTTTTATCGATTATCTTGAGAAGGGAAAAACCATTAACAGTGACTATTATATGGCGTTATTGAAGCGTTTGAAGGTCGAAATCGCGGCAAAACGGCCCCATATGAAGAAGAAAAAAGTGTTGTTCCACCAAGACAACGCACCGTGCCACAAGTCATTTAGAACGTTGGCAAAAATTCATGAATTGAGCTTCGAATTGCTTCCCCACCCACCGTATTCTCCAGATCTGGCCCCCTGCGACTTTTTCTTGTTCTCAGACCTCAAAAGGGTGCTCGCAGGGAAAAAATTTGGCTGCAATGAAGAGGTGATCACCGAAACTGAGGCCTATTTTGAGGCAAAACCGAAGGAGTACTACCAAAATAGTATCAAAAAATTGGAAGATCGTTATAATCATTGTATCACTCTTGAAGGGAACTATGTTGAATAATAAAAACGAATTTTGACAAAAAAATGTGTTTTTCTTTGTAAGACCGGCCAACCCGTTATGTATATACTTTATATAATCGGAAATCGATATTTCGATGTGTTACAAATGGCATGACAAAATTATTGTGGCGAGGGGGGAATGTTCTCACGGGTGCCAATCGAGGCAAAAATATCTACCAAAATTTGAATAAAATTTTACCAAAAAAAAATAACTACCAAATTAAAAAAATCTTATTTTGCCGCATTTGATCAAATTTTTGTGGCTATTATGAAAAAAAAAATGTTTCTTCGAAGTTTATTTATACAGTGTACTCGCGGTAACGTGAACTAATTAAAACCATGAGAGTTCACGTTAGCGAAAATTATGACTTTATAGAAAATTTATTAAATTTTTTTATAGAAAGTTTTGTCAAAATTTCATTTCTATACAAAATTTTCTATAGAAATTTCTATAGAAAAGAATATTTTGCCAACATTTTATTTCTAGAGAAACTTTTGTCAAAATTTTATGTCTAGAGAAAATTTGCCTAAATTTTATTCATATGTTAGAGAATATTTTGTCCAAATTTTATTTCTATAGAAAATTTGTGAAGTACCTCTTAAGCGGAGAGGAATATTTTGTAAAATCTATCAAAACCTCAAGGATTCTACTAATCTACCAAGCAGTAAAAAATCTATCATTTTTGGTAGAATTCTACCAACTGTTGCAACCGTGGAAGCAACTTTTATATGTACATCACTAAAATGGTAAAGGTATCACCTTTCAAATGAGGTATGACCAAAATTTTTCCGGCTATCGGTCTAGGTTCTACGTTAATAAATGTGAATTTTCGAACCGGTTTTTTTTTACAAAACTGGCTATAAATCAAAAAGTGTTCGATGTAAAGGTACTAAGTAGCCGGTTGGAAATTTAGCCAACACTTCGACCTATTCTACGTTAATAAATGTGAATTTTCGAACCGGGTTTTTTACAAAACTGGCTATAAATCAAAAAGTGTTCGATGTAAAGGTACTAAGTAGCCGTTTGAAATTTAGCCAACACTTCCACCTATCCGCTAAAGTTACATTTAGGCAGATATCTCTGCCAGAACCGGAGTTATGCGCCAATGAATTTAATTGTATCCGTGAAATGTACTTTTGCATAGTAAACTATTATACTAATTTTTATTTAACAGTTGTTTTTCGGGTAGAATAAAACAGAAGGGGTTTTAAACCGGTTATGGCAACATGGTTGTAATGAATCGTTTGTTTGGAAGTCACATTTTGCAAAAACAAAAAGACGCGAATTTTGAAAAAAAAAAATCTTTTTAAACCGGATATGGATATAAATCCGTTAATATATCCGGTTCTAAAAAATTTCGATATAAAAAGCGCCGCGGGCGAACTTGTTTTTTAAGGAATATGGATATAAATCGGTTTATATATTCGGTTGTAAGAAGAATGTATATGTAAAAAGCGCCTCAGACGGAAAGTATTTTTTTTATCTAGCAATTGATGCAAATGAATAAATATTTCAGGTTTTTACTGCAATTTGGATGTACAAAGCGCCGTAGGCGAAATTTTTTTTTCAAAAAAATCGCACGATTTTTTGGAAAAATGTTTCAAATTTCTTTGTAAACCGGATATGAATATAAACCGGTTAATTTCGACGGTTTTAGTGGTGATATCCGCCTAAATTTAACTATGACGGATAGGTAAAAATGTTAGCTACAAAATGGAATCAGTTAATTAGCACCTTTATATCGAGTAGTTTTTGAGTTTTGAGATGTTTTGTAAAAAAACCGGTTCCAAAAAACAGGTTTTCATCTGTATATCCGGAACGGATATATCGATTAGATCGATTTATGCATAATTTGAAAGGGGTTATCATTAGCTTACTAGAGATGTATATTTCAATCGGTTTATCAGAACCGGTTTTATTAACGATTATTTACTTAGACTTTAAAACCGAATAACCGGTTACAGCCGCCAGAAAAAAAATGTTGTTACAATCTACTCCTAGAGTTCTACCATCTATGAAGTTTTGGAAGAAATCTGAGAGGTATAGCTAAACTAGAGTTTAGCCCAACCGTGTATGTCATACACCCGAGGTGACCAACTTTCAACACCTACATGTCAGCCCGTGGACCCACAAGGTTAGGTTAGGTTAGCTGGCAGCCCGATGTATCAGGCTCACTTAGACTATTCAGTCCATTGTGATACCACATTGGTGAACTTCTCTCTTATCACTGTTAAGCTCAATGACAAGGGATCTCCTTTTTATAGCCGAGTCCTAACGGCGTTCCACCTTGCAGTGAAACCACTTAGAGTAGCTTTGAAACCCTCAGAAATGTCACCAGCATTACTGAGGTGGGATAATCCACCGCTGGAAAACTTTTTTGGTGTTCGGTCGAAGCAGGAATCGAACCCACGACCTTGTGTATGCAAGGCGGGCATGCTAATCATTGCAACACGGTGGCTTTCTGAAGGAGTAAATTGCATCCGATCCGTTTTAATTCGCTACGGGATGTTAGTATATACCTTTTAACAACCACGCAATCATTGGTTCATATCGGTCCATAATTACATAAAGACCCAAATTAATTCGATAGATCTGACTTGCTGGCTATCCACAAACTTGCAAACGAAAACATCTCAGCTTTCACACTAAGAAATTATGTTGATATCTTTATCCGTTCAAAAGAAAGCAGAATTGTTTCCAAAAACAATGATTTGGAACCACTGTGTGGTGGTGGGTATAAAACTAAGATTATGTGAATTTTTTTTTAAAAAATAACTTTCCGACAATCTGATTTGGCAACCCTGGCACTGGCGTACATGCACATGTACACGCCGTACCCCATATTACGTGATTTCGATGTTGTTTTGGGTTGTTCTCATTTTTGTTTTGAAATTTACCCGAAATTCTAGCAAATACCGAATAATAACAAAAAAAAAACACAAACAGCCAAACGACGCCGTCTGCAAAACAAATGCCGGCGAGAAAAATCAACAACAAAATACCCAAATACCATACAAATTCGGAAATAACCAGAAGATGGGTAGTATTATTTATTTGCGACGCAATTTTTGTGCGAAATACACATACTCACACAAAAAATATCTACTATTAAATAAGAGAAAATTAACAAAAACAGAACGAACCGCCAAAGCTAATGAAAAGAACTCATTTTCTAAAGCAGGACATATACAAAAAAAAAAAAACAAAGGAAATTAAAAATAAATTTAAAAAAATTTACAAAAAAAATCATATGCGATAAAACAAAAACATTTCTCCTCTTGTTCTATGAGTGAGAACCCTGTGCAATGGCGCAAGAAAATTATTTGATATTTATAAATTATTTATGGCTATTTCAATTCGTTCCTCTACTTTGTTTTTATAAATACCATAATACATTTTATTTATTTACACGCAAATAATCATTTACACCACACCTATTTTTATCAATTTACAATTTTCCTCATCCCATCACGACCACCAGAGCAGCACCTCTACCAAATGTCTAAAATTCTAATAGGAATTTTAGCACAAAACCTGAGGTGTTTCTTTTTTTACTTTCAAGGTTAAAACGGGCAAAATAAACCCGATATGGGCATAATATTCAATAGAAACACATAAAATGTTATGGAAGAGAAATTGGAAAAAACAGGGAATACAGAGAATTCAAACAAAATACCCATACTCAATCACTTGAAGGTATTATTCCAGAAAATCTTGTCCAGAGAAATGTAGACAACAAATCCTCTTATTAACCGGTTGTAAAGAAAGACGATAATACATAACGAGAGAATGAAGAATAAAACGAGAAAAACAAAAAACACATGACTGCCAACATATGTATCCATATTACAAGAAGCAGACATTGTCAGTCAGTCGTTGTTGAATCCAGTGCCCATGGTTGGCATGAAACCACACCGAACAATCTATGGGGGCAAAAAGTAAATATAATAACAATAAAAACGAATCATTTAAGTTTATGTCCCATAATGTATATGGTATAGCCTGGATACATGTGTATATTTTTATTCATTTGAGGAACTCCCAAAAAATGTCTCCTAGGTATTTTTAATTATAATTCCTGGTTCATGCTACACATATAATTCTTTAATATTTCGTTAATCATTGTTTCTGTTCAATTTTTTGTTTTTTTTTATTCATTGTTCATAAATACACCAAACAAAATAGGAATCTCTGTGACGAAAAAATTTGTTAGATTGGGTTACCCCTGTTTTTCAGGCTAAAATACATTTCGTAGTTTGGGGTAGTCTGGTTTTACAGGCTCACCAAGTAGTATTGGTAGGTTGGGTTAATGTGGCCGACTGGTTTAGGAGACTCACCTTAAACTATATTTGTAATTATTCGTCAAAAGCTTATTAAATTTGTTTTAATACTGAATGATTAGTTTAAAGTACCAATATTTTTTAAACACCGCTTTTTCGAGTTCAGAATGACGGAATACAAACACGGTTTGTAGAATTCTACCAAAAATGATAGATTTGTATATATATATATGCGCCACACTGTGGAACAGGGTATTATAAGTTAGTGCATATATTTGCAACACCCAGAAGGAGACGAGATAGACACATCCCAGCAAAAACTCTCATTACCCGGTAATCTTGTAGGTAAGCCTATTTAAAAATTAATAACCACTTATTAATTGGCATCGCTTCGGATTACATTTACATACGCATGTCCTAGGAGGGAAGTACTTCTTCCCAGGCATACTTTCGGCCATAAAATAAGTAGTGCATTTAAAGCATATAATCACCTAATATGTAATGACTTATTCGTAGATACACCAAAGTTTGCAAAATAGCCACTTATTGTCTCAGCCAACCAAATCTCGAAACTATTGATTTCTATCGCCGATTACAATGGATCAAAATATGGCGAGTGATGCTGTAATAGGAGAACTACTTGAATAGAAACGAATATTGTATAAACAAACAAAAAATCTAATAAATAATCTAAATAAGATTACACGCAAATTAATTTCACACATAAAATAGAAATAAATGTAGGTTGTTTAAGGTAGTTGGATTCGTGAATTACGTTATAATATATCCAATAGCCAATTCACATTAGGTTCGAATCTACTAAAAGTGGATTTTAAGTCTCTTTTTTATAAGGCAAATGGCATTTGAAATTTAGTTTAAGCGCATTTTGGAAGTGTAATGTGAATGAGGTTTAAGAAAGCATTTATTTAAAACATAATATGACAATGTCATTAAACACAATTATTATGAAATATTTCTTAACGGAAAAATTTTCAGAATTACCATTACATTACATATTCTTTTTGATTTTTTATGTAAGTGCTCGATTATGTGAATAATTATACCTAATGGTACCATCATTTATTCTATTTTATTAATTCGTTAACTACAACTGCCTAAAAATTTGAGAACAACAATTCGAAAATTACCGAGAAGTATTTATGTTTGTCATTACAAGTTAGTCATTATAACTCGCCGCAATGTAATGCAACGTGTAATGACAGCTTTACTCCTGGTAATGTCAATTGTAATGAGATGTGGTTACCTAGTTTTTGCTGGGATGGTGTCTTTGGCAAAAATGCTCAGGGTGGGATCCTGAGTCGATATAGCCATGTCCGTCTGTCCGTGAACACATTTTTGTAATCAAAGTCTAGGTCGCATTATTAGTCCAATCGACTTCAAATTTGGCACAAGTATGTGTTTTGACTCAGAATAGAACCCTATTGATTTTGGAAGAAATCGATTCAGATTTAGATATAGCTCCCATATATATCTTTCGCCCGATATGGATTTATATGGCCCCAGAAGCCATAGTTTTACACTGATTTGCTTAAAATTTTGCACAAGAAGAACAATGAACACTATAGTCAAGTCTGCCAAATTTTATTGAAATCGGTTCAGATTTAGATATAGCACCCATATATATCTTTCGCCCGATATGGTCTAATACGGTCCCAGAAGCCAGAGTTTTACCCCAATTTGGTTGAAATTTTGCACTAGGAGTACAATTAGTAGTGTAGTCAAGTGTGCCAAATTTTATTGAAATCGGTTCAGATTTAGATATAGCTCCCATATATATCGTTCGCCCGATTTACACTCATATGACCACAGAGGCCAATGTTTTGCCCCGATTTAGTTTAAATTTAGCACAGGGAGTAGAATTAGCATTGTAGCTATGCGTGCCAAATTTGGTTGAAATCGGTTCAGATATTGATATAGCTCCCATATATAGCTTTCGCCCGATTTACACTCATATGACCACAGAGGCCAATTGGTTGCTCCGATTTAATTGAAATTTAGCACAGGAAGTAGAATTAGCATTATAGCTATGCGTGCCAAATTTGGTTGAAATCGGTTCAGATTTAGATATATATTATCTGATTTCGACAAAAATGGTCAATATACCAACATTTTCCTTGTTAAATCGCCACTGCTTAGTCGAAAAGTTGTAAAAATGACTCTAATTTTCCTAAACTTCTAATACATATATATCGAGCGATAAATCATAAATAAACTTTTGCGAAGTTTCCTTAAAATTGACTCAGATTTAAATGTTTCCCATATTTTTTTACTAACATTGTGTCCCACCCTAGTCCATTAGCCGACTTAAATTTTGAGTCTATAGATTTTGTAAAAATCTATCAAATTCTGTCCAAATCGAGTGATATTTAAATGTATGTATTTGGGACAAACCTTTATATATAGCCTCCAACACATTTGACGGATGTGATATGGTATCGAAAATTTAGATCTACAAAGTGGTGCAGGGTATAATATAGTCGGCCCCACCCGACTTTAGACTTTCCTTACTTGTTTTTTACTAACATTGTGTTCCACCCTAGTGCATTAGCCGACTTAAATTTTGGGTCTATAGATTTTGTAGAAGTCTATCAAATTCTGTCCAGATCGAGTGATATTTTATTTATTTATTTAAGTCTTTGGAGCCACCGTGGGGCAATGGTTAGCATGCCCGCCTTGCATACACAAGGTCGTGGGTTCGATTCCTGCTACGACCGAACACAAAAAAGTTTTTCAGCGATGGATTATCCCACCTCAGTAATGCTGGTGACATTTCTGAGGGTTTCAAAGCTTCTCTAAGTGGTTTCACTGGAATGTGGAACGCCGTTCGGACTCGGCTATAAAAAGGAGGTCCCTTGTCATTGAGCTTAACATGGAATCGGGCAGCACTCAGTGATAAGAGAGAAGTTCACCACACAATGGACTGAATAGTCTAAGTGAGCCTGATACATCGGGCTGCCACATAACCTAACCTAACCTAAGTCTATGGATTACAATCCTTACAGACTAGCAATTTTAAAAATAAATTAAATCTAAAGTATTAAAAAATTTATTTAGAGAAACTGAAAAATCCAATCGGTATGTATTTGGGACAAACCTTTATATAGCCCCCAACACATTTGACGGATGTGATATGGTATCGAAAATTTAGATCTACAAAGTGGTGCAGGGTATAATATAGTCGGCCCCGCCCGACTTTAGACTTTCCTTACTTGTTTACTTTTTGGTATATGGTAGAATTCTTGACGTTTTGTTAGATTTTTCAATTAAGCGGTACTTCAATTGTGTATATAAATAAAATTTTGGCAAAATAATCTATGGAAATAAGATTTTGGCAAAATAATCATTTCATTTCATTTCATTTTATTTAACAATACAGTAAGCCTTCGTGGCGTTTCTATAGAAAAAATTTTAATAAAATGTTCTATAAATTCAATATCAAACATTTCTTTCATTTCTTGATTAGTATAAAAAAATTTTTTATATTAACCATAAAAATTTGATCAACAATTTCAAAATAATACTTTTTTAATTTTGTAGATTTTTGGTAAATTTTTCTTCACATTTTGGTAGATTATTTTTGGCACGAGTGGTACCAGAGAATGAAGTCGCGCCGCTGATTTTTGCCTCCGCCGACCCTTTTTGGGCAGTCGACGACTTCGCCAATTATGTCGGCTCATCTCGATTCAGGGACTAAATGTAGCTCTCCCATAAATATAAAAATTATTAATATGGGTCACCTTAATATTACTCTACCACCCTATTTTTATTACTTGAGTATTTAGAAGTAAATTTTCGTTCTTAAATACATGGTGACTGAACTTCCATTTTTATTTCTCGAGCATTTGGAAGACGATTACCGGTCTCCTGGCTTTGTGTTTCGAAATCTGATCATCTGATTATATTGCAAATCGCAAGTTGGCAAAACAAAAATTTTTATATTTAAATTATTACAGACTTCTTACAGCAGAGTCTATTTTAATTTTTTTCCTCATAAAAAATTTGCCAACAATTTATTAAGGATTTGTATGAGGAATTTTAATTTAAATTTGACATTCTTGGGAACGAAGGCATCTAAATTTGGAGACAATAACCAGAAAAATTCTGACAGCATTGGGACGATATGTAAATCTTTGGGATTTATTTAAATTGAAAAATAAGCTTAACTATTGCAATGTACATACTGTGCAAACATTTTATTTTCAGTTGTCAATCTTCACAAAGAAGGAACAATTTTTTTAACAGTTGGTACGGAATACACATAATTCTCTAATTATTTTGTAATATAATATGTATGTATATTTTGAAAAATCTGGAAAAAATGGCAATTTTATATCAGAAGATGAGATTTAATATGTTCTTCCAATACTCTAGAAAATCACAAAATCAAGAAACAAAACACAGCACACGCTCATATATGACCATGTTTATCCACTATCTCATCTCCATATGTGACAATAGGTAACAACAGGTGGTTTTGTGTATTGGAAACAAGTTTGGTATGTTCCAGAAAAATAATAATAATATCAAATTACTTCAAACTCACCGAAAATCACAGAGTTTGGCCAAGGCATATTTAACGTTGTGTCAGCTGATTATAATTTTTTCATTGCTGGCAGATAGTCAGTGTTTGTTTATATTCCAAAGGGAAATAAAAGTTCTTGTTTTTTTTTTAAAGATCGAAAAGACAAAGAAAAAAAAAACATAATATGAAATTACTATACTTTTTATTCAAAAATAAACTTTTGGAATGCAGGAAATTGCTGTAAAATAAAGAAAATTTTGAGAAAAATGGTCCTCATTATGGACGAATGCGAATAGTTACATATACATATAATTAACATATTTTATTTTCATTATCTCTATTTGTAATTTGAATCCTTAAAGGCCAATTGAGGTAAATTACAATAAATCTAATAAAGAATAGCTCCTCGAAGCATAAAGTTTTACTTATAATCTACGATGTTTAAAGGTACACAGAAACAAATTTCACAAAATTTTTCCCATTAAAATTTTAATTGAATTCAATTCAATTAAAAATTTAATTGATTCAATACATTGTTTACACAATGAAACAAAAAGCAATCACAAAATAATAGTATCAAATAATTTTTTAATTGGATCAATTAATTTTTTAATTGATACTATCATTTCCGTGATTGAAGACATTTCAATTAAAAAATTAATTGGATCAATTAATTTCGTGATTGAATCAGAAAAAAAATTTTTTTTGTGTGTAGAGGCTTAAATCTATTTTAGTACAAGTGGTACTATTGGTCCAATTTTTGGCTAGCGTGTAGACTTTTCGATTCTAAGCACAAAATGTAATATTTATTTATTTAACTCATTTTACAACCAAGCCGAAATGGCCATATACGGTTACAGGGATATTCAAAATAAAGAATTACATTAAATTTACTTAAAAATTATAAAAAAAATTAGGACTACAAACAAGGACTGCAAAAACTTGACATATAATTACACCTTAATACTAAGTATATATCTTACTACTATATGTAGACTACGTAACAAAAACAATTTGATATAAAAATATAAAAATTTAGGACTTTCAAATGCCTACTAACGCAGGTTATTAACCAATAAGTTTAATTATTTGCAACTAAAAATTTAATATTTTAAATATTATATATTTTTATGTTAACAATTTTTAATCCTCGAACTTATATATTTGAGTTATTTTATATTTGATTTCTAATTTTTGTTTTATATTTAATAAAAACTAACTAGGACTGCATAAACTTGACATATAGTTACACCTTAATACTAAGTATATATTTTAGGTTAAACAGCGCTGGGAACTACAATGTGTAGACTACGTTACAAAAACAATTTGATATATGTATATAAAAAGCAACAAAAAAACAATGAACTCATAATTAGGAATTGATTACTACTCGCAGTCACTGTGGTGCTATGGTTAGCATGCATACACAAGGTCGTGGGTTCGATTCCTGCTTCGACCGAACACCAAAAAGTTTTTCAACGGTGGATTATCCCACCTCAATAATGCTGGTGACATTTCTGAAGGTTTCAAAGCTTCTCTAAGTGGTTTCACTGCAATGTGGAACGCCGTTCGGACTCGGCTATAAAAAGGAGGTCCCTTCTCATTGAGCTTAACATGGAATCGGGCAGCACTCATTGATAAGAGAGAAGTTCACCAATGTGGTATCACTATGGACTGAATAGTCAAAGTGAGCCTGATACATCCTAACCTAACCTACAACTCGCAATAATATACCACTTTTTGGCGGAAAGACCTATTTTCGGAGTTACGAGCCCCTAAAGTTTTCATTATCACGTATATTGGATTTAGTATCCATCGCACATAATCATCGTAAAAGTAAAATATTTCGAATAATATGGACCCGGAGAGGTCCTGGGTTCGCGTTAGCCCACTTTGGACTATGTCCATAGGAGAAAGTCTCAAACCCCGGCTACTATCCCCTTTCGGTTCGCGTTAGCCCACTTTGGACCCTGTCCATAGGAGAAAGTCCCAAACCCCGGTCGAAGGCCGGCCACCTATACCCAGTTTTTAACGGTCGGTATCTCGAAAACTACGATCTTCCGACAAAATTTTTACTTCATATTTTCTGTTTAAAATGTACTATTTTTACCAAATATGAAAAAAAATGGAATTTTATTGATTTCATGAAAAATTGCTGGCAAAATATGAAGGAAAATGCCGATTTTCCGATGTCGATATCTCGAAAACTAGGTTTTTTTTACTTTACATTTTCGATTTAAAATCCCTTATTCTACACTCAAAAAAAATTGTTTATTTTTAACAACTTGTACTAAAGTAGATTTGTTCCAAGATAGGCATTTAAAATGATTTGATATTCTCATATTTCGAAGCAAAAATCAATGCGGTTTTAATTAGATTAGTAATCAATGTGGCAATGTAGTGGCTGACAACGCACTCATTTAGAAGAACGGTTCGGATTTCCACATTTTAGACTCGATATCTGATGCAATGGTCAAAAATTTCAACAATTTACTACAGACGTTTTTTTGCGAACTTCTTTAGGTAGGCATAAGTTGGACACATACAGTTGGGTAGTTCCGGATGGAACTAGTTCATTGGAACTAATCACTTTAAGCAACTTTGGGAACTATTTACAACTCTTTCGATCTTTTAGTTCCACAGGTCCATTTTTTATACCCTCCACCATAGGATGGGGGGTATATTAACTTTGCCATTCCGTTTGTAACACATCGAAATATTGCTCTAAGACCCCATAAAGTATATATATTCTGGGTCGTGGGTGAAATTCTGAGTCGATCTGAGCATGTCCGTTTGTCTGTTGAAATCACGCTAATTTCCGAACGAAACAAGCTATCGACTTGAAACTTGGCACAAGTAGTTGTTATTGATGTAGGTCGGATGGTATTGCAAATGGGTCATATCGCTCCACTTTTACGTAGAGCCCCCATATTAAGGGACCCTCAGATTTGGCTTGCGGAGCCTCTAACAGAAGCAAATTTCATCCGATCCGGCTGGAATTCGTTACATGTTGTTAGTATATGGTATCTAACAACCATGCAAAATTGGTTCACATCGGTCCATAATTATATATAGCCCCCATATAAACCGATCACCAGATTTGACCTCCGGAGCCTCTTGGAAGACCAAAATTCATCTGATTCAGTTAAAATTTGGTACGTGATGTTAATATATGTCCTCAAGCACCCATGCAAAAATTGGTCGATATCGGTCCATAATTATATATATGCCCCATATAAACCGATCCCCAGATTTGACCTCCGGAGCACCTTGGAAGACCAAAATTCTTCCCATTCGGTTGACATTTGGTACGTGATGTTAGTATAAGGTATCCAACAACCATGCAGGAATTGGTTCCTATCAGTCCATAATTATATATAGCTCCCATATAAACCGATCCCCAGATTTGACCTCCGGTGCCTTTTGGAGAAGCAAATTCATCCGATCTGGTTGAAAATTGGTACTACCACCAATATGATATTTAACAACCATGTGAGTTGAAATTTGTGGATGGCAGTCTTTCGTAGAAGTTTCTACGCAATCCATGGTGGAGGGTACATAAGATTCGGCCTGGCCGAACTTACGGCCGTATATACTTGGTTTTTCTTAGGCGTAATATTGATCCAATTAATTTTTTAATTGAAATGTCTTCAATCACAGAAATGATAGTATCAATTAAAAAATTAATTGATCCAATCAAAAAATTAATTGATACTATTAATTTTTGTGATTGATTTTTGTTTCAATTAAAACATTTGTTTAATCAATTATATTTTTAATTGAATATTTTTTAAAACTCAATGAAAATTTTAACTGGAAAAAATTTTGTGAAATTTTCATATAGGGATAAAATAAAAAGAGAATTTGTCTCCCTCGGAGTAACTTCATTACATTCAGTATCTTAATGTATTAATGCCTTGATAGCTAATAAAACTTCACATTTCACTTCTGAAGACATTACCATCAACTAGTCAAAATTTAATAAATTTCTATCTTAAATATGAAACGTTCTCTTTCTTGTATTTATTGGGTTCCAATTGTTTTGAGCAGCTGATACCATAGAGACTATGGTCTTTGGAATTCACTGCTCTAGATATATTCAAGCATTTTATGCTTCTATACGTTTCCTCAATGCAAATTTCTATGAGCTTGGCAACCCTAAAAATCTTCTGCCACAAATACAGCTGATAAATTTGGACAACTATCTTTATCGTGGCGATTCTCGAAAAATCCAAACACACAAAACAAGAAATATTAGAAAAATCTAGACATATGAAAATTAAGAGTTTTAATCTTACCTTCTATTTTGGAGGAAATTTAACACAAAATCCTAACAAAGTTGGCAAGGATAATAGTTATTTATTTTTGTTGTTGTTGAGTGAGGAACAAGAGAACCGGTTAACTTTTGCTTGCGGTGGAAAAATGCTATAAGGATTGTTGTTTTTTTTTTTCACTTTGCCGATTTACTTTGCACTTCGTGCTTAAAGCATTCACTGCTGGCTGCACTCGGTCTCTGTTGCGTTCCCTTCCTCTTTTTATTTATTTTTCAGTTTTGCTTATATTTGCGAAAATTAACTTGCATACATACAATTTTTTTGTAGTTGTTCTCTTTTTTATTATTCCGAATTGAAGTAGCTCTCACACAAACACAGACGGTATATTTCTAGTTCTTATTGGTATTCTTCTCTGTAGTGTAGTTAAGATAAATGCAGTAAAAGGGAACGAGCTAATTCGTTGTTTATTGCGTTTTATTCTGTATTCCTTGATTTATCATTAAATCCTGTTTTTTTTTTAAGTTAATAAAATTTCGATATGGGCTTTTTGCACTAAAAACGTTTTGTTACGTTTTTAATTTTGCCTCTGCCCGTAATGTTTGCACTAATATTTTATTTCACTTGATTTTTTTGGTGTAATTTTTTCAAATTCAACAATAGATATTGTTAGGTTATTTTGGGAATTTAAGCAAAATAATTTGCTTCAACTTTTCTGATGAAGTTTTCAAACCGTTTTTCACGACTTTTCCGCTTGACGTTATAATACCGAATGATTTCAAACGCTTCGCTGGTTATTTCTTTTCATATTATAACCTAATTCAAAAGCGTTCCATCGTCCCCCTCACTCATCTCGAAAACAGGCCGGTTAAGCAACCAAAACGGGTCGTAAGCGTAGCGTGGCGTGTCAGCTGTCTGTTTTTGATTATCCAAAGTTTGCACAACGTAAGCGTGTCGTAAGATTCAGAAAAAACCAAAATTTTCGTGTCGTTGTCGTATCAGCTGATTAAAAAACAAGCGTCATCGATGAAAATGCGATTAGCATGAATATATATTTAATTAAAAATGTGGTATTGTGTTGTTTTCGGTTAAAATGGATGATGAGAAATTACTATCTTTCGTGAAATTAATTTAAATGTAAAAAATAATCTTTTTTCTGCCAGTTTTTGATAGTTTGTTGGTACGTTTTTTTTTTCAAGTTATCTAATCGGCCAAAAAATCATACGTTGCCGTTATGTTACGGCTACGCTACATTTTTAGATGCATAACTTGGCCTTACGTCTGGCCTAACGAATGTCGATGATTGTCAGTTGTTGTTGTTAGATTGGAGCGCTTTTAATCTAACAAAAATACGAAATGATGCAACGAAACCGACTAAAAATCAAAGACTATTAATAAAGAAGACGTGAAATGGGCTTTGATAGTGTTAGTACTAGAAAACAGAGATTAATATCATACTTGTTGGAAAAGCGCTCCGAACTTACTGGTTTGATGCAGACAATTTTTATTTAGCTATTTTCTCCAACATTTCACGCAAATTTCTGTGTCGGTTGCACTAAATTATTAATAAAATGTTTCACAAAGTGTTTTTGTTCGTTTATGAGTTAAAAAAATTGCTAAAATAAGCGAATTAAGTTTTGTTACGAATGCAAAATGAAAAGAGAAACCGAAAAAAAGTTGCAACGTCTCATGGAACATGTATGATATTAATCTCTGTTTTTTCAAGAAAAAGAGGAAGAGCAAGCTTATCTCATGTCTTCTTTATTAATAGTCTTTGCTAAAAATATACAAAGGCGGTTTAATACAATTTAACGACGCTTTGATGTACAACGCAGTTGTAAAATTGGCACAGGCGCCATTTCATATGGTCTCTACATAATTTATGAACTGAAGCGTCAGATAATGACACGCAGATTTAAAAGGACTAGTATTTAATCTTGTTGTTTTTTTAATTGAAATATGTATATTTACTGTTTTATAAATGAATACCCTTGAAGTTTCAAGTTTTATTTTATGCCCCTCGATATTATAGACCCTTATATGGTGATGGAAAATGTAACAAAAAATTATGAAATCATTTTTCCGTTTCATAAGAAAGCCTTCTTTCAGGATTAATTAATGTTGTTCTCAGACATTTTTTCCAAATACTGCCTTACTGTGGGATAAAAACGCTGGTATTCAGCATACAATGGAGTACATTTGTCGGCAGTTCTTAAAATGCCCGCAATTTGCCTCTAAAGGTGGGTATTAAGTTCGAGTTTAGCCGCTAAAAACGTCATTTTTTCTCGATTACTTTTCTTTAATAATCCATTTTAAGGAATACAAAGTTTTCGAAAATTAGCTTTGGGCTTTTCCCCATCAAGTTATAATAAAATTTGCAACAAATACGTATAATTTCATGCATTTTTCTTACTGATTAAGTTTTCACTTTAGCGATTTTAGCGGCTAAACTCGAACTTAATACTCACCTTTAAAATGGATATTTTGTGAATTCCTTCTGCTGGAAATCAATTCTAACACGCGGTCCAGTACGTTCCTAATTTCAAATTGCCCGCATGTTAATAAATTGTAATGGTGTTTTATGACACCAAAAGGAAGGAAATCGAATTATCAATGCAAAAGTGTTTACTAATAATGTTTAAGATATTTAAAGTTTTGTTGTTTGTTTGTTTTTTTTTTATTTTGTGAATTCCTTCTGCTGGAAATCAATTCTAACACGCGGTCCAGTACGTTCCCTGCCAGCATTTCAAAGTTCCATTTCATCCTCGTCGCTACCACAGACTCGTAAATGTCACCACAACCATCGCGAACTGTGATGGGGGAAGCATATCAAAAAGTACAAAATGTATATGAAAGTATTTTGCCATCACTACTGTTAGAAGAGCCATTTCATTTTTTGTGAAACGCCAAGCGCAACCAGCTTGTTATATTTTATTTAAATAAAAACGAAAATAAGGTTCTGAAAACATAGATATTACGCTTAAAACTGTGAAAGGTATATGGTGACCAATTTTCGACTTTCCAAATAGAATAAAGTGATCGTTTTTCAAATATTTTTCCAGGCACGCTGTCTCCATCGAAAATAAACAAACTGGCTGATAGACGCTGCAATATGTAACTTGCTACTTAAAGGCCGGTACTCTGTTCGGTTTTCGCGTTGAAACTCCATACAAAACCAAAAAATGCGAAAAATTTGCGAAATTTTTTCCATTTGTGATACTTTGTTTTTTCGTGTTGAAAAACTGACGTTTATAGCACGGCGCCATTTGCAATGTGAATTAAGAAATAATTTATTTTTTAAAATCTATTTGTGCGGGTTTATAAATCAAACACGGACCATATTTTTGTTCCGAAACTATACAAAGGATCAAAGGAATAGCAGATCAATTGCCCAAGGAAAAATAAAATGTTATTTTGTAAAAACAAGCAACAACCACCAACTTAATCCAATACGTTCCGTGTAAAATAGCGCTCCAAGCTACCTAAAAAAACGCCGCTTTCTATGTGCGAAATAATGGTTTCCATAAAAATTTTTCGCAAGAATGAACATAGTACCGGCCTTAAAACTCAACATCATACTTTTATTAATGCAAAAAAATATGTTAAATGTGATGTGATAGTCGTATAAATGTTATATTTATGAGAATTTATAATTGTTTAATAAAATTAATAAACATCTAAACAATCGTGTTTTACTTGACTACATTGATTCTTTTACAACTATCTTAAAATGAACTTTGTCTGATGGTTTGAAGGGGCTCTTATTGGCGTCCTTCTAAATGTATCCAAAAGGGCACCTAATAATTGCACTAATGCGATACTTTTTTGTAGTAACTTGGCGTGGTACAACTTCTCAATAGGGACGGCGCTTTTCCGAGGAGTTTTGGATATCTTATACGACTGTTTTCGACGTAGTGGGGATTCTCAGAAGCGCCCCCAAATTCAAAAAATGTTGGTAGGGTTCCTAATTTCAAATTGCCCGCATGTTAATAAATTGTAATGGTGTTTTATGACACCAAAAGGAAGGAAATCGAATTATCAATGCAAAAGTGTTTACTAATAATGTTTAAGATATTTAAAGTTTTGTTGTTTGTTTGTTTTTTTTTTCTTATTTGTTGATACGATTATTATTTATCAATTGGTATTGTAGTGTATTATGTAGTATACCCTGCCAACATTTTTTGAATTTGGGGGCGCTTCAGAGAATCCCCACTACGTCGAAAACAGTCGTATACGATATCCAAAACTCCTCGGAAAAGCGCCGTCACTATTGAGAAGTTGTACCACGCCAAGTTACTACAAAAAAGTATCGCATGAGTGCAATTATTAGGAGCCCTTCTGGATACATTTAGAAGGACGCCAATAAGAGCCCCTTCAAACAATCAGACAAAGTGCATTTTATGATAGTTGTAAAAGAATCATTGTGGTCAAGTAAAACACGATTGTTTAGATGTTTATTAATTTTATGAAACATTTATAAATTCTCATAAATATAACATTTATACGGCTATCACATCACATTTAACACATTTTTATGGATTAATAAGAGATTGATGTTGAGTTACAAGTTGTAAGTTAAATGTTGTAGCGTCTATCAGCCAGTACTTTTATTCCCAATGGAGGCAGCGTGTCTGGAAAAATATTTGAAAAACTATCACTTTATTCCATTTGGAAAGTCAAAAATTGTTCACCAATTTACTTTTCACAATTTTAAGCGTAATAACTATGTTTTCAGCACTTTATTTTCGTTTTCATTGAAATAAATTATAATAAGCCAGTTGCGCTTGGTGTTTCACAAAATATAAAATGGCTCTTGTAACAATAGTGATGGCAAAATACTTTCATGCGAATAGTGATGGCAAAATACTATCACAGTTGGCGATTGTTGCAGTGTAACTTACGAGTCTGTGGTAGCGATGAGGATGAAATGGAACATTGAAATGCTGGCAGGGTAGTGTATTATTATATATTTTATTTTGATGAAAATGAATAAATTATACAAAATTCATAGAATTTTGGCTTTGACTTTCAATTTGAAGTGGGGATATCATTCGTACAAATTTAGGTTGAAAAGTAATTGCAAAGATGTTAATTTTGAATTTGACTCGCATCGAAAATTGTTTGACAAATTATTGAGTAGCGATGCATTTCAATTTGAGGATAACACTTGAGATATTATTGCTAATGTGTTGAATTTCACTGTTGAGAGTAATGTCTGTTTTTTGTTGAGAACGCGATTTTCTCAACAATTTCTCAATTTGAATATTACCCTAATCCTTTGAAAAAATGTTTGAAAAATTGTTGAAATTTAGCATTTTTCAAACGTTTGTGTTTATTGGGCTGTTTGTAAATAAATCAATACAAACATAAACCCGTATGTGCACATACATTCATCTACAAGGAAAATTGGAGCAGGGTTGAAAAAAATCGCATTTTTAGTATTAAAACCCCAGGTGTACAAGGCAGTATAGGGGATTTTGAAAGTGATTTTGTTGAAATTCTCTACGAGCCAGCTGATATTTGCCTATTACAAATCTACTGAGATCAAGGAGGATTTCGGTCAAACACCTCCTAGATCTGGCTTGGCCAGTTACAGAACGTAGTATTAAGCTCAATGACAAGGGACCTCCTTTTTATAGCCGAGCCCGAACGGCTTTCCACATTGCAGTGAAACCACTTAGAGAAGCTTTGAAACACTCAGAAATGTCACCAGCATCACTGAGGTGGGATAATCCACCGCTGAAAAACTTTTTGGTGTTTGGTCGAAACTGGGTTTTAACCCACGACCTTGTGCATGCAAAGCCGGCATACTAACCATTGCACCACGGTGGTTTACCACACCATTGTGGTTTGGTAAGCCCCCGTATATATGGTATATTTGTTGATGAAACCATAATACATTTAGATTTTGAATTTCAGGTAAGTCTATACCAAAACATGGACCGATTCACACCATATTCAGCACACGTATTTATGGAACTAAAGTACCTCTTCGTTTTGAATTTCATGCAAAGCGAACAAAAATTGCGGTGTTTAGATGCTCTAGGTCCCAAATCGGGCCGCTATAATAAAACCTGGACCGATATAGACAATTTTCGAACTTAACCTGTCTGCAAACAAAAGACGAGTCTGCGCATAATTTCAGCACGATAGATACATTATTGAAGACTGTAGCGTGATTACAACAGACAGAAATACGGATATGCTTATATGGTCTTAGATTTTCTTCTAAATCAGAATATACTATATAATTTATATAGTAGGAAATCGATATTTCGATGTGTTACTTATTATAACCCCATCACCAGTAGTTGGCAGAAAAACTGGCTAACTTTTCCAATTTTTCTTTTTTAAATCATCAATGTTCTTTTTTAAATCATCAATGTTGATCAATGTTGTAGAAGTTTTTCATTCAAAGTTTTGCACGTTTTGATAAATATAGCCATATATACTTTTACACTTTTATGGCCTGTTCCTGTATATCGAACGAAAGCTTTCTTTCGTATTCCAAACGAAAGAAAATTGATTTTTGTTCTTTTATTTCGAAAGGCAAGTCACTTCATATTTTGTTGTCGAGTAATAAACGAACATATACAATAAGTGTCAAGAAAAAAGTAAAAGTATTGTTAACATTTGAATGAATTCTCAGGCCAAAAATTTAAAAATACTCATTTTTAATAATCAATGTATACTCATACAAACGAATCGAACTTTCAAAAATAGAAAAACCCAAATTCATTCGAATTCGAGTGACTGCCTTTCTTTCGAACTGGTTTTCGTTCGATATGCAGGAACAGGGCATTAATTTCAAAATTTTGGTGAAAAACTGAACATAGTACCCATATTTAAGGTGGGTATTAAGTTCGAGTTTAAGGTGAGTACTAAGTTCGGGGTTTTCACCAAAACACTAAATTAAAAGTAAAAATATATTTAGGAAAACGATTTCATTTTGATCAAGTCTTACAAAATAATGGATGGAAAAGATCCAAGGAATTGATTGCAAATAATTTTATACTTCTAAATTAATTAAAAAAAGTAACCGTGAAAACAAGCTGGTTTTCAGCTTGAAAACTGAACATAGTACTCAGCTTTAGCCGCTAAAATCGTCATTTTTTCACAATTACTTTTCTTAATTAATCCACTTTAAGGAATACAAACTTTGTGAAAATTTGCTTTGGGCTATTCCGCATCAAGTTATAATAAAATTTGCAATAAATATGTATAATTGTATGCCTTTTTTTACTGATTTAGTTTTCACTTTAGCGATTTTAGCGGCTAAACTCGAACTTAATACCCACCCTTTTATTGAAAATTATAATACCCTGTTCAACATTCTAGTGATGCGTCACGTTACGTTACTTTCTAGTTAACTTTTGCACAGTTAACTATTCACAATAGTACAAAAGCCATTTCCGTTAAATTTAATTTATATTAAAATTTACTCATAATGTTGGTAGACCAATTGAAAAAAAAAACGAGACCAGAACTTTTATGATCCAATTAATCAAACTTTTTAAAGATGCAAAGAATAATAACTAAAAATGTTGTTCATTAAATCCCTCGATTTTATGATATAAATAAAAAATGTTTTCTATATTCGGATGATTTTCCCTCCGCTAAAATGAGATAGGGGTAACGATCATTTAAAGAGGTATATTTTAAAAATCCTATTGTTTTTCTTAAATACAAATGCAAACTTTGTAAGATTAGAGTTTCTTATCAACTGTAATTAAAAACTCATTAGAACTCAAAACAATATTTTCTCCAAAGTATAAATACTTCAATGTCATATATAGAACGAAAGAAACTAATATGTTCAAATTAGTAATTTACTTTTTATTGGCAGCAATTGTTTCGGGCTATCGAGGCAAACATTTTTGGCATTCACCATTTTCGAATTTTAGTCCACATTTAGGACCCTATCGTTTGTGTACTTATAAAAATGCGGATTTTGCAAAATGTGTCCATACTGTAGATGTAGCTCACAATAATTCCATTCCATTGTCACTTGAGTGCATACAGGGTGTGTCACGTATTGATTGTATACGTTCGGTACGCGATGGTTCTACAGATATTACTATACTAACGGGTCATGGTTACAGAGAAGCGAGAATGGCCGGTTTACGTCCAGTTGTATTTGCCCGAGAAGATGACAGCAGTTTGTCCATAGTTGTGGCATCGAAAAATTTAACTTTGGTTGATTTGCAGGAAGCTACAATGTAAGTATAAGAACGGTAACATTTTTTGGACAAATGGATTAGGGATGAGAGAGAGAGAGTAAATTAGTTTAGAAGTATGCGTCATGGACCATCTATCTTCAGGAACATAGTTTTGCAAACGGGATAAGCCACAAATTGAACGAGCATGAGTTCGAAATTCGGGAATAGATGAATGGATACAAGAGTAATTTCAAAAGATATCAAACAATTCGAGGGTACAAGCTAGGGGTTGCATGATATAAAATTGGAGAAGAAAGTAGTCGATAGAGTCCAAGCAAACTATAGTTAAAGTAACATATGTTCGCCCTCACATATAAGAGTGTGGACCTCGGAAGAATACTACGGGTGAACCGATTGAGATCAAGACCAGGAAACTACTGAAGGAGAGTAGGGCGACGACCAAACCTCCCATGAGAATTCTAGCGGTGCTGAGTTAAGGGCACATTCGTGTCGAGTTAGAAACGATATCGAATGTAGAGTGTGCGGAGCCGATGAGGAAGCTTTCGTGTATTTACCTTGACATTGTCATTCGTTCCGAATGTCAAACAAAAATCGTCATTTGGGATGAGATTTGCTACCAAGGGGAAGATAATGCGCCAATCACACTATATGTTTATCCGGACTAAATGTATGTGTTTGTAAAGAATCTTACAAAGTTGGTAAGGACCATGAATTGTCCGCGATAAGAAAAATATTGATATATGTGTTATCGATTACAATAACAACAAGCTGCAGTATCGATTATGTCTTCGAACATAACTTATAGTGTGACGAATATCTGGGATATACCTCTAAAAGTGGGACACAGCCATTATCGTCCGGATAAACTTATATATGTATGAACGACACATAAGTCAAATTGTAATAGAGCGTTCAACAACCCAAACAAGAAAGCTCTGTAGATATAAGGCTGAAGAGATCTTACTCGTCTTTCCAAACAAACCTATAATGCTATTGTCTACAATTTTACTATCGAACTACACGATGAACAATCGGACGACCATATACGAGTGACAGATGCCACAACAAGAAGTACAGTATCATGAAGAATGGTATATAAGAACAGGAAAGAATGGTATGGAATACCGATCGAAGATGGATGTAAGGACAAGGCTGGACCCGGACATAAAAATCTAATTCCATATGCTCGACCTCAGCACACTCCTACATGTGAAAGGGCGGTCGATTACAGATTGTATTGAAGGGCTCAGAAATAATAGGATGTCAGGAGCTATGGAAATAAGGCGACGGTAATATCAAACGGGAAGGAGACTGTATAATTCTGACACCAGAAAGGAATGATCAATGGTTACTCGAAACACTGCAGGAAGAGCTTCATATGGACAACCTGGAATAAATTGGCGATAAGAGCAATGAACTTACTACCTGTGACCCAAATGGGAAGGATACTGGAGACGGTAACATTCTGAGAGATTGATCTAAGTGAATGCGTTTAAGAAATAGATGGATGAGTTTGAGAAACCGATTGGTCGAAGATGGATGAGAGTACACCGATATCCTAATGGGTGATACGGTCAAAATTTGGTCAATATAAACTTGACGTATTTCTTTCAATTTTGCATTTAAAAAACCTGTAGAATGTTGCTCCTATTTTTATTTTGGAATTCACTCTCAGTTGTCAAAATGCCGTCCAAGCAAGAAGAGCAGCGTATTAAAATTTTGCTCGCGCATCGCGAAAATCCGAGCTACTCGCACGCAAAGCTGGCAAAATCGCTAAAAGTTGCCAAATCAACCGTTACAAATGTAATTAAAGTGTTTGGGGAACGTTTGTCGACAGCCAGGAAGTCTGGATCGGGGGGAAATCGAAAACCGGAAGCCGCTGAGACGACAAAGAGAGTTGCCGGTAGTTTCAAGCGAAACCCTAACCTCTCTCTCCGAGATGCCGCAAATAAGCTGGGTGTATCGTCTACAACCGTGCATCGAGCCAAAAAACGAGCCGGACTATCGACTTACAAGAAGGTAGTGACTCCAAATCGCGATGATAAACAAAATACGACGGCCAAAGCGCGATCCCGGAGGCTGTACACGACGAAACCTACGTCAAAGCCGACTACAAGCAGCTTCCGCGGCAGGAGGTAGCAGATATTTTCAAGCACATAAAACTGTCAAAGTTCGCAAAGAAATATCTGGTTAGGCAAGCCATCTGTACCTGTGGCTTGAAAAGCATCATTTTCATAGTTTCCGGGACTGTCAACCAAGAAATTTACGTGAAGAGTGTTTGAATAAACGTCTGGTGCCTTTCCTGAAGAAACACGGTTGTTCCGTACTGTTTTGGCCGGATTTGGCATCTTGCCATTACGGTAAGAAGGCCATGGAGTGGTACGCCGCCAACAACGTGCAGGTGGTTCCCAAGGACAAGAACCCTCCCAACACGCCAGAGCTTCGCCCAATTGAGAAATACTGGGCTATTGTCAAGCGGAACCTAAAGAAGACAAAAAAACTGCTAAGGACGAGCAGCAGTTCAAGGCAAACTGGCTTTCTGCGGCGAAGAAGGTGGACAAGGTGGCTGTACAAAATCTGATGGCAGGTGTCAAGCGTGAGGCCCGGCAATTCGGATTTGGAAAAGCCAAAGCCTAACTGAATATTTTTCCTGAATTTTATACTAATTGAACTTGAAAAAGAAATTTAATTTGATTTTTTAAATAAACGATTTCACCGATTTACACGCGTTTTCCCTTGACCAAATTTTGACCGTATCACCCTTTATGTCGATTTTCAGAAGAAAGTACACTTCCACAGGTGTAAGTGCTGGTGATTAGAAATTGTATTGAAGGACTCTCAACTGATACGAAGTAAGAGGAAGTGCATCATCCTAATACAAAACGATGAACAATGGTTGCATTCTGGCACCAGAAAAACCTGGGTGAATTCGATGCATTTACAGACGCAGAGAACGAGACTGGGGACATATGTGGTGTACCCAGACACCGACATAATAAGCCGATTGTCGCACAACAGCATACTCCTACAATTGAAAGTGCAGGCTATTACAGATTGTATTGAAGAGAGCTCGGAAGTAATACAAGGTTCGAGAACGTGAATCACGAACCCTATGGAGTGAGAAAGGATGACAAACGATTACTCGAAATAAGGCAGGACCAGCATCACGCGGGTGCTGAGAGATGCTGGAATCTAGCGAAAAGATTAAGGACACGAAGGGCTTTGAAGTTAGAGAATCCAAATCCCTTACACGCTATGCAGGCTGAGTTGAATAAATGGGCACCAGGGTCACATAAATCGAATATCGAACCGAGCAACGATCGTAAGAGTGACGGAAATACTTAATGTGAGCCAAACAGGAAGAAGACTGGGAAGATAGTCAGAAGGGCTGTGTCAATCATGGCCTTGAACTACTGCTGAAGACACATTTTGGGAATAGTAGCATAATTGTAAATGTAAGGCCTGGTTTGAGGAGAAACTGACGTCTTTGGACTTGTGGAGGAAGATATCCGGAAAAAGTCCCAGCTTGGTACCAGAGCCTGAAAACAAATTAGTGAATTCGTTGACTTGAAGTCCCCCGAACAAAATGGGCGTACGATGAAAAGATGAAGAAAGGGCGCGCGACAAGCCGAGGGCTAATGCATAGGTGTCGGCCGGGAAACATGGTACTTTTTCTAAACCTAACCAGAAGAAATGATTGGGACCTGTCCCACCTTAGAAATAGGGTCTGGTAGGGAAATGTAGGGAAATAACTCCGAAATCCTCGAGTAATGGAAATTTAGACTTTTCTATAAACTAAGCTAACAACTAGGGAGCCACCGTGGTGCAATGGTTAGCATGCATACACAAGGTCGTGGGTTCGATTCATGCTTCGACCGAACGCCAACAAGTTTTTCAGCGGTGGATTATCCCACCTCAGTAATGCTGGTGATATTTCGGAAGATTTCAAAGCTTCTCTAAGTGGTTTCACTGCAATGTGGAACGCCGTTCGGACTCGGCTATAAAAAGGAGGTCCCTTGTCATTCAGCTCAACATAGAATAGGGCAGCACTCAGTGATAAGAGAGAAGCACTCAGTGATAAGAGAGAAGTCTAAGTGAGCCTGAAATAACGGGCTGCCACTATACCTAACCTAACCTAACCTAAGCTAACAACTACTGAATATTGTATATTAGAAAAAAAATGTTCGAGTACTTCGAACCATGGTCCAAATTTTGTTAGAGTTGCTCCATAAATGCAAACTATTTGCTTGTTTTACTAGACATTTTTAATATATGACAACCCTAGTTCTGTGTATTTGACATTTGGATGTATATTTCAGCAAAAAACTGTGATCAACTGATTGTCATATATTTTGATTACTTGTTGCCACTCTATATTTTCCAGTTATTACGATCATTCCGTCCATCGTCAATTCCATGCTGCAGTATTATTTAATCTCAAACGTGGATACAGCATTTGTAGCTTCACAAATATCAATATCGGTCCTTACATTCGAATCGAAGATTCTGCTGCATACCAACCTAATGATGAAGAGATTCTTATCTGCCCAAATCGTTTCCCAGGCGAATTCAAGGATTATTCTAGGTGTAATTTTGAAGCCAGCCTACAAAGGGCCATTTTTATGCAATCCACTGTATCTAAATCTAAAATCCGTCAAATCTACAAAATATTTCAAATCATACTACAACATTTTGGACGCCAGTCTCATGATCAAACTGAATTTACCTTTAATTTCTTTGACACATTTTTGGGTGAAGATAATGTGATTTTTAAGGCAAGTATAAAATGAGATACAGTCGAGTGATATTCACATACGATTTTCATATTGAAATAAGACAGATAATAATGGTTATTTTTTTTGTAGAAAAATACCATTGGATTCGATCTCCGACCAACTTATCGTAATGGTGTCAATGAAAAAGTTTTTAATTATCTGCACTGCAATGATTACGATCAAGGCCATAATCCAAAGAGTTTGGAATGATGTCTTAAACCAGTTTTCATTTAAATCCCTAGTTACTATTTTCGATAAATAAATTTTACGATAATGGCGATTTATTTTTCAGCAAATGATTTGTTTTGTTATAGAACTGGATATGCAAGCCCTCGTTTTTCCAGAATATGTACAGAAAAGTGCAACCCTTACATCAGCTGTTTGAACACAATCACCATAGACCAAGGAAGGTATAGACAACGAAAGTGAATTCACAGCGCAGTAGTTTGTCTGCACACCGTAGAGGGCTCTTTTTCGTCTGCAATTGAGTGATTTTTTAATTTGGCTTTAATTTGTTTTCTTTCCTTTGTTCTTTTGATGAAACACCAAATATTGGAAAAACATGTAAAATTCTATACATCCACACCTTTTTTGTAATGCAAATTGACTAATTTATACGATTATTCTCGTTTTCCAAAAAGAAATTGAGTCACTTGACTGCGCAATTGAGTGGAATGACTGCGCACTGCAAATAAACAAAACCATGGTGAATTATCAAGGTATGTCTCTATATTTTCTTGGTCTATGACAATCACCATAGACCAAGAAAATATAGAGACATACCTTGATAATTCACCATGGTTTTGTTTATTTGCAGTGCGCAGTCAAGTGACTCAATTTCTTTTTGGAAAACGAGAATAACCGTATAAATTAGTCAATTTGCATTACAAAAAAGGTGTGGATGAACAGTATTTTATAAACTTTCACAATATTTGGTGTTTCAACGAGAGAACAAAGGAAAGAAAACAAATTAAAGCCAAATTAAAAAATCACTCAATTGCAGACGAAAAAGAGCCATCTACGGTGTGCAGACAAACTACAGCGCTGTGAATTCACTTGAGATGTCTATACCTTCCTTGGTCTATGACAATCACAGAAAGCATGTAAAATCACACTTTTTAATGGATGGATGGTGAATGCGTAGCACCGAAAAATAAAATAAATAAAAACACAAGGGATTTAGTTTTTCTTTTCAATGATGTTTCAATAAAACGTAATTTTATTGAATTTTTGGGAGATTATTATTTACCTTTTACAAAACAATCGTTGGACGGACGTAATCCAGAAACGAATAATAACAAAAGTTAGACGCCGCAAGACGGTAATGGCGCGACTCGTTAGAAAAATGTAACGAATTGTGCTGAAAGCACAGAGCTGCATCCAGAGCTTAGGGTACATTTCCTAACGAGGGGGAAATTGTTATTTTACAAGATTTTAAGTCCCCATCTAACGAATAAATTTTGACCTTACGAATTTGAACTTAAACATTCCGCCCGCCTTGCAACATCCAGCTATGTTGTAATTGAAATTCAGTAATTCATAGAATATTACATATGTACAATATATTGATATCAAAATAAATATAAAATGCGTTGTCAGTATCATTTTCAAATTGAGCATTTTTTTTTTTTTTTTTTTTTTTTCTTTTAATTTTTTTCAAACTTCATTCTTTCTTAACTAAATGCTCGTAGAGCCGTTGACCCGGAGGGTCTGCAGTGTCTGGGTTATTGGCCAGGATGACCTACGACACATATTCATGGTTGACATTGCCCTGAAATCACCCAGCCGAATATCGTCAGCTGCGCCAAGGGGAATCCCGGACTCGAAAACATTTGAGGCTTAATAACCCTTGCGTATACGTCGGGCCCCAGGACCAACCCCACCCCGGAAGGGCGATAAAACACTGGATCGGCCAGCTGGAGACATTCAAAATGCTCTCGTATGGAGTCTGGAGCCGACGCCGATGGGGTGACCACACGGGATAAATCTGTCACCCGGGCGGAAAAAATCAATTTATTTTCCGCGTTGTGCCGGGATACGACGATCAGCGGACAAAAGGCGTTCTGCGCTGTCATTGCCGAAGTAAGCCGTAAGCTTTGGGCAAGACTACTGCATATCATACTGTACCCCGCACATGGGTCGAGGACAGCTCGGACGGGAATTCGACGACCGGACAAGACGAGTATCAACACAATAGTGGGACCAAGTGTAACAGTTGGTTGCAAAACTAACAACGGACTAAATATGGGGGTAGCATTTGTAATGCAGTACGCGGACGAATTAACGGACGGACTTGAATTTGACTTTCTCTTAGACAAATCGGACGATGGAGCGGAAGGACGTTGTTGCTGGTCGAAGGAGTGCAGAAGCGTATGGTGGCTCTCTCCGCATTCGCGACACCTTTCGCGACCATTGCAGGTCGATCGCATGTGTGACCTGCCCAGACAGTTGGAGCACACCCGATGTAGAACTACGGTGCGCAGCCTTTGCTCCAACCGCATTTTCAAGAACCTGCGGCACGACCGTAGATTATGCTTCCGCCTGCATAACACACAATTGTTTAAATGAAGCTTTGGGCTCGAGTCCGAATTTCTTTGGGCAGTCCCCGTAGGGGAAGACGAAGATTCTGCTGCCTTAGTTGCAGATACTTCAGCTGGAGCCGTATCAGCCCCCGACGGAGGGACAACTTTTTGTGTCGGTACTACCTCTTGTGAAGAGGCGACGACTGGGGTAATCCCGACGTCAGGGACCTGCTCGATTGCTGGTAACGGCTCGCGAAGAACCGGTGCAACATCACTTTCTATAATCTCTCTTTCCTCATCGGACATCGGGACGTCATCTTCGTAGTCAGGGAGAGTCTTAACAATTTCCCTCATACTTTCCATTGTACTGCGAAAAGAAAGATGACGCTTACTATATGAACGATCGAAAACTATTCGGTCAGTATGACCAATTTTACCACCGGTCGTCTTACAACACCGTTTGCCGTTCTCACGTCTGCAACTCTAACGCGACCGTCAGATCCTGGGTGGACGTCATCCACACGACCTAATTTCCACGATGTAGGAGGTAATTGTTCATCACGAATTACTACCAAGTCCCCTACTTCGATATCACGCTGCGGAAATTTCCATTTATACCTTTTCTGTAAGCCTTTCAAATATTCATCTTTCCACCGTAAGCAGAACTGTTGCGACAGCGCCTTCATTTTCCTAAATCGATGCACCAAATGAAGTGGTGATTCCTCCTCTAACTGTTCAGGAGGCGCCAAGATCGGAGATCCTACCAAAAAATGGCCGGGCGTAAGTGCCACCAACTCTTGAGAACTTTCACTCATCGGGCACAACGGCCTAGAATTTAAACAAGCCTCAATTCTCGAAAGAACAGTCGAAAACTCTTCAAATGTATATTTGAATCCAGATGCATGTTTCCTAAAATGCGTCTTGAAGCTTTTGACAGCAGCTTCCCAGAGACCACCCATATGTGGCGCCCCGGCAGGGATAAACTGCCAGGAAAGCTGCTGAAACTGGTATGCGGAACACACCTTATCACGTCCCTCCTTAAGAACACTTCTCAATTCTTTTTCCATTTCGCGTGAAGCGCCTACAAAATTTGTACCATTATCCGAAAAAATGGTCTTGGGACAACCACGCCGAGATATAAATCTGTGAAAGGCAGCCAGAAATGTTGTCGTAGACAAGTCTGATGTGGCTTCCAAGTGTATGGCCTTCGTCGAAAAGCATACAAAAACGCAAACATAACCCTTTGTTATCTTACATGCGCGCCCTATAAATGACTTAATTTCGAAAGGCCCCGCAAAATCAACGCCAGTCGTAGTAAACGGTCTGGTAAGTACAGTTCTCTCCGGTGGGAGAGCCGCCATGATCTGCGTACAAGACTTCTTCCTATCCAACAGACACCGTTTACACCGGTTAATAGTCGATCTAATCAAAGATGTTAAACGAGGAATCCAATACTCAATCCGAATAAGACGTAGAACCAACTGGTTTCCTCCGTGAATAGATATGTCGTGAACATATTTCACCAGTAACCTAGCGAATCTACTATTATACGGCACTATAATTGGATGTCGCTCACTATACGAAAGGGTAGGACACCTACTCAAACGACCATTCAACCTCATAACCCCCTCCTCATCCAGGAATGGATTCAATGACAACAACGAACTCCTGGAACCTAACGGTTTCTTTTCCATCAAACAACCGTACTCATCTGGATAATGAGCCCTTTGAGAAAGAACAGCTAGACGTAATCTCACTGCCTTTAATTCGGTTGCCGTCAACGTCGTGTCGTGATACACATTTCGACTAGCATGTGAATAATGGGTCCTTTGATAAAACCTAAATATATACGCGATGACTCGTAGAGCCCTATCTAACGAAGAAAATCCCTCTAAAATGTCCTCATAGTTCGTAAAAAACGATGCGTGAGTCTTGACCGCCCGTACCTCAACGTCAGTCTCAAGAGGGGTCAAATCACTAATATCCCACTGAGAACTAGCTGAGCACAGCCACTCTGGTCCATGCCACCAAAGCGTTGAAACTGCCAACTCTGCAGGCGACACTCCGCGACTTCCCAAGTCGGCCGGATTGTCCTCAGAACGAACATGGTACCAATTCTGTCCCCCAGTATTCTCCTGAATCCTACATACGCGATTCGCAACGAAAGTAGACCACGTAGATGGCGTCTTTCGAAGCCAAGAGCGGACGATCGTAGAATCCGTCCAACAATAAACACGTCGAAATTCAATATCTAACTCCCTGGCTATAGACTTGTAAAGTTCTGAGGCCAAAACTGCCCCACAAAGCTCCAAACGTGGCAAAGATATAGATTTGATGGGGGCTACCTTAGTCTTACAAGATAGCAAATGGGTGAAGATTTGTCCCTGCGGCGTAACCACACGAACATATACTACCCCCGCGTATGCTTTTTCCGAGGCGTCGGAAAAAACATGTAATTCTACCTCACAGTCTGTGGAGTAATTGACCCATCGAGGAATACGAACGTGATTCACATCCTGATAGGTCTCGACAAACTTTCGCCATTGTCGCTCTGTTTGTAACGGAAGAGACTCGTCCCATCCTATCTTATCCAACCAACCCTGTTGCATAATTATCTTCGCCACTATAATAACTGGCCCCAGCCAGCCAACAGGGTCAAATAGCCTAGCTATAGCCGATAAAACCTCTCTCTTCGTAAACCGAGATTTTTGCTCAATCGGTTTCATCTCAAAATAAAACAAGTCTAACTGCGCATTCCACCTAATACCCAACGGTTTCGAACTACTGGCCTCAACAAACTCCAGTAATTTGGCGTCAACCAAATGGTCAGCCGGAAGCGATTCTAAAATGGCTAGCTCATTAGAAGTCCACTTCCTCAGTTCGAACTTTGCCGATGATAGTACTCTAATCAATTGGTCCCTAGATTCAACAGCAGTATCCACGTCATGGTATCCTGTCAAAACATCATCCACGTACATGCACCTTCGTAGAATATGTGCCGCGTGGGGATAGTCATCTTCGGAGTCATCGGCCAATTGCAATAACGTCAGTATAGCTAAATAGGGAGCACAATTCACTCCAAATGTCACGGTCTGCAGCTCATAGTCTTGTACATCTTTTTGTGGGGAGTCCCTAAAGACAATTCGCTGCAGAGAAGTATGGGCCGAATTTACCCTAATTTGGCGGTACATCTGTGTGATGTCGCAATTAAAAACGTATTTGAAAAATCTCCACCTCAAAATCAAATGAACCAATTCCAATTGTAATGTGGGTCCCACATAAAGAATGTCGTTCAGACTTTTACCATTTGAGGTCTTATGCGAAGCATTAAAGACAACTCGAAGTTTGGACGTCAATTTGTCCGGATTGATTACCGGGTGGTGTGGCAAATAACACACAGTTTGATCTGCAGGAGAAGTCGACGACACTGGTCTCATATGTTGCAAGTCCAAATATTCTTTAATCACCCCGTCATACATTAATTTTGTTTCAGGCTTTCGTAAAAGCGAAGCCTCACCACGAATAAACTGCTTCAAACAACTTGTCCGCGAATGTCCAAGCAAGACTTGTCCCTTTAATTCGGGTTTTATCGGAAGAGTCACTACGTATCTTCCATCGGAATCCCTATATGTGGTATTCTTAAAATTTTCTTCACAAAATTTATCTGCGGGAGAACAAATTGCCCGTCTTGGTAAGTCCTCTAATTCCCAAAATCGAAGAAGAGTCTTGTCAAGACCATCTTCTTCCATAAATTCAACAGTCGTTGAAAAAACCGTCACATTAGAAGTGGGAATTGAACCAGTAATGAGCCAGCCGAAGACTGTCTGTTGAGCAATCAACGAACCTAAAATACCAGACTGAACCCCCTGTAATATAATTCTGGGATACACGTCTGCCCCCAACAATAGATCAACCGGACGACTATCGAACAGATTAGGATCAGCTAAACGCAAATTTGGCAAACGTGACATATAATTCCGACTCACTTGGAAAGACGGTAAATTCCCAGAAATCCTAGGCAGGACCAACGCAGTCGCCTCTACCAAGACCGATCCATCTATGGGTGACCCTATACTCAGAGGGCAAATACCTCGAGAAGTTATCGAAACCGATTGATTCACGCCCGATATCGAAGACGTCGCACTCGTTATCGAAATCCTAAGCAACTTTTGCATTTTTTCGGTAATAAAGGAGGCTTCCGATGCTGGGTCAATAAGAGCCCGAGCTGGGTACGTCATACCCTGATGAACGATGTTCACCATAGCCGTCCCTAATAGTACCGACCTGTTCTGGGAAACATGAAATACTTGCCTGGCCGAAGTGCCAGACACGATTCCAGACGAAGTGGAAGGCTGCGGGTCAATCAAACCGCTAGAATCCGTAGGACGAGCGGCCGAAACCGTCGAAGACGTAGTCGCCACATTCGTAGAATGGGAAGAATCGCGATGAAGCAAAGTATGATGCCTTCCTTGACACTTCTCACAACTGCGAGATGTAGCACAGTTGTTAACGTCATGTCTACGAGATAGACAATTGAAACAACAGCGGTACCGTTTCACAGCAGTCAACCGATCATTCACAGAAAGATTCCTAAATTTCGGACAAACACGAAGATGATGGCTTTGTCGTGGACAAAGAACACACATCTTATCGACGGAATCTCTAGAAGAATGAGAAGTGTATTGCGAATTACGCGACCTAGATGGCGAAGATTTCGGAGCTGCATTCGTAAAATGCGTTCGCAGTTTCCTGCCATCAGTTCTCCTCGAAGCATCGATACCCTTCAAATCGCGCAGACACGTGAGTGTCTGAATCCTTTCCGTAAGAAAACGATCCATGTCCACCCAAGACGACAACGCAGACTTATCACTTATACCCTGTTCCCACAAAGTAACACTAATCTTCGGTAGACGTTGCACACACAAATATATCAAAATCGGATCCCAATCGTTCGTAGGAACGTTATTCACAGCCATCGCCGAAATACATGCATTTATACCACGCTGCAAGTTCTTCAACCCAGAACTTGTCTCGGTGTCTAAGACCGGAAGGTCAAAAAGAAGCTTCAACTGATTGCTGACTAAAATTCTCAAGTTGTCATAAGTTTCCTTTAACGTCCTCCAAGCTAACTCGAAACTTCTATCAGTGAGAGGAAATCTTCTTACAACTTCACGGGCGTCGCCACTAGTCTTTTTGAGCAAATGACACAAGCGCTCAATATCACTCAGACGGGAATTTTTTACATAAACAGCAGTAAACAAATCCCTAAATGTTGGCCAAGACTGAAAGTCACCATCGAAAACCTCAATATCGCATGGTGGTAACGCCAAACTATGGACCGCACCATGGTCAACACCTAACAAAAGAGAATTTCCCGATACATCCACATTACCAGAACGAGCAGAAATATCCGCCACATCGGCCTGCTGTATAGGAGTTGACGCCCTAGGAACGGCTTTTAGACCGTCTATTTTCCTTTCGATAGAGGAAACAATACGAATATAGGCATCATAAGTTGCCTCATACTTGCCGTCAGCAGATTCTACCTTTCCCTTATCTGAATCCTCCTGAAGATCGTCTAAACACTCCTCATACCTCTCTTTCACTTTCTCCCAGAGTGATTTCGCCTCTTCGACCTGAGCCCTTAGAGAATAAACATCTAAATTCTCCTCCTTCAAAGAGCTAACCCGTGTCCCAAACTTCACAACCGCATCAGCGGCTCTAATGAATCGCGCGAATGTATTAACTGGCATATTGAAAATAATTTAGCGTCACAAAAATTCACAAAAACTCGTAAAGTATGTGAACACGCACTTATCGACAGCGAAAACTGGCCGAAAAATCAATAAATTTGCACAAAATGCCCAAAAATGCAAAAACAAAAATTTACAAAATTTTTCTTTCAGTGTATCAAATTCTCACACTGCACCAAAATTACCACAAAATTTCTTGAAGTGTAAACAATTGTTCGTAAAACAACCACTTCAAAACTTAAAATCAAAAATTTCAAACAATTTGTAAAATATTGGACTATTTTTCTCTCAGTGTAGAAACAATTAATTTTCGTTCAGTGTACCGAATCACAAAATATTTTCCCCTTGTACAAAAAATAGGCAAATTATTCAAGTCAAATTCTAAAAATCTCAAAATTCTACTAAAATCTTCGAACTATTTCTCTCAGTGTATGAATGAATTTACGAAAATTACGCTCAGTGTACCGAAGAATACTGACTGCCGCCAATTTGTATCAAAACTTCACACACGAAAACCAGATGATCAAAAAAATTCAACAAATTATAAGAAATTATAAAAAAAATGTCTGTAAGACCAAATGTAGGGTGCACGGACTGTAAAATACACCTCTACACTTCCACGCCAAATAATCTCCCCAAAAAAATTAAAAATCGCAAATAATAAAAAATATAGAAATAAAAATATATACGTAATATATATGATAAAATAAAAATTATACGATCGTACCGGACCGCCTGTAGGGTGCACAGTGACCAAACCGATAATTTTTACTAATGCGCGTAACGCTAATGGGTCATACAACACGAAAACCCAAAAAACTCAATTTCAAAAAAATTTTTATAATTTTCCTCAAAATATTTACGACTCGCGGCCCCGTGAGGGTTAACAAATAAACCAAAGAAACACAGCTCAAAAAAAATATGTATGTATATACGTGTGTGTATCACTGATCATACGTAGGTATGTAATTCAAACGTTGACTGCAGTGACGATTGATGTTTGTTTACAATAGTAATACGACCAACAGAGCCTTTGGAGTCTGCGTGTATTTTGTTATTGTTTTATTTACTTCAAGTTAAAGGCAACGTAATTGCAAATAATGTTTTGAAGTAAATAAGCACTGTCAACGTTTAAATTCACCACACAACACCAATATATACAATAGATTTTTCACTTTTTATTTTGATTATTCTTTCACTTGAATATCATTTAACAAAACGAAATCAAACAAACGAAAGAAATGTGCGTACGTATGTAGCAACGAATGTGTGTTTTTAGAAATGCAATTTGCCGTCGGCAAAACGAAATAATTGAATCAATGTTGTAAAACGACCGCGGTTTAAATTTAAAACACTCGCGATTTGCTCAATTATTTTAATAAAACACTGACATACGCACCTGTGTGTTGATAAATAATTATTTAAATAAATTTTCAATATAAATCCTTCACAAATATGGCTGCAAATGGCTGCTTTTTGTTGTTGCTTCACAATGATGAGCACTTTCCTTTGGAAAAGAAAAAGAAAACCCTTTATTAATTGCTGTAAGCAAGTATCCGGCTCGATTGGACCAATGATTGCGTAGCACCGAAAAATAAAATAAATAAAAACACAAGGGATTTAGTTTTTCTTTTCAATGATGTTTCAATAAAACGTAATTTTATTGAATTTTTGGGAGATTATTATTTACCTTTTACAAAACAATCGTTGGACGGACGTAATCCAGAAACGAATAATAACAAAAGTTAGACGCCGCAAGACGGTAATGGCGCGACTCGTTAGAAAAATGTAACGAATTGTGCTGAAAGCACAGAGCTGCATCCAGAGCTTAGGGTACATTTCCTAACGAGGGGGAAATTGTTATTTTACAAGATTTTAAGTCCCCATCTAACGAATAAATTTTGACCTTACGAATTTGAACTTAAACAGATGGAATGGAAGGGATAAATTGCTCAAATTGTAATAAGTATTTATTAGTGCTATTATTTATGAGAGTTAACTAATTTTAACTTCATGGTATTGTAAGACTTATTGATAATAAATCGCTAGTTTGAATCTATGAAACGTCACTTCATCTAAATGTATCTTGGCAACACCGATGAGATTTTCACTGACAAGATGCTTTGGATTATAGGCCTCGTTGCCATTTTCAACTAAATACACTTGGACCAGGGACGCTCCAACATACTTTAATCTGTCTGAAAGATACGTTTCCTATAGGATGAAAACCTCAATTGAATGACGTTTGACTTTTAAATATGAAACAGATGATGCGGCGCGGGACCAAGTGGTCGTGGCCAGGCCAGGGATGTGGACCACATTTTGTTTAACCCAGAATACGTGACCATTACCATTACTCAACTGGTACAATACTCACCTTTTGCGCTGCACTTTCGCCGAGGCATAGAAATTTTGTCAAAATTTTATTTCTATAGCAAATTTTGTCAAAATTTTATCTCTATAGAAAATTTTGTCAAAATTTTATTTCTATAAAAAATTTTGTCAAAATTTTATTTCTATAGAAAATTTTGTCAAAATTTTATTTCTATAGAAAATTTTGACAAAATTTTGTTTCTATATAAAATTTTGACAAAATTTTATTTATATAGAAAATTTTGACAAAATTTTATTTCTATAGAAAATTTTGTCAACATTTTATATCTTAAGAAAATTTTGTCAAAATGGTTTTCTATAGAAAATTTTGCCAACATTTTTTTCTAAAGATAATTTTGTCAACATTTTTTTCTATAGATAATTTTGCCAACATTTGTGTCTATAGAAAATGTTGACAACATTTTTATACCCTCCACCATAAGATGGAGGTATATTAACTTTGTCATTCCGTTTGTAACACATCGAAATATTGCTCTAAGACCCCATGAAGTATATATATTCTGGGTCGTGGTGAAATTCTGAGTCGATCTGAGCATATCCGTCTGTCCGTCTGTTGAAATCACGCTAACTTCCGAACGAAACAAGCTATCGACTTGAAACTTGGCACAAGTAGTTGTTATTGATGTAGGTCAGATGGTATTGCAAATGGGCCATATCGGTTCACTTTTACGTATAGCCCCCATATAAACGGACCCCCTAATTTGGCTTGCGATTGCTCTAAGAGAAGCAAATTTCATCCGATCCGGCTGAAATTTGGTACATGGTGTTAGAATATGGTCTCTAACAAGCATGCAAAAATTGGTCTACATCGGTCCATAATTATATGTAGCCCCCATATAAACCGATCCCCCGATTTGGCTTGCGGAGCCTCTAAGAGAAGCAAATTTCATTCGATCCGGCTGAAATTTGGTATATGGTGTTAGTATATGGCCTCTAATGAACATGCAAAAATTGGTCCACATCGGTCCATAATTATATATAGCCCCCATATAAACCGATCCCTCGATTTGGCTTGCGGAGCCTCTAAGAGAAGCAAATTTTATCCGAAACGGCTGAAATTTGGTATATGGTGTTAGTATATGGTCTCTAATGAACATGCAAAAATTGGTCCACATCGGTCCATAATTATATATAGCCCGATCACCAGATTTGACCTCCGAAGCCTCTTGGAAGACCAAAATTTATCTGATTCAGTTGATATTTGGTACGTGGTGTTAATAAAGGGTGATTCTTTTGAGGTTAGAATTTTCATACATTAGTATTTGACAGATCACGTGGGATTTCAGACATGGTGTCAAAGAGAAAGATGCTCAGTATGCTTTGACATTTCATCATGAATAGACTTACTAACGAGCCACAACGTCGAATTTTCAGTGAATGGGCCCTAGAAAAGTTGGCAGAAAATCCGCTTTTTTATCGACAAATTTTGTTCAGCGATGAGGCTCATTTCTGGTTGAATGGCTACGTAAATAAGCAAAATTGCCGCATTTGGAGTGAAGAGCAACCAGAAGCCGTTCAAGAACTGCCCATGCATCCCGAAAAATGCACTGTTTGGTGTAGTTTGTACGCTGGTGGAATCATTGGACCGTATTTTTTCAAAGATGCTGTTGGACGCAACGTTACGGTGAATGGCGATCGCTATCGTTCGATGCTAACAAACTTTTTGTTGCCAAAAATGGAAGAACTGAACTTGGTTGACATGTGGTTTCAACAAGATGGCGCTACATGCCACACAGCTCGCGATTCTATGGCCATTTTGAGGGAAAACTTCGGAGAACAATTCATCTCAAGAAATGGACCGGTAAGTTGGCCACCAAGATCATGCGATTTGACGCCTTTAGACTATTTTTTGTGGGGCTACGTCAAGTCTAAAGTCTACAGAAATAAGCCAGCAACTATTCCAGCTTTGGAAGACAACATTTCCGAAGAAATTCGGGCTATTCCGGCCGAAATGCTCGAAAAAGTTGCCCAAAATTGGACTTTCCGAATGGACCACCTAAGACGCAGCCGCGGTCAACATTTAAATGAAATTATCTTCAAAAAGTAAATGTCATGGACCAATCTAACGTTTCAAATAAAGAACCGATGAGATTTTGCAAATTTTAGGCGTTTTTTTTTTTTTTAAAGTTATCAAGCTCTTAACAAATCACCCTTTATATGGCCTCAAACACCCATGCAAAAATTGGTCGAAGTCGGTCAATAATTATATATAGGCCCCATATAAACCGATCCCCAGATTTGACCTCCGGAGCCCCTTGGAAGAGCAAAATTCCGATACGGTTGAAATTTGGTACGTGATGTTAGTATATGGTATCCACCAACCATGTAGGAATTGGTTAATATCAGTCCATAATTATATATAGCCCCCATATAATCCTTTCCCTTTTGGAGAAGAGAACTTCATCGGATCTAGTTGAAATTTGGTACGTGGCGGTAGTATATGATACTTAATAACCATGCCAAAAGTGGTCCATATCAGTCCATAATCATATATAGCCCCCATATAAACCGATCCCGAGATTTGGTTTTGGAGCCTCTTGGAGGAGCAAATTTCATCCGAGTCAGTTGAAATTTGGTACGTTGTGCTAGTATATGGCCGTTAACAACCATGCCTAACTAGGTCCATATCGGTCTATAGTTATATATAGCCCTCAGATAAATTGATCCCCAATCAACAAAAATTGACCCATATAAGCGACCCCCATATTTCAATTCCCATGTCGATTCGTAATTATTTGTAGACTTACCTATACATAAATTTTTTGTCTAATATATACCACGTATGGACTAACACACAATTTCGATATAAATATATATTTTTAGATGCATAGAAAAATCTTATCGAAGATGTTGAAGAAAAGCTGGAGGTTTTTTTTTGAAAAACGCTTACCTATAAAACTTGCACAAATCATAGAATACTAGTTGAAAAGCCCGTCAAACGACGGTCGAAAAAAAAACAAATTGTTTTTGTTCTCGCACCACAAATTTCATTTTTGGAAAATGTCTTTCTGCTTTTTATTTGTGTTTGTTGTTCTTTTTGTGAACATGACTCGCTTTGTTTGGCCATAGCAACAACAACGAAACAGCTAAACACACATGTGTAAATGAAATGGCGTAAAACCTGCGAAAAGAACCTGCCTAATTCAGCGATGAATGCATATTCTTTTAAAAATTTTGGTCACTTTGCCAGTTACTCAGGGATGGAAAATACAGTTTTTAAGAAAGTACAAAAAAGGTATTATTTGAGCGGAAAGGTACTTTTTACTAAATTTCAACAAAAATTTCACTGGAAAATTATTGTCAAGAAACTAAATTTTAAAGAAAATAAAATTTTGACAAAATTTTCTATATAAATAAAATTTTACAAAAATTTTCTATAGAAATAAAATTTTGCAAAAAAAATCTGTAGAAAAAAAATGTTGCAAAATTTTTTCTATAGAAATAACATTTTGCAAAAATTTCCTATATAAATAAAATTTTTACAAAATTTTCAATTGAAATAAATTTTTGACAAAATTTTCTATAAAAATAAAATTTTGCAAAAATTCTATATAGAAATAAAATTTTGCAAAAATTCTATATAGAAATAAAATTTTGACAACATTTTCTATTTTTGACTATGTCTTTTACAAAATCGAGATTTTCTTCCCACATGAACATGTTTGTTTTGCCATATTTGTAAAAGACTATTAGCAAATAAGGTTGATAAAGACTTTTTCAACATATTAAAATATTTTGTGAAAGCTATTGTACCATAAATCTGATATCGACTCAAAAATGTCTACACAAAAGGTACTAAATCATTCGCGGGGGTACTACGGTACTGACCGGGGTGAAAAAGTATTGAAGAAAGTACTATAGTACTGCATTTTCCATCCCTGCAGTTACTACGTACTCATCCGAACTTTCATTTTCAACAATGAAGAGATTAAAGACGTATCTTAGAAATTCGACTAGCGAGAGTAGACTCAATGGATTGGCATTAATGTCGGTTCATCGCCGAATAAATGTGCCGACTGAAGAAGTAATTGATTTATTTGCTGCCCAAAAAGCCCGTCGGCTCAATTTAATATTATAAAAATATTGTATACATACCTATTCATAAATAAAATTTTCTAGACATGAGATTATATGAATATTTTTTTTAAGTTGAACCCCCCCGAATTAAAATCCTGGCTACGGCCATGGGTGGAGGGTACATAAGATTCGGCCTGACCGAACTTACGGCCGTATATACTTGATTTTCTATAGAAAATTTTGACAAGATTTTATTTCTATAGAAAAATTTGTCAAAATTTTATTTCTATAGAAAATTTTGTCAAAATTTTATTGCGATAGAAAATTTTGATAAAATTTTATTTTATACCCTCCACCATAGGATGGGGGTATATTAACTTTGTCATTCCGTTTGTAACACATCGAAATATTGCTCTAAGACCCCATAAAGTATATATATTCTGGGTCGTGGTGAAATTCTGAGTCGATCTAAGCATGTCCGTCCGTCCGTCCGTCTGTCCGTCTGTCCGGCTGTCCGTCCGTCTGTGGAAATCACGCTAACTTCCGAACGAAACTAGCTATCGACTTGAAACTTGGCACAAGTAGTTGTTATTGATGTAGGTCGGATGGTATTGAAAATGGGCCATATCGGCCCACGTTTACGTATAGCCCCCATATAAACCGATCCCCAAATTTGGCTTGCGGAGCCTTCCGGAGCAGCAAAATTCATCCGATCCGGTTGAAATTTGGTACGTGGTCTAAGTATACGGTCTCTAACAACCATGCAAAAATTGGTCCATATCGGTCCATAATTATATATAGCCCCCATATAAACCGATCCCCAGATTTGACCTCCGGAGCCTCTTGGAGGGGCAAAATTCATCCGATCCGGTTGAAATTTGGTACCTGATGTTAGTATACGGTCTCTAACAACCATGCAAAAATTGGTCCATATCGGTCCATAAATATATATAGCTCCCATATAAACCGATCCCCAGATTTGACCTCCGGAGCCTCTTGGAGGAGCAAACTTCATCCTACCCGATTGAAATTTGGTACGTGGTGTTAGTATATGGTCTCTAACAACCATGCAAAAACTGGTCCATATCGGTCCATAATTATATATAGCTCCCATATAAACCGATCCCCAGATTTGACCTCCGGAGCCTCTTGGAGGGGCAAAATTCATCCGATCCGTTTGAAATTGGGTACCTGGTGTTAGTATACGGTCTCTAACCAGCATGCAAAAATTGGTCCATATCGGTCCATAATTATATATAGCTCCCATATAAACCGATCCCCAGATTTGACCTCCGGAGCCTCTTGGAGGAGCAAAAGTCATCCGATGCGGTTGAAATTTGGTATATTTCGTTAGTATATGGCCTCTAACAGCCATGTAAAAATTCTCAAATTTTATTACTATAGAAAGTTTTGTCAAAATTTCATTTCTATAGAAAGTTTTGTAAAAAGTTTATTTCTATAACAATGTTTGCCAACATTTTATTTCCATAGAAAATTTTGTCAACATTTTATTTCTATAGAAAATTTTGTCAAAATTTTATTGCTATAGAAAATTTTGTCAACATTTTACTTCCATAGAAAATTTTGTCAACATTTTATTTCTATAGAAAATTTTGTCAAGTTTTTATTTCTATAGAAAATTTTGTCAAAATTTTATTTCTATAGAAAATTTTGTCAAACTGAATTATATACGTATTTAATCGGCTTTTTTTTTGTTTAATATATACCCCTTATGGACTAACTTACAATTTAGAAGACAGTGTTAAAAAGTTTTACGATACCTTGCCATCGGCAAGTGTTATCGCAACCCAAGTAATTCGATTGTGGATGACAGCCTTTAGTAGAAGTTCCTACGCAATCCATGGTGGAGGGTACATAAGATTCGGCCTGGCCGAACTTACGGCCGTATATACTTGTTATAGAAAATTTTGTCAAAATTATATTTCTATACGATGGTAATAGTGTGGTAACCGTAGCTCGCTTCATTTTTATCGTACAATGGCACATATAAAGCGTCACATAGGTGATTCCCCAAGAATTCGGACGTGCTTCAGGTAACTAATAACACAAATGATGAAATTTTTATTTAATATATTCCATAATTTGTGTACATAGAAACGTTTTGCGAATATTGAACAGACATTCTGCTTGTTGTAGTTTTAATTTGCTATTAGAAATTAAATTCAAACACTAAAATTTAATGGAATAGGTTTATGAAGAAAATGCAAACTAAATTTACGTTAAAAAGCATAACGCTTTTTTTCTGACGAATGCATTGGTATTTTTGCTACCGAATTCTGCGAGCATTCTTATCAATTGTTTGCATTTTGCTCCCACAGAAAAAAAAATCGAATTTCACTAGAAAATTTATTCGAAACGAGTATAGACAATTTGTCAAATTTTTGTGTTTTATGGCAAATACAAATTAGTTGAGATATATATTTAATGAATGGCGTTTATACAAAAAATATTTATGTGCATTTTTCGCCGGCCGGCAAAAATGTAAATATAACCTATTGTCTGTATTTTTGCTGTTTACTGATATTCGTACTGATATTCAACGCAAAATAATAATTCTTAATGACAAAAAAATACTGTCGACGGTAGTTAACGTTAATGCATCCACTTAAGATCTGAAACCTGTTCGTTTTTCTCAAAATTCATTAAAATACATTTATATTTTATTGTTCAAAGTGTTAAAAAAAACTATTTCGAAGGGTATTCCATATATAACTTAAAATGAACAAAAAACATTATACGTTAAAACGTTAAAAATAAAATTTCAACGAAATTTGAAATTTTACATAAACATTTAAATTAAATTGAAAATTTAAAATAAATTAATTTTTTATTATACCCTAAACCACATAGTGGTCAGGGTATAATAAGTTTGATCGGCCAAAAAATGTGCCTACCAGAAATATTGATTTTAGACCGCATAAAATATATACCGATCGACTCAAAATCACCTCCTGAGCCGATCTAGCGCTTGGTGTCCGTCCGTCCGTACGTCCGTCTGTCCATGTATTTGTTGTTCACAGGATTCCGGTCGCAATTATTAACCGATTGTGATGAAATTTGGTACAGGGAGTTTTTTGGGCATAAGGACGAACGCTATTGAATTTGGAAGAAATCGGATCAAATTTAGATATAGCTCCCATATATATGTATCGCCCGATTTCGACAAATGGGGTCACGTTGCGCCTTTTTTCAATCGGATCGTCACCAAATTTGGCAAAAGGTAATCTTTTCCATCGCCCTTCAAGTCCGCAAAATTTCATCCAAATCGGTTCAGATTTAGATATAGCTCTCATATATATGTATCGCCCGATTTTTCCAAATTTGGCCACAAAACCTTTATTTATCAACCGATCTCACTCAAAGTTGGCTAAATATAATATTCTATAGCACTAACTATATGTGCAAAAATCATCGAAATCGGTTCAGATTTAGCTATAGCTCCCATATATATGTACCGCCCGTTTTTTCTAAATTTGGCCATAAAACCCTTATTTATCAACCGATCTTACCCGAATTTGGCTGAACGTAGTCTTCTATAGCACTCACTATATGTGCAAAAAATCATCGAAATCGGTTCAGAATTAGATATAGCTCCCATATATATGTATAGCCCGATTATCCCAAATTTGGCCGTAGAACCCTTATTTATTAACCGATCTTACTAAAAGGTGGCTAGATCCAGTCCTCTATAGTACTAACTATATGTGCAAAATTTCATCGAAATCGGTTCAGATGTAGATATAGCTCCCATATATTTATCACCCGATTTTGAAAAATTCGCCCCTAATAACCTTATGTTTGATCATACAGGCCTCATTTCTTAACTGATCTTACTCAAATCTTGCACAAGGTAACCTTTTGTGGTATTAATCAAACCCGCAAAATATTATGCAAATTGGTTCAGATTTAGATATAGCTTCCATATATATGCATCGCTCGATTTTCCCAAATTTGGCCATAGTACTCTTATTTATTAAGCAATGTTACTCAAATTTCAAATTTTGATGTACTAGCCGATCGTACTTATACGTACTTGTAGCTCTTACATAAGAATATTGTCGATTTTTACAAATTTGTATTTATTACCCACACTAATTTAACGATTTTCTCTTTTTTAATAATGGGCTCAATATTAGTGGCATACTAACTTCGTAGGCGCAATATCAATACAGCCAGTGTTGCTAGAAGTAGGGGAAATTCCCTATATCTAGGGTTTTTCTAATATTTAGCGTCTTGTAGGGACGTAGGGCCACAATGTAAGACATTTTCACTCAACACAATTTGTAATAATTTTTACATTTTGGTGGCTCTGAGGAGGAAATTAGAAGCCGGCAAGGCTTGATCTTTAACAATGTGTGGTAAACTTTATTCCTGTAGAGAAATTTGTCAATTTTGTACTTCTATAGATTTTTTTTTTCAAAATATTATTTCTATAAAAAATGTTCTCAAAATTTTATTTCTGTGGAATTTTTTTTCAAAATTTTATTTCTATAGAATTTATTGTTAAAATTTTATTTCTATAGAAAAATTTCTCACAAAAATTTGTTTATAGAAACTTTTTCCAAAATTTTATTTTTATAGAGATTTAACAAAAAAGATTATTAATTTGGGTAGAATTCTACCAACTGTGGCAACCGTGGTGGTAATACAAATGTATATTCTAAGTTATATACGTTACATATTCATGTTTTAGGATAATAAAAAATTGCTTAGAACCATTTTTGTTTTGTAAAATTTTTTAAATCTAACGAAAAATATAGTAGGGAAAATTGTTTGGGAATATATGGGAAAGTAGGGAACATTTTCCCTGGTAACATTGACTATGAGCTATAGTCAGATTGACACAAAGCACCCATAGACATGTACCCCTTAATTTTCTTAAAGATGCAACTGCGGTTTATCTCCCAGTCCTATATGTTACCCCACAAATGCTTATGATTACTAATTCTGTAATGGTGGTTTAGGGTATGATATAGTCGGCCCCGCCCGACTTTCTACTTTACTTATTTGTTTAAAATAAATTCAAAGTTATATATTCCATAGTGGTATAGTGGCAGCCCGATATTTCTTATTTTGACTCTTCAGTCACAATGGATACCACAGTGACGAACTTCCTTCTAAATGGCGAAGGAACCAAATAGTAAGTACCCACACTGTTAGAAAAATATGTTTTTCATATAAACAAAATGTGTTTCGGGCACAATTTTGAAACACAATATATTTAAGTGCAAACATGTAATGTTCCTAAACTAACACTAAATGTTTGGGACATCTATGTTAATATGTTAGAATATATTATGTTTGGGGCATGCATGTTTCATAAAAATCATATGTGTGAATGCAAACATATATAAATTTACAAATTTCGACTAAACATACATATGTTGTGATATTTTTTTCAGAGAGCGAGTATAGAGAAAGAAATAGAGATGGAAACCGGGAGAGTTGACGAAAGATATCAACATAACACAGCAAAAGAATCAAAAGAGAACAACTTCTGTGAAACCGCTTGTATGTTGTTTCGGAAAACTGTTTTATGATCAGGCCAAAAATTTGATATGCTTAAGTCTAAATATTATTTAATTTGAATAAAGAGAATAGATATTCGGCCTTTTCGCCTTGAGAGCAGCATTTTATTTATGTGTGGACATGTGTTTTGTTTACCATTTTGGCACTATGGGCACAATTTTTCTAGAGTTGGGACAGTAAAATAAAATAAGGAGGAAATAGTGAAAAATTACAAAGTAAAATGTATAAAAATAAAGTTTAGTTCCTCCTTATTACTAAGTAGTCCACGAGGAGTTGACGGACACCTTCAAATATAAAAGCGGGCATTAAGTTCGAGTTTTGCAGCTAAAACAATTTAAAAAGTTTATTTTCTTTAAAATGAATTATTAAAGAAAAATAAAAGGCATTTTATAGCGATGTTGTTAAATGCTAGTAAAAAACTGTTCACGCCTAAATAAATTTATGTTTATATTATAAAAATTTTTATGTATGTTTATACTCGACTCCACGTTCTTCTTTTGTTAGAGTTTTTGAATTCCTTCCAACAGTTTTTGTTACAAAATTGTTATTTTTGCAATAAAAAAATAATATTTTATCCAAAAATCAGTCAATTTCGTTTATACCAAGCACTGTTACTGACTATAAATCTTTAATAACCCACATTTCGAAGTTTCATTATAAAAATTTAATATAGTATAAATATAAATGTGTAAATTAAAAATAAAAAACAAAAAAGTGTTCGGTCGGAGTAGGGATTGAACCCACGACCCTTTGCATGCAAGGCAGACATGCTAACCACTGCTCCACGTAGCAAACAAATGTATGTTTCTGTTAAATAATGTTATGGGCTCGTGGGCGCTGGAAACTATGCTATATAAATGTAACTTATAACGATAATTATCTACTGGTGACTATAACAGCTACGTAGCCCAGTGGATAGTGTGTTGGCTTACAAACTGTATGGTCCTCGGTTCGATTCTCCGTGCAGGCGAAAGGTACAATTTATAATAGTGAATAATTTCTTCAACATTATTTGTATTACAGAAAAAGGTGCCAAGAACTAAAATATTTCGTGAAAGTGAAAATTACGAGTATGTTAGGGAATGAGCACAATCGTCTTTGCAAAAAATTCTTCCAAGCATATAATATTTTTGGGCTCAATATGCTTCCAAACATATAATATGTTCACATAAAACTAACATATTAATGTTTCGGCAGTATCCAATAATATATGTGCTTCCTGCAAAATATGTTTGGAACATATGTTAAAGAAGCGATTTTTTTTGAGGGTGCAGCAAAAAAAAAATGGAAGTTCTTCCTAAGTCATTACTTTTAAAGTACATCTAAAAAAGCGCTTCTGAAGTTGAAATTAGAAGCTCTTCTAATTTCAACTTTACAAAAAGTTCTTTTGAGGTGATATATGCAATTTTTTTGTTTTTGGCTGTTTTCAAATAAATTCAAATTTTCTGAATTTTACAGTGCATAAACCACACCATGTACAAATAAACTAATAACATGTAACGAAAGTCTCAAGTCGGGCGAGGCCGTGTATATTACACCCTGCACCAAATTGGAGTCATTTTTAAAAAATTTCAATTTAGCAGTGGCGATTTACAAGGAAAATTTGGGTATTTTGGTCATATTTTTTTAAATCGGAAAAAATTTACAAGGAAGCTATATCCAAGTCCGATTTCAACCAAAATTGATATACATAGTAACTATTTTAATTCGACTCCCTGTGCAAAATTTCATGTAAAACGGATACAGCGTTGCCTCAATGAATTTTTATTTGGGACCAAGATTTTTCCAAAATTGGAGCAAAATTCCTAGCAGCGGAGCATTTTTCCAAATTAAATTAATATTATTTAAAAGCTAATTTTTTTTCCAAAATTTTACTTCGATAGAAAATTTTGTCAAAATTTTAATTCAATAGAAAATTTTGTCAAAATCTTATTTCAATAGAAAATTTTGTCAAAATTTTATTTCTATAGAAAATTTTATCAAAATCCCTCATTTTGAAGGTGTGTGTGTAGAATGTTGCTCCTATTTTGATTTTGGAATTCACTCTTCAGTTGTCAAAATGCAGTCCAAGCAAGAAGAGCAGTGTATCAAAATTTTGCTCGCGCATCGCGAAAATCCGAGCTACTCGCACGCAAAGCTGGCAAAATCGCTAAAAGTTGCCAAATAATCCGTTACAAATGTAATTAAAGTGTTTGGGGAACGTTTGTCGACAGGGGAAATCAAAAACCGGAAGCCGCTGAGACGACAAAGAGAGTTGCCGGTAGTTTCAAGCGAAACCCTAACCTCCCTCTCCGAGATGCCGCAAATAAGCTGGGTGTATCGTCTACAACCGTGCATCGAGCCAAAAAACGAGCCGGACTATCGACTTACAAGAAGGTAGTGACTCCAAATCGCGATGACAAACAAAATACGACGGCCAAAGCGCGATCCCGGAGGCTGTACACGACGATGCTGACGAAGTTTGACTGCGTGGTAATGGACGACGGAACCTACGTCAAAGCCGACTACATGCAGCTTCCGGGACAGGAGTTTTAAACGTCTGCTGCCTTTCCTGAAGAAACACAGTTGTTCCGTACTGTTTTGGCCGGATTTGGCATCTTGCCATTACGGTAAAGAGGCCATGGAGTGGTACGCCGCCAACAACGTGCAGGTGGTTCCCAAGGACAAGAACCCTCCCAACACGCCAGAGTTCCGCCCAATTGAGAAATACTGGGCTATTATCAAGCGGAACCTAAAGAAGACCAAAAAAACTGCTAAGGACGAGCAGCAGTTCAAGGCAAACTGGCTTTCTGCGGCGAAGAAGGTGGACAAGGTGGCTGTACAAAATCTGATGGCAGGTATCAAGCGCGAGGCCCGGCAATTCGGATTTGGAAAAGCGAAAGCCTAACTGAATATTTTTCCTGAATTTTATACTAATTGAACTTGAACAAGTATATACGGCCGTAAGTTCGGCCAGGCCGAATCTTATGCACCCTCCACCATGGATTGCGTAGAAACTTCTACGAAAGACTGTCATCCAGAAATTTCAACTCACATGATTGTTAAATATCATATACTACCACCACGTACCAAATTTCAACCAGATCAGATGAATTTTGCTTCTCCAAAAGGCATCGGAGGTCAAATCTGGGGATTGGTTTATATGGGAGCTATATATTATTATGGACTGATAGGAACCAATTCCTGCATGGTTGTTGGATACCCTATACTAATATCACGTACCAAATTTCAACCGAATGGGAAGAATTTTGCTCTTCCAAGGTGCTCCGGAGGCCAAATCTGGGGATCGGTTTATATGGGACCTATATATAATTATGGACCGATATCGACCAATTTTTGCATGGGTGTTTGAGGCCATATATTAACATCACGTACCAAATTTCAACTGAATCAGATAAATTTTGGTCTTCCAAGAGGCTCCGGAGGTCAAATCTGGTGATCGGTTTATATGGGGGCTATATATAATTATGGACCGATATGGACCAATTTTTGCATGGTCGTTAGAGACTATATACTAACACCATGTACCAAATTTCAGCCGGATCGGATGAAATTTGCTTCTCTTAGAGTCTCCGCAAAGCCAAATCGGGGGATCGGTTTATATGGGGGCTATATATAATTATGGACCGATGTGAACCAATTTTTGCATGGTTGTTAGAGACCATATACTAACACAATGTACCAAATGTCAGCCGGATCGGATGAAATTTGCTTATTTTAGAGGCCTTGCAAGCCAAATTTGGGGGTCCGCTTATATGGGGGCTATACGTAAAAGTGGACCGATATGGCCCATTTTCAATACCATCCGACCTACATCAGTAACAACTACTTGTGCCAAGTTTCAAGTCGATAGCTTGTTTCGTTCGGAAGTTAGCGTGATTTCAACAGACGGACGGACGGACATGCTCAGATCGACTCAGAATTTCACCACGACCCAGAATATATATACTTTATGGGGTCTTAGACCAATATTTCGATGTGTTACAAACGGGATGTCAAAGTTAATATACCCCCCATCCTATGGTGGAGGGTATAAAAAGAAATTTAATTTGATTTATTAAATAAACGATTTCACCAATTTACACGCCCCTTGACCAAATTTCCCTTGACCAAATTTTGACCGTATCACCCTTTATTGTCTGGAATTATTCAAAAAATCTTTACGTAGACACAAAAACCGAGAAAATTTTAATTTTTATTTTTCCCTAATTTTTAAAATTATATCCGAAATACTGAAATAACATCACATCAGAAGAACTAATGCGAAATAAATGTATCGTATACTTAAAAAGATGAGAAAGATGACAAGTCCATGTAAAATTCATTGCTTCTGAGTCAATTTCCGGATCCAAAAAGAACATTTTCATAGCCTTTTGACTACGCCTTTTTTTGCTGGGTATATTTTATTTTTTGGGACATTATTAACCTAACCTAACCTAAAATAAGTAGCATTAAACTTATTTTAGTTTTTGGGTATAATATTAAAGAATGCTTTTGTGAAATTCATTCTTTAGCATAGACATGATTATTAGTATTACTATTCAACCAATCGTATAATTTGTGTTTATTTATCTTCTCAATATTCTTTGCCTACAAAGGAACTGATGCATAGAGGATTCTTATTGGAAAAGGTTTAAGACAATATGAAATTTAACAATATTGAAGCGATGCTATCAGCTACAAATAAAGTATTTTTAGATGAGGCATATTGAGCTTGAATCTAAAGTATTTTATTTATTTTAGCATTATTTACATGGTGTCTACTTAATAATCATAAGAATAACCAAAAAAAAAAAAAAACTCACACAAAAGCAGCAAGAAGCAACAAAACTTAAATAATTTATAACCAAATGGAGTTGACAGTCGGGTGATTCCCGGCAAAGTAAGAATTGTCGCTATGCCCAAATGTCTGCTGCACACGAATAGTGTGAAGCAAAATTGAGCATATAAATTTGTTGAGAGACAAAGCTCAGTTTAACTAGCAATAGTTAGTATCGAGTCGTAAAAATAGTTGGAATCCTAAATATTGACTTTAAATATAATTAAACATACCACCGATAGATATTCCTAAAATATAATGGGGTATTAGATACTACACGTAATCTCTAATAGGACAGGTATAGTGGCCACGATTCCCAGATTTTTTTAACAGACATCCTCAAATGTTCGAAAGTATATCCCCAGAAAATACCCAAGCTAAAAATGTTTCCCCCCAAAACATCCAAAAAATAAAATGTAATATAAATAGTAGAATAACATTTTGACAAAACTTTCTATATAAATAAACTTTTGAGAAAATTTTGTATAAAAGTAAAATCTTGGCAAAATTGTGTAAAAAAATTGACAAAATTTTCTATAGAAATAAAATTTTGACAAAATTTTCTATAGAAATAAAATTTTGACAAAATTTTCTATAGAAATAAAATTTTGACAAAATTTCATATAGAAATAAAATTTTTACAAAATTTTCTATAAAAATAAATTTTTAAGACAATTTTCTATAGAAATACATTTTTGAGAAAATTTTCTACGAAAAAAAAATTTGAGAAAATTTTCTATAGAAATAAAATTTTGAGAAAATTTTCTTAAAAAAAAAATTTGAGAAAATTTCCTATACAAATAAATTTTTTTATAGATATGAACTTTTTACAAAATTTTCTATAGAAATAAAATTTTTACAAAATTTCTATGACAACATTTTCTATAGAAATAAAATTTTGACAACATTTTCTATAGAAATACAATTTTGACAAAATTTTTATTGAAATAAATTTTACACAAATGTTTCTGTTGTAATAAAATTTTGATAAAATTTTCTATAGAAATAAAAATCTGGCAAATAAAATTTTCACGAAATTGTCTATAGAAATAAAATTTTGACAAAATTTTCTATAGAAATAAAATTTTGAAAAAAAAGAAAATTCTATAGAAATAAAATTATGACAAAATTTTCTACAGAAATAAAATTTTAACAAAATTTTCTACATAAATAAATTTTGGCAAAATTTTCTAAAAAAAATGACAAAATTGTCTATAGAAATAAAAAATCAGATAGATAAAATATTTTATAGAAATAAAATTTTGACAAAATAATTTATAGAAATAACATTTTGAGAAAAATTTCTATAGAAATAAAATTTTGAAAAAAATTCTATAGAAATAAAATTTTGAGAAAAACTTCTATTGAAATAAACTTTACACAAATTATTCACAAAATTTTGACAAAATTTTCTATAGAAATAAAATTATGAAAAAAAGAAAATTGTATACAAATTAAATTATGACAAAATTTTCTACAGAAATAAAATTTTAACAAAATTTTCTACATAAATAAATTTTGGCAAAATTTTATAAAAAAATGACAAAATTGTCTATAGTAATAAAAAGTCAGATAGATAAAATATTTTATAGAAATTAAATTTTGACAAAATAATTTATAGAAATAAAATTTTGAGAAAAATTTCTATTGAAATAAATCTTACACAAATGTTACACAAAATTTTGACAAAATTTTCTGTAGAAATAAAATTTTGAAAAAAAAAGAAAATTGTATAGAAATTAAATTATGACAAAATTTTCTACAGAAATAAAATTTTAACAAAATTTTCTACATAAATAAATTTTGGAAAAATTTTCTAAAAAAAACGACAAAATTGTCTATAGAAATAAAAAATCAGATAGATAAAATATTTTATAGAAATAATATTTTGACAAAATAATTTATAGAAATAAAATTTTGTGAAAAATTTCTATGGAAATAAAATTAAAAAAAAAAAAATCTATAGAATAAAATTTTGAGAAAATTTTCTATTGAAATAAATCTTACACAAATGTTACACAAAATTTTCTATAGAAATAAAATTCTGGCAAAAATTTCTATTGAAATAAAATTTTCACAAAATTGTCTATAAAAATAAAATTTTGACAAAATTTTCTATAGAAATAACATATAGAATTTAAATTATGACAAAATTTTCTACAGAAATAAAATTTTAACAAAATTTTCTACATAAATAAAATTTTGGAAAAATTTTCTAAAGAAATAAAATTTTGACAAAATTGTCTATAGAAATAATAAATAAAATTGATAAAATAAAATTTTCACAAAATTTTCTATAGAAATATAAATAAAATAAGATTTTAACAAAATTTTCTATAGAAATAAAAATTTTGCAAACTTTTACAAATAAAATTTTTCTATAGAAATGAAATGTTGACAACATAAAATGTTGACAAAATTAGCTATAGAAATAAAATTTTGACAAAATTTTCTATAGAAATAAAATTTTGTATAAAAATTAAATTTTGACAATATTTTCTATACAAAAAAAATTTTGACAATATTTTCTATACAAATAAAATTTTGACAAAATTAGCTTTAAAAATAAAATTTTGGCAAAATTTTCTATAGAAATAAAATTTTGACAAAATTTTCTATAGAAATAAAATTTTGAGAACATTTTCTATGGAAATAAAATTTTGAGAAAATTTTTTATAAAAATAAATTTTTGGGAAAATTTTCTATAGAAATAAAATTTTGAGAAAATTTTCTATTAAAAAATTTTTGAGAAAATTTTCTGTAGAAATAAAATTTTCTATAGAAATAAAATTTTTACTAAATTTCTATGACAACATTTTCTATAGAAATAAAATTTTGACAAAATTTTCTATAGAAATAAAATTTTGACAAAATTTTCTATAGAAATAAAATTTTGACAACATTTTCTACCGAAATACAATTTTGACAAAATTTTCTATAGAAAAATTTCTGAAGTCCTTATTAGTTGGAGAGGGACATTTTGCACAGGTGGTGAACATAGTTGTGAGCGAATTATATTTTTCCGAATCCCAGTTATTGGGAAAAACTATTTGTCTGGTTTCCGACATTTGTCAAAATTCTGTTTCTATAGAAATAAAATTTTAAGAACATTTTTTATAGAAATAAAATTTAGAGAAAATTTTTTATTGAAATAAGCAAATTTTTAAAAATTTTATTTCTATGGAAAATTTTGTCAAAATTCTGTTTCTATAGAAATAAAATTTTAACAAAATTTTCTATAGAAATAAAATTTTGAGAAATTTTTTTATAGAAATAAAATTTTGAGAAAATTTTCTTTTGAAATAAACAAATTTTGTAAAAATTTTATTTCTATAGGAAATTTGTGAAAAATTTGTGAAGTACTTTTTTATTTGGAGAGGGATATTTTGCACAGGTGGTGAACTTAGTTGTGAGCCAATTATATTTTTCCGAATCCCAGTTATTGGGAAAAACCATTGCTCTATTTTTTTGTTTTCCGACATTTTTATTTATTAAAAAATGTTAAACTTTTGCCCTGTATTGTACATTAAACTTCGTTCGCCAAGTTTAACAATTGGCAGTTGCTCTGTTGATCTTCAAGAACGATTGAGAAGGTGTTCCCCCATTTGTTTATGCGATTAAGCGTACAGAGGGAAGAGTATAGGACAACGTTGGAGCTGCAAGTGTGAGCTGTGACTGAGGTCTATAAAAACCTACTGGCTGGACATATCTAGTGAACAGTCGACGAAGTGACATTGTCGTGGAAACTTGGACTGTAAGAATTTCTGAAAAAAAACGAAATATTGGGAAAATTACAATGGGAGGATATTCAATTATAATTACCTTGACGGCAGTGGTTTTAAATTTTGCCTTAGCTGCACAAAACCAGGAGCCTATATGTAAGTTGTAATTTATGACAGATCTATCTGTGGATGTCTTATAATCTCTCTTTATTTGGTAGATCGAATGTGTGTTCCCCATAAATACTATGGAGATTGTTTGAGTTTACTTAAGGATCCATCGGAGGCTGGCATACGCATGGAGTGTGTATCTGGTAGAGATCGTATTGCTTGCTTGGATATGATTCATGAAGGTAAAGCAGATGTCTTGGCTTCCGAACCTCAGGATATGTATGTAGCCTACCATACTAAGAATGATGACTATAAAGTGATTTCTGAAATCCGCACTAAAGAGGATAACGAAGGTATGAAAATTCAGAGGCTTTTGGAATATTGTTAACTAATGGAATATTTTTTACAGCTCCTTTCCGTTATGAGGGTATTATATTGGTTAAGAAAAATTCCAATATCCATAGTCTTAATGAGTTGCGTGGAGCTAAATCTTGTCACACTGGTTTCGGACGTAATGTTGGCTATAAAATTCCCATTACCAAGTTGAAAAATGCTCATGTTCTAGATGTCTCCAAAGATCCAGATTTAACAGCTACCGAACGTGAATTGAAATCTTTATCGGAATTCTTTTCACAATCATGTTTAGTGGGGACCTATTCTCCTTATCCCGAAATTGATCATCAGTTAAGTAAGTTGAGTGAGATGGTTTCATGGTCTTCCATTAAAATGTTTCTATATGTATGTTCCAGAGAAAAAGTATACAAATTTATGTGCCTTATGCGAGAAACCCGAACAATGCAATTATCCTGATAAGTTCTCCGGTTATGATGGTGCCATTCGCTGTTTGGACAAAGGCAAGGGTGATGTGGCATTTACCAAGGTTCAATTCATCAAGAAATATTTTGGAGTAAGTATAGTTCATTTGACACATAGGGGTTTCCTGGGAGTCCAAATATTTGAAGTGCTTAGCACGGTAAAGATATGATCCTGGGAGTTGAGAGATTTTACCTTTTGAATCCAGTAGAATCTTCAGGGAGTTTGAAAATCGGCCTGAGAATTGGCCGATTTTCAATTGTAATTGGACACACTCTTGGTCACTGTAGCTGGCAGACACAAAATATGCAGTTGGCGGATAAAATTTGTGAGTAGTTCAGTGGTGATTCCCAATGCCATCTATCTTGACTAAGCAGAGATATGAACCAAACGGTTAAGGACAATTGAATTCCAAACTGCTAAGGTACTCTAATCAGCTCATTATGATATCACAGTGGTGAACTTATATCTTATAACTGAGTACTGCCCGATTATACGTGAAGGTCAATGACAAGGAACCCTCTTCTTATGGCCGAGTCCGAACGACGTTCAGTGAAACCACTTAGGGAAGCTTTGAAACACTCAGAAATTGAGTATAATCGTAACTCGTCTTGAGTGACGCCCAGTAGGCAGGTATATAGAAGGAGGAAGAATATAAGTAGGAATTGATATGAATTGTCTCTTCTAATTCTCGAGTCTAAAGTTAGGTATCCGACTCGTTTGGTAAACGCGATTGTGAATGGACCTTAGTATCTAAGTATATGGTGATACGAAAAACTCATCATCCACTCTACTTGCGATATTTCGGGGCGATGTGGACCAGATGCTACGGAAATTGAGTATAATCGCAACTCGTCTTGAGTGACGCCAAGTAGGCAGGTCGAAGGAGGAAGAACCTCATTATTCTGAAAAAGTGGAAATTATAAAGAGATTTAAAGGTTACTTCCATATAAAAATATTTAGTTCGGTTAAACAAGCAGTACGCTCTTAGAAGTATGATCCATAGTTTTTCGGAGCTAGGAAAAGGCGAAACTCTTCTTATGTCGAAATCATTTCCAAGTGGAGTTTGCGTCTTTCTGAAGCATAAGAATTGCCCGACCTCCTCTCTAAGCAGCAATGACATGGAAAGCTGTTGTTGTGCAGTTTTATTTGCGGCATTCTAGAAAGTCAAATCGTCAGCAGGAGGCTACGAAAGAATGATGCCTTCTTAGCTACTTGGGAGAGAAAGGACATTGGCGAGTCTCTGTCGGCCTTCATTCGCGGAATTTACAGGTATCGGATACGGCAAGTGACAAATTAAAGCTTGTCAAGTCACGTCAGAGAATTTGACCTGGGAAGGATGAAGCTGTTCCATATGTTCAGAATTTCAAATTAAGAGGTTGTGAAATTGGAAAACTGTTCTAGTGTAAAAATGGGCCTCTAACAGACGCAGAGGTCGGAATCATTCTCAAGTGGAGTTTGCGAGTGAAAAGAACAACTTTCTGAAGCATAATAATTGTCCGACCTCCTCCCTAAGCTGCAATGGCATGTAAAACTGTTGTTGTGCTGCTTGCGGAATCCTATCAAATTGACATTTCTTCAAGAGACTACGAAAGAGTTATGCCTCCTTACCCACGTGGGAGAGGAAGGGTATGGACTTCATCCTTACTTAAGTCTCAGTTGGACTTCTGTTCTGTAATTTCGAGGTATTGGTTATGGCAAGTGAATTTATTGGCGAATTTAATCTTGCATATTCCTAACGTGATCTGCACCAGGTTTATGCAAATATATAATAGTAATTATGCAATCATTTGCGCAGAGTCCACCTTCTACCAGGATGCTTGAAGGACAAGAATTGTCCAACTCCCTCTCTAAGCAGCAACGACATGTAAAGCTATTATTGTACTACTATCTTTGCGGAATTCTAGAAAGTGTAAACTTCTCCAGGAGGCTTTGAAAGAGTGATGCCTCCTTAGGTACTTGGGAGAGAAAGGGCATTGGTTTCATCCTCACATACGAGTCTCTGTCGGACTTCCTTTGAAGCATGTCAGGTCACGTCAGAGAGGTAAGCTATGCAATCATTAGCTCGGAGTCCACCAGCTGTACCACTATCGGGACGCTGAAAAAAAACATCAAAATATTGGGAGATTGTTAGTGTAGACAAGAACTTAACCCAGGTTATAAAACTTCTGACGTTTTAACCACACGTTAACCTGCTTTTTGCTGACTCTCTTAATGTTCGGTAAGATTCTTGGTGTAGAGCAGAACTTACCCTAGGTTACATAACTTTAGATGATCCAACCACGCGTTAACCTTGTTTCTGCTGGCTCTCTTAATATTCGCGAAAATTCTTAGCTTAAAAGTTCAAAAGATTTTAGTGTAACATACTCCGTTCGTCAGAACAGTTCCGGAATTGTATTCACTCCATATACCGTTTACAACTCATTAAAAACTGAAATAGGATGCATTTGGTTAATGCAGTCTGACCAGAACCATGGTCCATTTAATCCATGGATTAGGCCTAACCAAGCAAGCCACCGTGGTGTAATGATTATCATACTCGCCACGCATAAAAAGGGTCATGTGTTCAAAGATTCAGCGGTGGAGGAAGTACAAGTGCCTGAGATATCGGGCTGCCACTATGGCTAACCTAGGGAGCCACCGTGGTGCAATGATTAGCATGCCCGCCTGCCATACACAGGGTCGTGGGTTCAAACCCAGTCTCGACCAAACACCAACAAGTTTTTCAGTGGTGGATAATCCCATCTCAGTAATGCTGGTGACATTTCGGAGTGTTTCAAAGCTCCTCTAAGTGGTTTCACTGCAATGTGGAACGCCGTTCGGACTCGGCTATAAAAAGTGATAAGAGAGAAGTTCACCACTGTGGTATATAGTCTGAGCCTCCGAAATATCGGGTTGTCACTATACCTAATCTAACCTAACCTACTCCTAACTACAAATAGTATTCCCTCTCAGTACTGGTGACATTTCTGAGAGTTTCAAAACTTCTCTAAGTGGTTTCAATATGGAATACCGTTCGGACTCGGCTATAAAAACGAAGTCCCTTCTCAATGTGGAATCCCAATAAACTGAATAGTCTAAGTAAGTCTGAAATATCGGGCAGCAACAATACCTAACCAAACCTACTCCTCTCCTAATCAAAAACCGTTTTCGGCAGACCGTGCACTATTTTGATCCGTAGTTATCGTACCACCAGCAAACGGAGAGATGAACTTTCTCCCACATCAAGAAATAGAGGTTTAATGTCACTGAAATGATACCTTTTGACCAATGAGTCGAACCCACCGCATCAAACAAATGTAGGAAAGTGACAATGAGTCTCGACTCTCTCTCTCTCTCTCTAGGAATACTGAGGCATTCTTTCCAAGAACCCTATTGCCTACTTCATGTCTAATTTAATTCCATTTCTTATTGCAAATGTTTTCTAGTTAATTCCCGGCGTCAAAGCAGAAGGTGATGCCAGCGAATTCGAATATCTATGCGAAGATGGCAGCCGACGACCCATTACCGGACCAGCTTGTTCTTGGGCTCAACGTCCTTGGAGTGGTTACATATCAAATGCGGAATCCGTTAAGGGAGAAGAAAAGTTACATAATTTACAAAATCGTTTGGAAAAATTCTTTGAAAATGGATTGCATGCTGAGAATAAAGAGGCAGCTTCCCATTTACTAATCAAAGAGAATGCCTTCTATTACAAAAAACCTGAAGCTGTGCGACCTCAAGAGTATTTGGAGAAAGCAGGATATAAGGATGTCATAGAACGTGATGGCTCCGCATTAAGGAAAATGAGGTGAGGGAATATGGAATTTCTTAACGCCCAAAGATTTATCAAATTCCCATATTTTGTTTTTCTTTCAGAATGTGCGTCCAAACAGATATTGAAATGCAAAAATGTCATGCAATGAGACGTGCTGCTTATTCTCGTGATATTCGTCCTGAAATGGAATGTATTCAATCGGAGGATTGTCTTAAGGCTGTTAAGGAAAATAAGGCAGATATGCTGGCAGTACAAGCCAAGCAATATAGACGAGCCCGTGCGTATAATCTAGAACCGATGGTCTATGAGAAATATGCTGAAAATGATGTCTATGTGGCTATAGTGGATCCTGCTCTGCCACAGGATAAGCTAAAGCAATTGCCCATGTATGTAGGAGACAGAGAGGCCATTCATTATTAGAGTTTAACTTTTATCTCTTTACCATTTTAGTTTCTTCGATGCCACAAATCAAAGAGTCCGTAAAGCTGTTGATTATTTGAATATATTCCGAGGTATTCGAACTTGCCAAATAAGTTCCGGGAATGAAAAGGATATTGTGATTGTTAATGCCAAGTCTTTGGAACGATATAAAAATAAACAATTGCTTTGCTCAAATTTGGAAAGGAAACCTGTAACCGAATGGAAATCTTGTAATTTAGAAGCTAATCTTCCTGTGGCCATCTTTGCTCGTAATACCATGACCCCTATCGAAAAGGATACTTTGAAGCATTTGTTACTTTCACTTTCGGAAGAATTTGGCAAACATGGTGATTCTTCGGATGTTTTTAGTTTATTCGGTCCTTTCACTCCTAACGATAGGAATGTCCTATTTAATGATGATGCTGAAGAATTCGTAACCGATTTAAAAAATGAGAATACAAGCGAAGAACTGTATGGACGTCTGGAATGTGATGTCTTGTAAATTAAGAGATTTTGAACAGTTTTTTTTTTTGTAATTTACAGCGAATAATAAATTTTGCAGTGCTCCATTATTTTCGTTTTTCTGTATCCAAAACCATGTATTGTACAAAATGTACATCATTTGTTCGCTTCTCACATTTTTGCGCTTAATTTATTAATTTCAATATAAAGCATATAAATTAACTCAATTGAAGCACAGGTCCTGGTTCCTCTATATTTCGGCAAGACTTTACAGGAATAATCTTCAGATGACCTATTCAAATTCTTATGTAACAAGAGCAGCCGCTTTACAAAATAACTACTAAAGAAGTTTATGATGCAGTGAATCAAATCAAGGTCAAAAAATCCCACGGTGGCGGGTTCTGTGTACCGGATTGACCCGATGGACCCCATCCATTGGCCAGCGGCTGCCACATCAGTGTACGTGTTGTTTCGGCCGTCTTTTTGTGTTGGAGAAGGTGCATCCCGGGGAGCCTTCTCCGTTTGCTGTTGGTCCGAGCCGGGATAGAGGAGAACCCCGGACCATGGTATTGTTCAGTCTGCCGAAAACTGATCCACCACCGTTCGGTTTCGGTCAGGTGTAACCGGTGCTTGGAGTGGGTGCATTACCGGAACTGCTCCGGCTTAACATCGCTGCGGGAGTATAGTCATACTGACTACGTGGCAGGATGCTGTGCCAGCGATAGCAGCAGTGGGTCGTCTGACTATGCGACCCCCCGACATCTCCCGTACAACAATATTCTCCGCCGCAGCATCTTACACCCAATATTGTTGTTCCAGTTCCGGATAGTGCATCGTGTTTGCAATTTAATTGCAACGGGCTCCGAGGAAAGATTAGCGAAATCGTGGACTTTATGAATCGGAAAAGGATAAGGGTCGCAGCGATCCAGGAGACTAAGCTGAATTCCACCTGCAGCCTACGCCATTGTGATGGATACAATGTGCTTCGAAAGGATCGCACAAGAAGTGGAGGTGGTGGCCTGGCTTTCATAATACACCGTTCCGTGCAGTATAGACCTATCCCGCTTGTGCCAGACACTAGTGACCCGTATATGGAATGCATGGGGGTAGCAGTCAAGTCTGGGGCTGCCGAGATAGAGCTATACAATGTGTATATACCGCCGGTTGGTAGCTCCAGGTTATTGCCCAAACATTGAGTGGCTATTGTGCGGGCATAACCGATTGGTTCTAGGGGACTTTAATGCCCACCATGAACTTTGGCATTCACTCCTAGGTAATGACCAGAGAGGCATAGATTTGGCAGTGCAGATAGATGACTCCACATTTTGCACGGTGAACGAAGAGGCCCCCACGAGAATTATGGGTGACGGCAGCATTTCGCCAGATTTATCTTTAGCGTCGCCTGGTCTGATAAATGACGTTTCCTGGCAACCCGTCATTTCATTGGGATCGGACCACCTCCCCATAATTCTCACCATTAACCGACCCTCCGATTTCATAACCTCTGAACGCCGGACGTTTATCAATCAAAAGAAAGCCAACTGGGAAGGCTTCAGAGAATACACCGATCGCCGCTTCAGTGAGCTCCCGTCCCCCTCTGAACGCCGGACGTTTATCAATCAAAAGAAAGCCAACTGGGAAGGCTTCAAAAAATACACCGATCGCCGCTTCAGTGAGCTCCCGTCCCCCTCTCATGTTCATGTTGCCCAGAGGGTGTTCCGGGACATCATCAACGCAGCAGCCGCTCACTTCATACCCGCTGGTCGAATTGCCAAAGTGAGGCCCAACTTCCCAGCCGAAGCGGCGGGACTCGCAGACGAGCGTGATGAACGCCGTCGTGCTAACCCTGCTGATCCTAGAATCAAAGAACTAAATCTAGAGATTAGTAAGATAGTCGACGAGCACAAGAGGAACACTCGGTTAGAGCACCTGAAGCAATGTAACATAGGCACAGGAACTGGTAAATTGTGATCGACAGTGAGAACCCTCTCGAACCCCGCTACAAGGGACGATGGGATTTCAGTCACATTTGGCGACGTGACTGTGACTGATCCGAAGAGATGCGCCAAATACTTCAACCGACTGTTTGTCGAGCATCCCGAGAGTGATAGAGCGAAAAGGAGAGTCACTCGTCGCATACGTGGTCTCCGAGCAGATGACACCCCACAATTTACCGCAGCCGAAGTTACTAATGTCATCAGCAGCGCGAAACCATCTAAGGCGCTGGGCCCCGACGGAATTTCAATGCTAATGCTGAAGCATCTGGGAATACTGGGAGTTGAGTACCTGACCAGACTCCTCAATTTGTCCTTGGAATCACTCATTATACCCGATGTCTGGAAGATGGGAAGAGTGATTCCACTACTGAAGCCAGGCAAAGATTCGAGTAAAGGTGAATCGTACAGACCGATATCCCTTCTCTCGCCAGTAGCCAAGACACTTGAGGCACTACTCCTCCCCAGCCTTGTGGAGAATTTTCCAGCTGCCCACCATCAACATGGATTCCGTAAGGTACACAGTACGACGACAGCCTTACATGCCATTTCGACACATATCAATAGGGGAATTAATCAGCCCAAGCCGTGTCATAGGACGGTCCTCGTGGCGCTTGACCTATCGAAAGCGTTCGATACGGTCAACCATGCCACATTATTCGAGGACATCGAGAACACGTCCCTACCGGCAGGAATGAAGCGTTGGGTTCTGAATTATATGTGTGGACGCCAGTCGTACGTGGAATTCAGGGACAAGAAGTCAAAACCCCGTAGAGTTAAACAGGGAGTTCCCCAGGGCGGGGTGATATCTCCGGCACTGTTTAACCTCTACCTGTCCTCGATTCCACCCCCTCCTGAAGGCGTCGAGATTGTGTCTTATGCGGACGATTGCACAATCATGGCATCCGGGCCCATTGTTGATGACATTTGCGATCGATTAAATGTCTACCTCGCTGATCTTACCACACGGATGAAAAAGACTGTTTTTCATATGTTTGGCTATAAACATTATATGTTTGGAACACAAATTTTTAAACACAATATTTTTGAGTGCAAGCATATAATGTTCATAAACTAGCATAACATGTTTGGGACATATATGTTAATATGTTAGAACATATTATGTTTGGGACATAAAATGTTTGTAAATATAATATGCTTGGATGCAAACATATATTAATTTAGAAATAGCCTATAAACATATATGTGTTTAGTAGCTTGGAGCGCTATTTAACAGGGAGCGATATTGAATTAAGTTGGTGGTTGTTGCTTGTTATTACAAAATTAACATTTTATTTTCCCTTGGGCAATTGATCAGCTACTTCTTTGATCCATACAAACTGTGTGGTCCGCTGTTCGAATCCCCGTCCGGCAAAAGGTAAAATTAAAATAAAAAAAATCATAAAATTGAATAATTTCTTCTACAATGTTTGTATTACAGAAAAAGGTGCTAAGAACTAAAAAATCTCGTGGAAGTGAGAAAGATGTGGGGGAATATACAATTGGGCAGAAACAAAATTTTGAGCATTCAGGTCGAAAACCTATGTTGTTAGCACCTATATTACCTGTTTATTTTCATAATTCATTATGATTGTAAATATATAAATAAATAAATAAAATTTTGAGCACAATATTGTTTGGGAGAATTTTTTTTTAAGCATATAATATTTTTGGGTGCAAAATGCTTCCAAACATATTATATGTTCACATAATAACATGTTTTTTGGAAGACAACATTATCGAATTTGGATGCAAAAATACAAAATGTTTGGAACTTAGACTACCCAAACATATATTGTTTAGACCAATATGCTTTCAAACATATTATATATTGGAAGAGATCAAACATATAAATGTTTGGGCAATACCCAAAAATGTATATTCTTGAAGCAAAATATGTTTGGGAGTATATGTTACAGAAGCGATTTTTTGTGAGTGTGCAGTTATTTCACTGCAAGAAATTTGAGGATATCTCCCACCAAATCCTCAGCCACACTATTCACTACATGGACGGCGGAAGTACGCAGGCAGTTGAATGTCAGAGTTGATGGCGAAACAATTCCAACAACAAATTACCCCCAGATTCTCGGGGTCACATTCGACAGCCTTTATAAGTCGTCCGCCCATGGAAGATTGGAACATTTGCAGATTACACAGTTTTAATATCAACTGGAAAAAATATAGAGGTATCCCCGTACATAGCCTTCAGGCATCTTTAAACAAGGTTCACCAATGGACAAAAAACAGTAGCAAATCTGTTCATGTTGACTTTGCGAAAATTGCCTCAAGATACAAACCCCTAAATATAGGCAATGAAGAAGTGCCTTTTTCAAAGTCAGCAAAATATCTTGGTTTTACACTGGATTCTAAATTAAATTGGAAAATTCATATTGATAAAAAGTGCGAAGAACTAAATATTAAATACCGCAAACTAAGCTGGTTAATCGGAAAAAATTCAGTCCTGTCCACAGATAATAAACTCTTACACCCAAATTCATAAAAGTTAACGTACACTTTAAACCTAATATTACCATACAAATTCCTTTGATAAACTTTCAGTTAATTATTATGAATATGGGCATTAATATATAAGCAAGCATTAAAACCAATGTGGTTATATGGCATTAAACTATGGGGATGTCCGGCAAACAGTTCTATCGAGAAAATACAAAGGTTTCAAAACAAAGTGATAAAAAGTGCAGTAAACGCTCCATGGTATGTCCGAAATATGATATTGACCTCAACCGAGACTTAAAAATGACTACGATCAAAGAGAAAATCTCTAGAAATGCAGAAAAACATTTTATCCGCTTACAGAACCATACAAATCGCGAAGCCTGTAATTTACTTCAAACTTCCAATCAACCTAGAAGATTGCGCCGTTTCAAACCACATGATTTACTAACTCGCTTTAATATATGAAAGTCTCAATGCAAACAACAATTTTACAAGAATATTTGTCCTAGCTTAGTCTTAGGATATTTTAATTTCTATAAGTCTATTGATTGTTAATAAATAAACTACTGGTTAGTCACTTCTTCATAAAGGGACTACCCAGCAAAAAAAGCGTCGCCAAAAAAGTAATGAAAATGTTCTTTTTAGATCCGGAAGTGGTGCAAAATTGACGCAGAAGCGATGAATTTAACATGGGCTTGTCATAGGACGGAAGTCCTCCATTTCAACAGCCGGTGCACTGAATTTGCGTCACTTCTTTAGGTGTGATCCGAATTCCATGTTTTGGATGTAAATTCAAAAATTATGTGATATTTTGTCGAATAAATAATTTTTATAATTTTTTAAAATTTAAAATGGATTCTAACACTTGTCTGAAACTTTTGACCTCAAATATTCTCAAAAATTCACGATTTTTTCAGATTGGATTTAGCATTTTTTTTTGACAAAATTTAAATGATTTGTACCATTTTATGAATTCTTGCTCTGTTTTTAACCTATTTGAAACAAAAAAAGTTAAAATTACCCATTAAAAATATGAAATAAGCATGTTATAAAAAATTGAATGAAAACAAGTATATACAGCACTAAGTTCGGCCGGGCCGAATCTTAAATACCCACCACCGTGAACCAAATATTAGGGTTTCCTTTGAAATTTCAGGAGGGCTTGAGGACTTGAGGACACTTCCCGAAGATAAATTTAAAGATTTCAACTATGAGGACTATATCAGATTCTGGATTTATAAGAACCATTTTTGTTTGAGTTTTAGAGGAATCATTAACATCTCTTGTAAGTGTGCAAGAAAATTATAAAATAACGTCTTGATTTGAAATCTTAAATCTGTAGAAGTAAAATCTGGAAATTTTACATTGGGTTTCAAGCAATTTTCATGATCAGTGCGCCTTCTACACCCTCAAGAAGTGAAGTCGGTCTATATGGAGTCATTACCAAATGGACCGATAAAAACTTAATCCGATGCACGTTTTTGTGAGCCTAAAATACCAGAATATTTACAATTTCAGGCAAATCAGATAAAAACTACGGTTTCTAGAAGCACAAGAAGTAAAATCGGGAAATCGGTCTATATGGGGGATATACCAAAAAAATGTACCGATACTCACCATTTTCGGCACACCTCTTTATGGTCCTAAAATACCTCTAGATTTCCAATTTCAGACAAATTGGATGAAAACTACGTTTCTATAAACCCAAGACCCCAAATCGGGAGGTCGTTTTATATGGGGACCATACCAAAACATGGACCGATACTCACAATTTTTGGCACACGTATTTGTGGTCCTACAATACCTCTAGATTTCCAATTTTAGGTAAATTGAATAAAAACTGCGGTTTCTATAAGCCCAAGAAGTAAAATCGGGAGATCGGTCTATATGGGGGCTATACCAAAATATGGACCGATACTCACAATTTTTGGCACACGTATTTGTGGTCTTATAATACATCTAGATTTACAATTTCAGGTAAATTGAATATAAACTGCGGGTTCTATAAGCCCAAGAAGTAAAATCGGGAGATCGGTCTATATAGGGGCTATACCAAAATATGGACCGATACTCACAGTTTTTGGCACACGTATTTGTGGTCCTACAATACCTCTAGATTTCCAATTTCAGGTAAATTGAATAAAAACTTCGGATTCTAGAAGCCCAAGAAGTAAAATTGGGAAATCGGTCTATATGGGGGCTATACCAAAACATGGACCGATACTCACCATTTTCGGCACACCTCTTTATGGCCCTAAAATACCTCATGGTTTCCAATTTCAGACAAATTTGATAAAAACTACGGTTTCTATAAACCCAAGACCCCAAATCGGGAGGTCGTTTTATATGGGGACCATACCAAAACATGGACCGATACTCACAATTTTTGGCACACGTATTTGTGGTCCTATAATACCTCTTGATTTCCAATTTCAGGTAAATAGAATAAAAACTGCGGTTTCTATAAGCCCAAGAAGTAAAATCGGGAGATCGGTCTATATGGGGGCTATACCAAAACATGGACCGATACTCACCATTTTTGGCACACCTCTTTACGGGCATAAAATACCTCTAGATTTCAAATTTCAGGCAAATTGGATAAAAACTACGATTTCTATAAGCCCAAGACCCTAAATCGGGAGGTCGGTTTATATGGGGACTATATCAAAACCTGGACCGATATAGCCCATCTTCGAACTTGGCCTGCCTGCAGACAAAAGACGAGTTTGTGCAAAATTTCAGCACGATTGCTTCATTATTGAAGACTGTAGCGTGATTACAACAGACAGACAGACAGACAGACAGACAGACAGACGGACAGACGGACATCGTTATATCGTCTTAGAATTTCTCCCTGATCAAGAATATATATACTTTATATAGTCGGAAATCGATATTTCGATGCGTTACAAACGGAATGACAAACTTATTATACCCCCGTCACCATTCTATGGTGGTGGGTATAAAAACTTCCTGTGCAGTTAAAATAAAGAACATCATTGGGAGTACATCTTCTGGAAGTGCTTTTAAAGTTGTGCCTTTGGAAGAACTTCCAAATTTTTTTGCTGTGTAGTTGTAGTATAAGTTAAGCATCAATATGTATTCGCTTAAATAAATAAAAAAAATCTTTAATTCAGGACCCTTGTTGTATTTTCTATGTCTTCTATGAGGGTGGCATGGTTGAGGGTTTTAAAAGCCTTCGATAGTTCATAAGCCTCTAAGTCCGTCCTGTGACTTATTGATTGGCAGCTACTAGTGAGAGACCGGCCGCAACACTTATACACTGCTCGACTCTTTGTATTACGACTTTTCATTACAATCCCTGTTCCATCATCCCTCCTTCAGGAGTTCGAAAGAGATCTTCCTATTGTACACAACATTCCTGGGGCTTAACCTTGTTGTATATATTACTACTGTATTTATGTTACTATTGTATTACTACTTTACCAATAATTTATATATTACAAAACATATATGTTCTGACTCACTTGTCATATAATTAATATAATAAAACTTCTACAATACATACTTAACATGGTGTCAGAGTGAAAAAAATAAAGCTAAAAATTTTGTATCATAAAAGAAAAGTTTTTTAAATCATGCCTTCTGAAACGGGAAACCACCAAGCAGTTGGTGGACAATTTGTTGCCTCGTTGAACCCAATAAATCTAAAAGCCGCAAATATGGCAAAAGAGTGGAAGCGGTGGTCAACGCAGTTTAAAATATTTTTACGTGCATCAAATTTGGAGTCCGAAACGGACCAAAGAAAAGTTGCATTATTACTTCATCACATTGGAAGTCAGACCATGGATATATTTAAGTCGTTCGATGTCAATGAGGATACGGTAAAATATGATGATTTAGTAAAAATGCTCGAGACTCATTTTGTGCCACAAATCAACATAGTTATGGAAAGGCACAAATTTTTTACCTGCAAGCAAGAGGAGACTCAATCCATTGACGAATATATTACACTCTTAAGGAATTTAAGCTCTAATTGCGATTTTGGTGTGCTGAGAGATGCATTAGTGAGAGACATATTTATATGTGGACTGTCGGTTTCGTATACAAATATAAAGGAGAGGCTTTTGTCGGAGGGTGATATAAAGCTAGAGAAAGCTATTGTAATAGCTAAAAATATTGCCATGGCAAAACAGAATGCTTTGGTTTTGCATTCTGGAAATGCCGAAGAAAACACTATTAATGTTGTTCAAAAAGGATATGTAAAATCTCAAATCAGAACTCAAGATACCAGATTCAATCAGAAATAAGGGTTTTGGAAGTTTTCGGCGTCAGCATGAAGGAACCGGTAGAAGTGCTAGAAATGACAACTGTAATAAATGTGGACAATGGCATAAAAATAAATGCCCTGCAGAAGGTGTGAGATGTCATAAGTGTGGAAACTTCAATCATTTCGCAAGAATGTGTTTCTCAAATAACAAATTAGTTAAACAGCTGGGTAAAAATGATGACACTGATGTTGATGAAAATCAAGACGACCTATTTATTGGAATGGTAGACAATGTAGAGAAAAAAATGGCGGAGTGGAATGTGGAGGTAAAAATTAATGAATTTGAGATATCATTACAAATAGACACTGGGGCACAAGCTAATATATTCATATGAAACAGCCAGGAAGTTAGATATTCTAAAAGTCCTAAGAAAAACACCTGTTCGTATTTTTACTTTTAGTAAGGAGAGGATTCCTGTTTTGGGAACCACAGATTTGAATGTGAGGTACAATTCTAAATTGTTTTCTATAACATTTTTTGTTGTAAATTTAAACTGTAAAAATATAATAGGAATTGAAAGTGCCATTGAAATGAACTTAATATCAAAAGTTAATGCAATTTCATCGGAACAAATAACTGAAAGATATTCGGATGTGTTTAAAGGTCTTGGTCTATTACAAAACAAATGTAAACTAACAATTAATAGAGATGTCACTCCGGTAGTGGAACCACCTCGGAAAATTCCGTTCAAATTGTATAATAGCTTAAAAAAGGAATTGGAAAGAATGATAGATTTAAATGTGATTGTGCCTGTCAGTGAACCAACTGAGTGGGTTAATTCCATTGTGCTAGTAACAAAGCCAAATGGAAGTATAAGGGTTTGTTTGGATCCAAGAAATTTGAATAGACTTAGAGAAATATAAACGAAATGTACAATTGAACGCTGAGTATACATCTAATTATTACAATCGAAAGTCAAATAAAGTGAAGCCTTTAATAAATGGAGAGAAAGTTATGTTTAAGAAAACTCCTGATAGTAATTGGTTTCATGGAGAAGTTGTAAATGTTTGCAAAGAACCCCGATCATTTGTAGTTTTGGATAACAATGGTTCTCTTTTTAGGAGGAACCAAGACCATATCAGAAAATTGCCACCTATAATAAATAACTACAATTCTAACGAAAGGGAAGATGAGAGAGATGTTGAGAATCCAAATAAGAAGAATAATGAAAAAACTAGTAACACGACTAGGTGTGGCAGAACCGTTAAACAACCAATTAGATTTGGGTATTAAATTACAATAAATAAATATTAACATCATTTCAATGAATCTTTCAATTATGGTTATTATCTTGTCCTTTATTATTAAATATTGATACTTAAATTAATTTTGTTTTATCTTCACATCTATTCATTATAATCATATGTTGAGAAGGGAGATGTTGTATATATTACTACTGTATTTATGTTACTATTGTATTACTACTTTACCAATAATTTATATATTACAAAACATATATGTTCTGACTCACTTGTCATATAATTAATATAATAAAACTTCTACAATACATACTTAACAAACCTAAGTTATATTTCCACTGATAAATTTCGCTTGTGTCCTTCGGCTTTATTACTAAGTGTATAAACACAACCATAGCGATAGGCGGAGCCACAGTGGTGCAATGGTTAGCATGCCCGCCTTGCATATACAGGGTCGTGGGTTCAAACCCAGTTTCAACCAAACACCAAAAAGTTTGTCAGTGGTGGCTTATTTCTGAGTGATTCAAAGTTTTTGAAAGTTGCTTCACTGCAATGTGGAACGCCGTTCGAATTCGGTTATAAAAGCGGGGGCCCTTGGCATTGAGCTTAACATGGAACCGGGCAGCACTCAGTGATAAGAGATAAGTTCACCAGTACTGGTATCACAATGAACTGAATAGTTTATATGGGCTTGAAATATCGGGCTGCCCCTAAACTAACCTACGATGTCCGTCATTTGGCATGTTATGCGCTTTACAGACTATCAGTTATTCCAGACGACAGTGCTCGTGTCAAACATATCCCATATATTGTGCACATTATAAGTTAAGTCCTAAGGCATAATCGATACTGCTGCATGTTTATGGGATCGATAACACATTTACCGATTATTTAGTTATCGCCGACAAGTCGTATCGATTCGACACACTGTAAGATTCTTTACAAACACCGACATTCCGTCCGGAATAACTGATAGTCTGTAAAGCGCATTAATTGGTAGCTGTTATGTTCTAATCGAGTCTCAGGAGAAGTAATGTCTCATGCATGTTCGCTACTGGTGAGAAAAGAGAGATCGTTCGTAATGATTATCCACTACTCGAGTCATAGCTTGGTTTCAGTAGCAGTTTTCCCAGACATCGGGTATAAATGAGTCTAAAGCCAAATGTCTGGTCCATTCTCCTTGTTCTGGTATGCGCAGATGCTCAACATCAGCATAGAGATTTTATCGTAGTCGAAAATGGACTAATCGTTTTTGTTTGTCAAGGAAATCGAAAAGTCGAAGTCGACATTTTGTATTCTACAAAATCGACTAATCGACTTTTGAATCTTTTGAACAACGAATAAAATCGACTAATCAACATTCGATGTTGGCGGAAATCGACTTTTTATATTGTCCGAAATCAACTAATCGAATTTTAACGAATAATCGAATTTGATTTGAAAGGGAAATATGACGTAGTATTTTTATGTTGAAAATTCCTCAATAACTCGCACGTCACGAGGTTAAAAGTCGTTACCATAGCTAATTCTTCGTAGCTATGACTTTGTTTACGATATTGGCAATTTCGGTTGAAATAAATTGTGGCGTGTCGTTGGTTTGAAGGTCACGAATGCGATGATAGACTCTCCCTGTCTCTGTATCACTCTCAGGTTGTTCTACAAGCTGCCGCTTGGAAATCCTTACCAGTATTTTCGGATCTGTCAGCGCCAAGAAGCCAAATTGATATTCCAACATCCCTCTTACAGATTAGAGGTGTGCACGTGACACGAAATTGTCGTGACTCACGAAAATTTTCGTGACTCACGCTCGTGGCAACGGCGTGAGTCGTGAGTCACGCTCATGGCAACGGCGTGAGTGTGCGTGAGCGTGATTAACAAACCAAAATGTCGTGCGTGTGCGTGAGTCACGAGAATATTATCTTCGTGAATGTGCGTGAGTAAAGAGTTAAAATAATCCCGCTCACCAACATAAAACGCTTAAGAGTTAAATTCATTTACAATTTTAGTGACAACTGGGATGTTAAGAGTGTAATAACGCTCTCGATTTTAATAATGCTCATGTTTTCAGACACGTCGCTGAGGTAAATTACTCAAAAAATTGTTCGTGAGTCACATTTTTCGTGAATCACGATATTTTTCGTAAGTCACGGTATTTTCGTGAGTTACGGTATTTTCGTGCGTGAGTGTGCGTGAGTACAAATTTTCTTTTCGTGAGTGTGCATGAGCGTGAGTCCTACCAAACAATATCGTGCGTAAGTGTGCGTGAGTAAGATTTTTCCGTCGTGAGTGTGCGTGAGCGTGAGTAAAATATTACTCACGTGCACACCTCTATTACAGATACAATAGGGTAACCCATCACCCAATCCAAGATTCGCCCACACAACAAAAAATTGTTTACTGATTGGAATGATTTGGCGCCTAAGATTTTTTCTTTATTTTTTGTTAATTTTTGCTTTTCGAGAAAGATGCATTTCGTAAATGGTGGTTAAAAATCCAAAAATGTCGAAAATTTTTCGTCAATTTAATGCATCTCAAAATTTGGAATAGAATTCAATTTTCGCACGAGATAGTTCATTTTTCCCATAATGTAGTTTCCTTTTTTTCTGTGTAGCAGTACATTTATCTTGTGATACTCTCACATCATCATCAAGTCAGATAAGTACTTTTCGACCCACTCTCGTAATTGAAATAAAATAAATGGATTTACTAAATGCAAGCAAAAACAAAATAATAATTGCCATATAGTTCAAGATGGGCCAACATACATAAAAACATATTTATGGGAATCACCACATATGGGAATCACCTCACGCACATACAAAATTTTCTTTAGTACAATGCTTTTATTGAATTAGTAATGTCAGTTGGTGAATCCCCATCATGTTATCTTCTACAGTTCCTATAAGCTCACATTGCAAGAGATTTTTATGTCAGACTTTGAAATACCCTACTCTACAGTATGGATAATCGAGATTGGTAGTAGAAACAAGTATATACGGCCGTAAGTCCGGCCAGGCCGAATCTTATGTACCCTCCACCATGGGTTGGCTAGAAACTTCTACAAAAGATGTCATCCACAATCGAATTAATTTCAGCCGGATCGGATGAAATTTGTTCTCTTTGAGGATCGGCAAGCCAAATCGGGGGACCGGTTTATATGGGGGCTATATATAATTGTGAATCGATGTGGATCAATTTTTGCATGGTTGTTAGAGACCATATACCAACACCATGTACCAAATTTCAGCCGGATCGGATGAAATTTGCTTCTCTTAGAGGATCGGCAAACCAAATTTGGGGGTCCGTTTATATGGGGGCTATACGTAAAAGTGGACCGATATGGCCCATTTGCAATACCATCCGACCTACATCAATAACAACTACTTGTGCCAAGTTTCAAGTCGATAGCTTGTTTCGTTCGGAAGTTAGCGTGATTTCAACAGACGGACGGACGGACATGCTCAGATCGACTCAGAATTTCACCACGACCCACAATATATATATATATATATATATATACTTTATGGGGTCTTAGAGCAATATTTCGATATGTTACAAACGGTGGAGGGTATAAAAACACCAACATTAGAGTGAGTGCAAATGAAACTTCGAGGGAGGATGAGCCCAAAGGATGTTGGGAGCCACCGTGTTGAGATGGTTAGCATGCCCGCCTTGCATACACAAGGTCGTGGGTTCGATTTCTGCTTTCACCGAAACCCAAAAAGTTTTTCAGCGGACTATCCCACCTCAGTAATGCTTCCGATTATCCCACCTCAGTAATTCTGTTTCTCTAAGTGATTTCACTGCAATGGTGAACGCCGTTCGGACTCGGCTATAAAAAGAAGGTCCCTTGTCATTGAGCTTAACATGGAATCGGGCAGCACTCAGTGATAAGAGTCCATTGTGATACCACTGTGGTATCACAATGGACTGAATTGATACATCGGGCTGTTACCTAACCTAACCTAACTTAAAGGATGCTGCCCGATTCTATGTTTAGCTCAATCACAATTAGCTTCCTTTTTGTAGCCAGATTAATTCCTTAAATCCAAAATATCTTTCTTCAAAGTATGCTTAAGTCCCAACATTAGACTTGTGTGCTTTTAGTGCTGGATAAATTTGGCTTTAATTTGTTTTCTTTCGTTTGTTATTTTGATGAAACACCAAATATTGGAAAAACATGTAAAATTCTATACATCCACACCTTTTTTGTAATGGAAATTGACTGATTTGTACGATAATTCTCGTTTTCCAAAAAGAAATTGAGTCACTACGAAGACATAGACCAATCAGTGATGGAAAATACAATTTTTAAGAAAGTACAAAAAAGGTATTCTTTTGAGCGAAAAAGTACTTTTCACAAAATTTCAACAAAAATTCCATTGTCAAAAGCTCCGTTAGACTGAATTTAAAGCAAATAAAATTTTGTTTGTCAACTCCTCAATTAAAAAAAAATTCGAAAATTTTCTATAGAAATAAATTTTTTATTATATTTCATTTTAGCCTGATAATGAAACAGGCAATTGACGTCCAAATGCATTATATCTAATTATACAATTATTTTTCGAGCTTTATGGACAGATATAGATTAAGGAACATGGTTAATAGAGCCATTTTCTCCATAAGGAATTAGCATAAAGGGCCCAAAATTGAGTTATCTCTCCCAGCCAGATCTATACTAAAGGCTGTGGAAAGGTTCATTCGCCCGAACCGAAACATGTACAGTCCAGGCGTGTATAGATTGGTATCTGGCGTTTTCTTTTCAATGGCTCTATTAACCATGTTCCTTAATCTATATCTGTCCATAAAGCTCGAAAAATAATAGTATAATTAGAAATAAATTTTTGAGAAAATTTTGGTAATTTTCTATAAAAATACACTTTTTCCAAATTTTCTATAGAAATAAACTTTTGACAAAATTTTCTATAGAAATAAAATTTTGACCAAATTTTCTATAGAAATAAATTTTTTACACAATTTGCTATAGAAATCAAAATTTCAAAATAGAAATAAAATTTTGGAAAAATATTCAATAGAAATAAAATTTTGAAAAAAAAAAATTATAGAAATAAAATTTTGATAAAATTTCCTAGTAAATAAAATTTTGACAAAATCTTCTGTAGAAATAAAATTTTGAAAAAATTTTCTATTTTATTTTTACAAAATTTTCTATAGAAATAAAATGTTGAGAAAATTTTCCAAAAGAAAAAAATTTTGACAATATTTTCTGTAGAAATATAATCGTGACAAAACTTTCTGAAGAAATAAATTTTTGCAAAATAATATTTTTTGGTAATTTTTGGTTCGCATTATTTTAGTAAGCGATCGATAACTTCTCATCTAGAAAGTGTTCGTGTGCAAGCGTAATGTAAAAACGGGTGCTTTTTTCGACTAAAGCATTCTTGAAATTGAATAAATTGGTGACTTTGACTATGGCTTTTACAAAATCGGGATTTTATTATTTTATTCATGATATGTATTTCGACAAATCAATCACAATAAATGACAATTTGGAACTAAAGAAACGTCACTTTACGAAAATTCAATCTGGCAACACTTGCGAGATTTGAGATGTTCAGAATAGAACACCCGAGGAACGATGTTCTGGATAGCTCATACGAATATTGCATCCAGTAAAAGAAAATAGACCTATTAATTGAATTTGCACATCAAATTGTGTATTCGAAGGGTATATATGATTCGGCCCAGATAAATATTCGCCGCATTTACTGTATGATTGTAATTTTTTTAAGCTATAGCGTCTGTAATCACCAATTTTTTTGTTTTGTTTGCATGATAAAGTTTTGCATAATATAAATATTGTATTTTTCTAAGAAAAAAAAAAAAAAAATATTTCTATAAAAAAAAAACACACACACACACAGATGCAACAATGCTTTAATCTTAAATAGAATTGGGAATCCCTTGCAGACAATTGATACAGATGTGAGATGTTGACGGACTAATTTAATTTCTATAGTGAATGAAAAAAGTTTACGTGGATTCAAAGAAAAATTTCATTCATTTCATGAAAATTTCAATGAAAATTTCATTGATATAACGAAACATTTTCATTAGGATAAAAAACTATTTGTTAATAGCACGAACATTCTCTACAATAAAGAACAATTTCTTTATATTAACGAGCTTGTTTCGTTAGCTCAATTTTAATGATACATTTCGTTAATATAATACAGCTTTTTCTACCAGTGTGATTTTCATAAGGTTATAAGGTCTCAGTGGTGGAACAGTAGGCCCGAACTTATCTATGGGTAACAGTACGTTTCCAGTATGGTTAGTGATTACTGTGATTATATATTAGGCTTACTTTCTTTTAGTGTTCTATACCCAAGTCACGAGAACCTAAAAGAAATCATATTCTACGTTTTTTCCAGAATATGTACAAAAGTATGCAACACTACCATCAGCTGTTTAAATAGGAAGACCAAAATAAGTGAACTTCTACATATTCAATGCATACATTTATAATGTTCAATCTAGTGCGATTATTTATGACCCTTTAAAGCTTTCTATTTCATCTTAATGGAGAAAGTAATCACAATAAGTGGCAGTGTTGCCAGAATTTTCCGGGATCTTGTCCCCAAAATGTGACGCTCAAATACCCAATTTAATTGAAAATAAATTTTTGTCAATTTTGTTTCGAGGTTCTGGGTTATAAAATTCGTAATAATTTAATAATTGCAAAAAATTTCTTAGGAAACAGCGTAAATTGTAAAGTAGCTCTTGGGCCCCCAAATAAATGCCAAGGAATAAGGAGGAGGAATGTTCTTTGTAATATTTTGAAGATTCTCTGTATTTCCTTAGGCCCTTTTTAAGCATTTAGAAGTAAAGAATTTCATATAAACCTGATTTACTATACTGAATAGATTTCAAAAATCCCCGAAATTTTTGAAAATTCCCCAATGAATCCCCAACTCAAAAATTTCGTCCCCATCCACGAAAAATATTCCCGATTTGGGGAAAATCACCAAAACTGACAACACTGATAAATGACGTCACCTCGCAACACTTAAATTTGGCAATACTGCTGAGAATAGCACTGTTGTCCCCAAAATGTGACGCTTATTGGCAAGTTTTAATCACAATAAGTGGCAGTGTTACCAGAATTTTCCGGGATCTTGTCCCCAAAATGTGACGCTTTCATCTTCTCAAATACCCAATTTAATTGAAAATAAATTTTTGGCAATTTTTTTCGAGGTTCTGTTGTATTAAATTCGTAACAATTTAATAATTGCAAAAAATTTCTTAGGAAACAGCGTAAATTGTAAAGTAGCTCTTGGACCCCCAAATAAATGCCAAGGAATAAGGAGGAGGAATGTTCTTTGTAATATTTTGAAGATTCTCTGTATTTTCTTTAGGCCCTTTTTAAGCATTTAGAAGTAAAAAATTTCATATAAACCTGATTTACTATACTGAATAGATTTCGATAATTCCCCACAAAAATCCCCAAATTTGTGAAAATTTCCCAACAAATCCCCAACTCAAAAATTTCGTCCCGATCCACGAAAAATATTTCCGAATTGGGGAAAATCACTAAAACTGACAACACTGATAAATGGCTATTGTGAATCAAGGAGACGTCACCTCACAACGCTTAAATTTGGCAATACTGCTGAGAATTGCACTGTTGCCAGTATTTTCAGGGACCTTGTCCCCAAAATGTGACGCTATCATATCCTGAAATACCTAATTTTATTTCCAATAAATTTTTGGCAAATTTTTTTCCTCTGTTGGTTAAGCTGCTCTTGTAGTTTAGTCAACGCAATGGTTTTTAAGCTGAGATCAAAACAACAAATATATATTTTTTTCAAATAGTAATGGAACCTATTCCTTTTGTAGAAAATTCGTATAAATTTAATAATTGGAAAAAAATTCTTAGGAAACAGAGTAAATTATAAAGTAATTATTGGGCCCCCAAAAAAATGTCGTGGAATAAATGTTGTTTTTTTTTATTTTGAAGGTTCCCAGTATTTGCTTAAACCCTATTTTTAAGCATCTAAGAGCAAAGAATTTTATGCAAACCTGATTTATTATACTGAAAAGGTTTCGATAATTCTCCACAAAAATCCCCAAATTTGTGAAAATTCACCACCGAATCCCCAAGCCCCAAACTCAACAATTTCGTCCCCATCCACGAAAATATATACCCGATTCGGGGAAAATTCCCAATACTGCCAACACTGATAAATGGCTATTGTGAATCAAGGAGATGCCAGTTCACATTAATTAAATTTGGAAATACTGGTGAGAAGTGCACCAGAAAGTACGAAATACAAGAGAACGAAACTGTGAAGCGAGACTGCGTCAGTAGATGGCAGTAATTAGGAAAATTCCTCAGTTTTTGTCCTTGTTTCTTGGTGACACCAAGGTTTCACCAAGTTCAATTCTTTGCCGAAACGTGAGGAAAATAGGATGTAGAACCTACTTTTTAGTAACAAATGTTCTTTTTTTTAAATTTTTTCATTGTAGAATGCCTTAAAAAGAAGGTTCCTCGCTTCATTAATACCGCACAATGGCCACCAATATCTCCACATCTCAATTAGTTGGGCTTTAGCGCCTGGGGCATTTTAGAGAGTAAGGTTGGTACTAAAAAAATTTGACACTGTGTTCAAACTTTGACACTTTTTTGTCACTCTTTGTTGTACTACTAAAAGAAAAGAAAGAAAGAAAATCCCTTTCATTTTAGTTTTTGTAGCAGCTTATTATAGATTTAGTTTTGGGGATTAGTAGTTTAAATCGAACTTAGTACAAACCTTTAAAATAAAATTGAGCTTGCACATCCGCTATTATAATTTTGAACACGTTTTCATTCACATACCATAGCGTTATCAAGCGGCCTGAAGATATGCAAAGAAAATGGTCTATAGTGGGTAAACCGGGTTCTCCGCTGAACTGTTAATTTCAAGGATTGATTTTCGTCTAGTACAACGTTCGCACTAGACACGAAATCTCGCTATTTAGAACCAGAATCTCTTTACAAATCTCAAGTGTTCGGACTGGCAAAATAACGAGATTTCGTAGATTTGAGGATTTAACAATTGCCCAGCGGCGTAAATCGAGAGCACTTTCGATTTAAAGCATTCACGGAGCCCTTATTTTAGAGGTAATACTCATACGATTAGATCTTATAAAATAATCCCTTTTGTAAGACCTCTTCATTCTTTACAAAAAAGTTGATACTCATTCATCATTCATTGCAAAAAACAGGCCTTAAAAAAGGTCTTTATTTACTAAGATCGCTATCCATTTTCTCATAAAGGGTGATACGGTCAAAATTTGGTCAATATAAACTTGACGTATTTCTTTCAATTTTGCATTTAAAAAACCTGAACACCCCTCATTTTGAAGGTGTGTGTGTGTAGAATGTTGCTCCTATTTTGATTTTGGAATTCACTCTTCAGTTGTCAAAATGCCGTCCAAGCAAGAAGAGCAGCGTATCAAAATTTTGGTCGCGCATCGCGAAAATCCGAGCTACTCGCACGCAAAGCTGGCAAAATCGCTAAAAGTTGCCAAATCAACCGTTACAAATGTAATTAAAGTGTTTGGGGAAAGTTTGTCGACAGCCAGGAAGTCTGGATCGGGGGGAAATCGAAAACCGGAACCCGCTGAGACGACAAAGAGAGTTGCCGGTAGTTTCAAGCGAAACCCTAACCTCTCTCTCCGAGATGCCGCAAATAAGCTGGGTGTATCGTCTATAACCGTGCATCGAGCCAAAAACGAGCCGGACTATCGACTTACAAGAAGGTAGTGACTCCAAATCGCGATGATAAACAAAATACGACGGCCAAAGCGCGATCCCGGAGGCTGTACACGACGATGCTGACGAAGTTTGACCGCGTGGTAATGGACGACGAAACCTACGTCAAAGCCGACTACAAGCAGCTTCCGGGACAGGAGTTTTATACGGCAAAAGGAAGGGGAAAGGTAGCGGATATTTTCAAGCACATAAAACTGTCAAAGTTTGCAAAGAAATATCTGGTTTGGCAAGCCATCTGTACCTGTGGCTTGAAAAGCAGCATTTTCATAGCTTCCGGGACTGTCAACCAAAAAAATTACGTGAAAGAGTGTTTTGGCCGGATTTGGCATCTTGCCATTACGGTAAAAAGGCCATGGAGTGGTACGCCGCCAACAACGTGCAGGTGGTTCCCAAGGACAAGAACCCTCCCAACACGCCAGAGCTCCGCCCAATTGAGAAATACTGGGCTATTGTCAAGCGGAACCTAAAGAAGACCAAAAAACTGCTAAGGACAAGCAGCAGTGCAAGGCAAACTGGCTTTCTGCGGCGAAGAAGGTGGACAACGTGGCTGTACAAAATCTGATGGCAGGTGTCAAGCGTGAGGCCCGGCAATTTGGATTTGGAAAAGCGAAAGCCTAACTGAATATTTTTCCTGAATTTTATACTAATTGAACTTGAAAAAGAAATTTAAATTGATTTTTTAAATAAACGATTTCACCGATTTACACGCGTTTTCCCTTGACCAAATTTTGACCGTATCACCCTTTAGCATACTTGTCGAGGCCTTTTGAAATGGCTTATCTGGGACACGTGTTTAAAGACACATTTTAAAGAACTCCTAATAGTCCTTGTTTGGTATTGTGAATTACAATCTGTTCTTGCAACGAGGCAAAATAAAACGATTTTTAAAAAGCAACTCATTTTCCCATAGCAAGCTCTCATAATTTACGAGACCTTTGAAAAGCCCTTATGCCGTAAGCCAATTCATAAGTTTTTCGACAACGCACAAACAATATAACGGCTTAAAACAAAACAAGTCATGTTCTCCTTTCATAAGCCCTTATGCCGTTAGTTTATAAGTAACCGAAAGTTAAGAATAAAAATAATTTTGCACAATTTAAAGCAACACGTGTTTTTTCATTCGGGTTTGTGATTGTTTTTTTTTTTTTTAAGTAACTGAAGTGTCAAATATGCGGTAAGTATATATTTTTTGACTAATATACTATATTGAATTACATTATAATAATAATTTTATAATAATTTTACTTATTTATTTAGCGGAACCTTCTACCATGAAAGCCAATGTTCTCTTCAATATGTGGAAATCAGCCGTCCAATACGAAATCAGTTCCTATGAAGAAGGTGATTTATTTTTTATAGTACAATTTTATATAGTACAAAATAAATAAAAAGAAAAAATAAAAAGAAAAAATAAAAAGAATTTTGGGTTTCTTATTTACATATGAAATTTGGAGTAGGTCCTATATAAGGTATGTAAACAAGACCTTTTAAACAGCCTTCATAAAAAGGCATTAAATTGGCATTATTTTAAACTCCTATTAAGAGGCCTCTATTTACATATGCTTCATAAAGCCTTTTGATGTATACACTACAAAAGGCCTTATTTTATCACACATTATAAAGAACTTATTTGAGGCACTTCCTAAAAGGCCTTAAAATAATGACCTTATATTAGCCCTTGTGTTGAAAGTTGAAGTCGGAGCCCTTGGTCGGCTATGACACCCTGTGTAAAAAACCAATGAATATGTAATGGGAAGTCAATGCCTTGTGTCTGCATATAAATTCCTATTAAAAGGCATTATGAAGAGCGATTTCCGCCGCTGGGTGTTTGTGAATATATCAATACAAACACAAACCCGTAAGTGTACACGCACACACGCATTAATCTACAAGGAAAATAGGGACAGGGTTGCAAAAAGCGCACTTTTAGTACTAAAACCACAGTTGTACAAGGCAGTATAGGGGATTTTGAAAGAGATTTTGTTGAAATCCTCTACGAGCCAGCTGATATTTGCCTATAGCAAATCTACTGAGATCTAGGAGGATTTCGGCCAAAATCCTCGTTTACGAGTATTTCGTGTCTAGTGTGAACGTAGTATTATAGGAGATAAAATGATTGCTGTTTTTTTATCTAATTTTAAAAAGCGATGTCAACATTTCATATAAAAACAAGTATATACGGCCGTAAGTTCGGCTAGGCCGAATCTTATGTACCCTCCAACATGGATTGCGTAGAAACTTCTACGAAATACTGTCATCCACAATCGAATTACTTGGGTTGTGGTATCTTAAGACTTCTTAACATCGTTTTCTAAATTGTGAGTTAGTCCATACGTGGTATATATTAGACAATACGTAGAGAGCAAATAGGCGAATACATATTTTAAGGATGCTGCATCTTTAGTTTAAAGTTTATCTGAAATAAAAAAAAAACATTTTTTTCTTTGAAGTATCTGTTATAATTTGAATTTTCAAACTGACAGTTATGTACATGAATATTTTTTTGAGACCGAAAATTCGTTCTCCGTTTTGGTTTTCCGTTCCGAAATCTTTCTATATTTTCATAGATAGAAAACCTAGCAAAGATGGCTGCTACCCTTCCAGAGTCTGAGGACGACGTCCCCATGTTGGATGAGGAACGGGAGATTAATTATAGCTACGACTACTGATTCTGCCATTCTGGCCGACAATGTTGCAATAGCAACCAATAAAAATCCGTTGACGGCGGCTCCTGGAGTTCCTCCAGGAGAATTATCTGTGGCTTCGACACCCCTTTCGGCACCAGTTCGAAAGAACCAGGGTTCGAATATTCAACGTGGCAGAAGAGAATGTGTCATATGCAAGGTAAAGCATCACTTACGTGATTGCAAAGAGTTCAGGGCGATGCGCATTGAACGAAGGCTGCGTACCGTAGCGCTTCATAAATGTTGTGGTAATTGCCTTGACGCCACACACTTTGTTCGTGACTGTCCCAGTTGTATATGGGGGCTATATACAACTATGAATTTGATATGGACCAATTTTTGTGTGATTGGGGATCGATTTATCTCAGGGCTATATATAACTATAGACCGATATGGACCTAGTTAGGCATGGTTGTTAACGGCCATATAGTAGCACAATGCACCAAATTTCAACTTACTCGGATAAAATTTGCTCCTCCAAGAGGCTCCAAAACCAAATCTCGGGATCGATTTATATGGGGGCTATATATGATTATGGACTGATATGGACCACTTTTGGCAAAATACCATATACTACCACCACGTACCAAATTTCAACCAGATCGGATGAATTTTGCTTCTCCAAAAGGCACCGGAGGTTAAATCTGGGGATCGGTTTATATGGGGTCTATATATAATTATGGACTGATATGATCCAATTCCTGCATGGTTGTTGGATACCATATACTAACTTCACGTACCAAATTTCAATCGAATCGGATGAATTTTGCTCTTCCAAGAGGCTCCTGAGGTCAAATCTGGGGATCGGTTTATATGGGGGCTATATATAATTATGGACTGATATGATCCAATTCCTGCATGGTTGTTGGATACCATATACTAACTTCACGTACCAAATTTCAATCGAATCGGATGAATTTTGCTCTTCCAAGAGGCTCCTGAGGTCAAATCTGGGGATCGGTTTATATAGGGCCTATATATAATTATGGACCGATTTCGACCAATTTTTGCATGGTAATTAGAGACCATATATTAACACTATGTACTAAATTTCAACTGAATCAGATGCATTTTGGTCTTCCAAGAGGCTCCGGAGGTCAAATCTGGTGATCGGTTTATATGGGGGCTATATATAATTATGGGCCGATGTGGACCAATTTTTGCATGGTCATTAGAGACCATATATTAACACTATGTACCAAATTTCAGCCAGATCGGATGAAAATTGCTTCTCTTAGAGGCTCCGCAAACCAAATCGGGGGATCGGTTTATATGGGGGCTATATATAATTATGGACCGATGTGGACCAATTTTTGCATGTGGACCAATTTTTGCAAATTTCAGCCGGATCGGATAAAATTTGCTTAACTTAGAGGCTCCGCAAGCTATATCAGGGGATCGGTTTATATGGGGGCTATATATAATTATGCACCGATGTGGACCAATTTTTGCATGGTTGTTGGAGACCATATACTAACACCATGTACCAATTTTCAGCCGGATCGGATGAAATTTGCTTCTCTTAGAGGATTCGCAAGCCAAATTTGGGGGTCCGTTTATATGGGGGTTATACGTAAAAGTGGACCGATATGGTCCATTTGCAATACCATCCGACCTACATCAATAACAACTACTTGTGCAAAGTTTCAAGTCGATAGCTTGTTTCGTTCGGAAGTTAGCGTGATTTCAACAGACGGACGGTCGGACGGACGGACAGATCGACTCAGAATTTCACCACGACCCAGAATATATATACTTTATTGGGTCTTAGAGCAATATTTCGATGTGTTACAAACGGAATGACAAAGTTAATGGTGGGGGGTATCATCCTATGGTGGAGGGTATAATTATAGGATCCATTTTGTGACTAGTTTGTATTTATACAGATGTGTGCCCACTTTTTTTAAGTGTGCCACCTTTTTTGAGAGTGACACCTTTTAGATATTTCCAACAGTAATGCTGGTTCTTGTCATTGAGCTAAACATAGAATCGGGCAGCACTCATTGATAAGAGAGAATAGTATTTTTTTTTTTGTGATATCACAATGGAATGAGTAGTCTAAGTGAGCCTAACAATAACGACTTGCCCTTATACCTGACCTGGCCTAAACGCTGGACCACTTTAGAGATATTCAAAAAGCAAATAGAAAAAACTTTTTCAAGCTTGAGATCGCAATTGAAAATTTCTTTTCTATTTGATACAAAAAGTTAAATATAATTTAACTGATCATGGAATGTATACATACTTCTGTGTATCACTGTTTACGAATTCATTTTTTTTTGTAGGTAATACAATGAAAACCGATAGCCTTTCCCCGATAACCCACAAGTAATGCATGCACATGAACGATCATATCTATCGGAGAGGGATGCTGTGTCTGGACGAGAGCATCTTAGAAGAGATCGAGTATATAAAGAGACCGGTTGTTTATTAAATTGCATCAGTTGGAAAAGTGAAATTGTCAACAAAAATAACTTGAGTCTGGAATAAAATATTCAAGACGAACGTAAATCTGTGAATTAAAAATGAATTCCTCCAAACGTTGGATTGCTCTAGCCATGATGCTAAGCATTATAGCTTTTGCACAAAGCGAAGAACAAATCTGTGAGTAGGCCCCGAAAAAGAGAGAGAGAGAGGCTTGCCAAATCTCATCAATATATACTTGTAGATCGTATGTGTGTTCCCCAGAAATACTATCAGGATTGTTTGGATTTATTGAAGGATCCCTCAGAAGCTGGTATTCTCATGGAATGTGTAGCCGGACGAGATCGTATTGATTGTTTGGATATGATCAATCATCGTAAGGCAGATGTTTTGGCCTCAGAGCCTGAAGATATGTATGTGGCCTATCATACAAAGAACTCGGATTATAAAGTGATTTCGGAAATTCGTACCAAGGATGACAAGGATGGTAGGAATTTCGGTTATAGGCCTTTAATGAACTTGAAAGTATTTTCTTTTGTAATTTCATTCTCTAGCTGCCTTCCGTTATGAGGGCATTATTTTGGTTAAGAAAAACTCCCATATTAAATCCTTAAGAGATTTACCTGGAGCCAAATCTTGTCATACAGGATTCGGTCGTAATGTTGGTTTCAAAATCCCTGTTACCAAATTGAAAAATCATCGTATCTTGAAGGTATCTATGGATCCCGAGTTAACAGCCACTGAACGTGAACTTAAGGCCTTATCGGAATTCTTTAGTCAATCTTGTTTGGTTGGAACTTATTCACCATATCCTGATACTGATCGTTTGTTGAGTAAGTTAAAGATCTTTGAGAAGATTTTTTGAAGAATATTTAGTATATTTTTGCTTTTAATTTCTCCAGAGAAAAAATACTCCAACTTGTGTGCTTTGTGTGAGAAACCCGAACAATGTAACTATCCTGATAAATATTCTGGATATGATGGGGCCATTCGTTGTTTGGATAAGGGTAAGGGTGAAGTTGCCTTCACCAAGGTTCAATACATCAAGAAATACTTTGGGGTGAGTACGACAAACATCTTGACCTTAGTAAAGGTTAGGTATAGTGGCAGCCAAAAGGGTTCAATGAAAGAAGAGTTTTCTTTCGTTCCTGAGGAACGAAGTTTTCTCTTGATGCAACATAAATTTCCTTACAAAACCAAAAAAGGCCTACGGAATCAGACATCACTCATTGATAAGAGAGAAGTCCACCACCTATGATATCACAAAGGACTGAACAGGATCAATTAGGCTGTTCAGTTCTTTGTAATTGCATAGGTGGTGGACTTCTCTCTTATCGATGAGTGATGTCTGATTCCGTAGGCCTTTTTTCGTTTTGTAAGGAAATTTATGTTGCATCAAGAGAAAACTTCGTTCCTCAGGAAAGAAAACTCTTCTTTCATTGAACCCTTTTGGCTCCTATTACGTTCTTACATTTGGCGGCGGTAGTTTAACAGCTGAGTCGAAATGGCTTTCGAAGGAACGAAATTTTAGACTTACAAAGTTTTTCTTTGATGCTAAAAATGTTCTTTAAAAGCAAATAAAAAATAATAACAGACATTTTCTCATAGCCGAAACGAAGGATTTAGTTGGACTAAAACGACAAAAACTGTTCATATTTCAATAGAAAATTTAGCAGTTTCGGATATCCTACCCCAAAACAAAAACTTTGACGAAATTTTTAATAGAACACAATTTTGGCAAATTTTTCTCTAAAAGTAAATATTCGACCAAATTTTCTATAAAAAAGTTTGACGAAGTTTTTTATAACAATAAAATTTTGAAAATTTTTCCATAAGAATAATATTTTGCTAATTTTCTATAAATATAAAATGTCGACGAATTTTCTATAAAAATAAAAATTTGTCGAATATTCCATAAAAACAATCGCCGATTAAATATTTCAACGAAATTTCGACGAAATTTTCTATACAAAGAAAATTTCGACGAGATTTTCTATACAAATAAAATGTCGACGAGATTTTCTATAAAAATTAAATTTCTTTTCCTTTATTGGTTAAGCTACACTTGTAGTTTAGTCAATGCATGGTTTTAAGCTGAAATCAAAAACAACAACAAAATTACATTTCGATGAAAAGAAACCCCTTCATTGATAAAGTTTTTAATAGAACACAATTTTGAAAAATTTTTTATAGAAGTAAAATTTCAACAAAATTTTCTATGGGAATAAAAGTTTAACGAAATTTTCTACAAAAATAAAATTTCGACAAATTTTTTTCTATAAATAAAATTGTGACGAAAATTATATACAAAATTCGACGATTAATCATTTCAACGAAATTGTCCATAAAAATAAAGATTTGACGAAATTTGTTCATAAAATAAAATTTCTATAAAAATAAATTATGGACGAGATTTTCTATAAAAATTAAATTTCGACGAGATTTTCTATAAAAATAAAATTTCGACGAGATTTTTTATAAAAATAAAATTTTGATGCAAAGAAAACTCTTCTTTCAGAGTAGTCGGTTATTTGAAATTTAATTTAGGAAAAATGTTGACAAAATTTTTAATAGAACAAAATTTTGATTTTTTTCTATAAATGTAAAATTTTGATAAAATTTTCTATGGGAATAAAAATTTGACGAAATTTTCGACATTTTGAAATTTTTTTCTATAAGAATAATATATGACGAAGTTTTCTATAAAAATACAAATTTTTAGTAGAACAAAATTTTGATTTTTTTTTTCTATAAATGTAAAATTTTGATAAAATTTTCTATGGAAATACAAATTTGACGAAATTTTCGACAAAAATAACATTTTGAAATTTTTTTCTATAAGAATAATATTTGACGAAGTTTTCTATAAAAATGCAATTTCGAAGATTTTTTTTATATAAATATAATTACGACGAATTTTGCATAAAAAATTCGACGATTTAACATTTCAACGAAATTTTCCATAAAAATAAAGATTTAACGAAATTTGCAAAAAAATTCTATAAGAATAAAATTTTGACGAGATTTTCTATAAAAATAAAATTTCGACGAGATTTTGTATAATAATAAGATTTCAATGAAAAGAAAACTCTTCTTTCAATGCAGTCGGTTATGAGAAATTTAATTTGCGGCAAATGTTGACGAAAGTGTTAGTAGAACAAAATGTTTAAACTTGTTTCTATGAAAGTAAAATTTCGACAAAATTTTCTATGGGAATAAAAATTTGACGAATTTTCTAAAAGAATAAAATTTTGAAGAATTTTTCTATAATAAAAACGAAATTTTCTATAGAAATAAAATTTAAAGGAATTTTCTACAAAAATAAAAATTCGACGAATTTTAAAATTAAGAATTTCATTGTAATAAAATTTTTGCGAAATTTGTTTATAAAAAAAAATTGCGACGAAATTTTCTATAAACATAAAATTTCGACAAAATTTTCTATAAATATGAAAATATGATTAATTTTCTACAAGAATAAAAATTTAATGAAGAATAATAATTTGACAAAATTTTCTATATAAATACAATTTTTTTTCCATAAAAAATTCGACGATTAAAAAGTTTACAGAAATTTTATATAAAAATAAAGATTTTACGAAATTTGTTCATAAAATAAAATTTCTATAAAAATAAATTTACGAAAAATGCTGACGAACTTTTTAATAGAACAAAATTTTGATTTTTTTTTGTATAAAAATAAAAGTTTGGCGAAATTTTCGACAAAAATAAAATGTTGACGAATTTTTCTATAAGAATAATATTTTGACAAAATGTCTATATAAATACAAATTTTTTTCCATAAAAAAATTCGACGATTAAAAATTTTACAGAAATTTTATATAAAAATAAAAATTTAAGAAATTTGTTCATAAAATAAATTTTCTATAAAAATAAATTATGGACGAGATTTTCTATAAAAATTAAATTTCGACGAAATTTTCTATAAAAATAAAATTGCGACGAGATTATTTTGTATAAAAATAAGATTTAAATGAAAAGAAAAACTCTTCTTTCAGTGTAGTAGGTTATGAGAAATTTAATTTGCGACAAATGTTGACAAAATTTTTAGTAAAACAAAATTTTGAATTTTTTTTCTATAAATGTAAAATTGTGATAAAATTTTCTATGGGAATAAAGATTTGACGAAATTTTCGACAAAAATAACATTTTGAAATTTTCTTCTATAAGAATAATATTTGACGAAGTTTTCTATAAAAATACAATTCCGAAGATTTTTTTATATAAATATAATTACGACGAATTTTGCATAAAAATTCGACGATTTAACATTTCAACGAAATTTTCCATAAAAATAAAAATCTAACGAAATTTGCAAAAAAAAAAATTAAATTTCTATAAGAATAAAATTTTGACGAGATTTTCTATAAAAATAAAATTTCGACGAGATTTTGTATAATAATAAGATTTCAATGAAACGAAAAATCTTCTTTCAGTGTAGTCGGTTATGAGAATTCTAATTTGCGGCAAATGTTGACGAAAGTGTTAGTAGAACAAAATTTTGAAACTTGTTTCTATAAAAGTAAAATTTCGACAAAATTTTCTATGGGAATAAATATTTGACGAATTTTCTAAAAGAATAAAATTTGAAGAATTTTTCTATAATAAAAACGAATTTATTTTCTATAGAAAAAAAAATTTAAAGGAATTTTCTACAAAATTAAAAATTCAACGAATTTTAAAATTAAGAATTTCAATAAAATTTTTGCGAAATTTGTTTATAAAAAAAAAATCGACGAAATTTTCTATAAACATAAAATTTCGACAAAATTTTCTATAAACATCAAAATATGATGTAGTTTTCTATAAGAATAAAAATTTAATGAAACTTATTATAAAAATAAAATATCGGTGAAATTTTCCATAAAACATAAAATTTCGAAGAAATTTTCTATAAAAACATAATTTCGACGGGATTTTCTATAAAAATAAAATTTCGACAAAATTTTCTATTAATATAAAATTTCGATGAAGTTTTCTGTAAAAATGAAATTTCAACAAAATTTTTTTTATAAAGATAAAATTTTGTTAAGATTTTAATCAAAATAAAATGTCGATGAAATTTTCTATGAAATTCTTTATAAAAATAAAATTTCGACTAAATTTTATACAAAAACCAAGTATATACGGCTGAAAGTTCGGCCAGGCCGAAGCTTATGTACCCTCCACAGTGTTGCCAGGTAATTCTTCATTCTTCCCCCCAAAATCTTAAGAAAAAAACCCCTAAATTGGTCTAAGCTTTTTTCAAAAACCCCCCAAAAATTTCAGAATATAAAAGTACAAAAAGTGGTCCCAAAATTGGCTGAAAAAAATCCTGTAGTGATACACTTTAAAAATTAAGTTTAACACAAATATATATCCTGAAAGAAAAGTTCTTTCCTGAGAAACGAAATTTTAGAAAACCTAAATTTTCTTTTGATGCTAATTTTTTTTTTGTTTGAAGTAAATAAAAAATAAAATTTGCTATTTAAGAAAATACTTTAAAACAAAAGAGATTTTCGTTTGTTTAAAATTTCATCCCTGAGGAAATTATTTTTTCTATGGATGTAATAATACAATATGTATATCAATTTAAAAAGCGGGCTTACTCTTAAAAAGCTTTCAGCTGCTAAGTTAAAATACGATTGCTTTTAATTTTGTCAATTATTAAAAATGACCTTTCAACAGAAGAGTTTAAAAAAGATAACGAAAATAATGCTATTGGATACTTGTTTGTATTTAGGATCTTCTTGTTGACTTTCCGCATCTTTTTTCTCATAACTCATGCTAGAATTGTTCCGAGTTTGCTTGAGAATTGCTCCACTTTATAAGGTCTGAAAATAAAGTTTACCCCTAAAAATCCCCCTAAACGTGAAAAATCCCTACATTTGGGGGGAAAACCCCTAACCAGGCAACACTGACCCTCCACCATGGATTGCGTAGAAACTTCTTCTAAACACTGTCATCCACAATCGATGGCAGTGTTTAGAAGAAGAATTTTAACAAAATTTTCTATAGAAATAAAATTTTGACAAAATTTTCTATAGAAATAAAATTTGGACAAAATTTTCTATAAAAAAAAAATTTAACAAAATTTTCTATAGAAATAAAATTTTAACAAAATTTTCTATAGAAATAAAATTTTGACAAAATTTTCTATAGAAATAAAATTTTGACAAAATTTTCTATAGAAATGAAATTTTGACAAAATTTCCTATAGAAATAAAATTTTGACAAAATTTTCTTTAGAAATATAATTTTCACAAAAATTTCTTTGGAAATAAAATTTTGACAAAATTTTCTACAGAAATAAAATTTTAACAAAATTTTCTGTAGAAATAAAATTTTAACAAAATTTTCTATAGAAATAAAATTTTTGACAAAATTCTCTATAGAAATAAAATTATGACAAAATTTTCTATAGAAATAAAATTTTCTATATAAATAAAAGTTTGACTAAATTTTCTATAGAAATAAGGTTTTCTATAGAAAATTTTAAAATTTTGGTAGATTATTTTTGGCTCGAGTATCAACCATGATTATGAACTGAATAAAATTTTAACAAAATTTTCTATAGAAATAAAATTTTGACAAAATTTTCTATAGAAATAAAATTTTGAAAAAATTTTCTATAGAAATAAAATTTTGGTAGATTATTTTTGGCTCGAGTGCAACCATGATTATGAACCGATATGGTCCAATTTTTGTGTGATTGGAGATCGGCTATATATAACTATAGAAAAAAAAATTCTATAAAAATAAAATTTCAGGAAAAATAAAAATTCGAAGAATTTTAAAATTAAAAATTTCAATGACATCTTCTATAAATAAAATTTTTGCGAATGTTGTCTCTAAAAATAAAATTTCGAAAATATTCTATAGGAAAAAAATTTGATGGAATTTTCTACAAGAATAAAAATTTGATGAAACTTTTTATAAAAGTACAATTTCGATTAATTTTTCTAGAAAACATAAAATGTCGATGAAATTTTCTATTAAAATAAAGTTTCGATGAAATTCTCTATAAAAATACAATTACGACAGAATTTTCAACAAAACTTTTTTTTCAACAAATTTCAACAAAACTTTTTATAAAGATAAAATTTTGTTAAGATGTTAATCAAAATAAAATTTCGATGAAATTTTCTATAAATTTTTCTATGAAATTCTTTATAAAAATAAAATTTCGACCAAATTTTCAATCAAAATAAATTTTGACGAAATTTTCAATCAAAATAAAATTTCGAGGAAATTATCAATAAAAATAGAATACTTCGCCCGAAACGAAATATTAGCGTTATAAAGATTTTAAAGAAAAAGTGAAGAGAAAATTTCGTTTGCCTTAAAGTACGTTCCTCAGAAAAGAAAACTCTTCAAATGGTGTCGGTTATGAGAAACTTAATTTAGGACAAATGTTGACAAAATTTTTAATAGAACAAAATTTTGAAACATTTTTTTTATAAAAGTCAAATTTCGATAAAATCTTCTAAGGGAGTACAAATTTCACGAAATTTTCTAAAAAAAAAAATTTCTATAAAAATAAAATTTCAAGAAAAATAAAAATTTAAAGAATTTCAAAATTAAAAATTTCAATGACATCTTCTATAAATAAAATTTTTGCGAAATTTGTCTATAAAAATAAAATTTCGATAAAATTTTCTATAGGAAAAAAATTTGATGGAATTTTCCACAAGAATAAAAATTTGATGAAACTTTTTATAAAAGTAAAATTTCGATGAATTTTTCTAGAAAACATAAAATGTCGATGAAATTTTCTAAAAAAATACAATTTTGAGAAAATTTTAATTTTTTTATAAAAGTAAAATTTGAATAAAATCTTCTAAGGGAGTAAAAATTTCACGAAATTTTCTAAAAAAAAAAAATCTATAAAAATAAAATTTCAAGAAAAATAAAAATTCGAAGAATTTTAAAATTAAAAATTTCAATAACATCTTCTATAAATAAAATTTTCGCGAAATTTGTCTATAAAAATAAAATTTCGATAAAATTTTCTATAGGAAAAAAATTTGATGGAATTTTCAACAAGAATAAAAATTTGATGAAACTTTTTATAAAAGTACAATTTCGATTAATTTTTCTAGAAAACATATAATTTCGATGAAATTCTTTATAAATATAAAATGTCGATGAAATTTTCTATAAAAATAAAATTTCGACAAAATATTATATAAAATTAAAATTTGTTGGAATTTTCTATAAGAATAAAAATTTGATGAAAAAAAAGTAAAACTTTTTCGTCGAACTTTTCTATAAAATTAAAATTTCCATGGAATTTTCAATAAAAATAAAATTACAACAAAAAAATAAGATTTCAAAATTAAAATAGAAATAAAATTTGAAGGAATTTTCTATAGGAATTAAAATTCGATGAAACTTTATATAAAAGTAAAATGTCGATGAAATATTCTATAGAAAAAAATTTCGATGAAATTTTCTATAAAAAAAACAACTTTTCTATAAAAATAAAATTTCAACGAAATTTTTTCTACAACAAAGTCATTGGAATAAAATTCCAACGAACTTTTCTATGAAACTAAAATTTCGACAACATTTTCTATAAAAATAAAATTTCAACGAAATTTCTTATAAAAATAAGATCTGGTTTATTTGGAGAGTTTGTTTTATTTGTGCTTTAAACATCGGTGTATTCAGTGGTGGCGTCATCTGGATAAAATTGGTCGGCGTCTCTTATCACTGGCTGCGACAAGTTCAACACATTGTTCTTGCTTTGTCAAAGGCTTCATAACGGCTTCACTACATTCACTTTTATAGGGATTTCGCTCTATGAAAATAATATTTAAAATAAGGGATGCCATTTAGTTTACTCGAATTGTTATTATGGGAAAATGTTTATGTACAAAGTTTATACGAGAAACGAATTTCTTAAAGCATAATATTTGGAAAAAGTTTATCATCTGAAGAATTTTTTTCCTCTCCTCCAATTGCAATTCTAGTTGGTTCCTGGAACTACAGCTGAGGGTGATCCATCGAATTTCGAATATTTATGTGAAGATGGTAGTAGACGCCCCATCACTGGTCCCGCATGCTCTTGGGCTCAGCGTCCATGGACTGGTTATATTTCCAATACTGATGCTGTTAATGGTGACGTAAAACTACATAATTTGCAAAAACGTTTGGAAAAGTTCTTCGAAAATGGTTTACATGCTCAGAACAAGGATGCTGCATCGCATCTCTTGATCAATGAAAATGCAGTCTATCACAGTAAACCTCAGGCTGTGGATCCTAAAGAATATTTGGAAAAGGCTGGCTATAAAGATGTCATTGAACGTGATGGTTCGGCTTTAAGGAAAATGAAGTGAGTTGATACCTAAGAGGGAGTAGTACCGAACAAGATTAATTCTCATGATTTTGTTTTGACTCTAGAATGTGCATCCAAACCGATATTGAAATGCAAAAATGTAATACCATGCGTCGGGCAGCTTATTCTCGTGATATACGGCCCGAAATGGAATGTGTCCAAGAGAGAGATTGTATCTTGGCTGTTAAGAATAATAAGGCTGATATGGTAGCTGTAAGGGCTAATAACTACAAAGAGGCCAGAGATGTTAAACTTAAACCCATTGTCTATGAAAGCTTTGAACCAAACGATGTCTATGTCGCGGTAGTGGATCCTACTTTGACCAATGATAATATACGTAATATGCCAGTGTAAGTTTTCCCATTTTGGAGACTATAACGAGGTCACCTAAGTAAGTAACTTTTTTTATTTTCAGTTCCTATAATGCCCAGGATGAACGTGCCCACAAAGCCGCCCAGTATTTGAATAAATTACGAGACTTGAATGCCTGTCAAACCTCACCCTCTTCGGAGCAGAATATTATGATTGTAAACGCTAAGGACTTGGATCAATATAAAAATAAAAAATTATTGTGTCCCAATAGACAGATGAAAGCTGTCACTGAATGGAAAGATTGTAATTTAGAAGCGAATCTTCCAGTTGCTGTATTCATACGGGACTCAATGACTCGTGTGGAACAGGAGACAATGAAACATTTGTTTGTCTCTTTATCTGATAAATTTGGCAAGAATGCTAAACTGGCTGATGTTTTCGCATTATTTGGAGCCTATAAGGATGGCCAATCGAATGTTGTATTCGATGATAATGCTGTGGAATTTGTCACCGAATTGAAAAATGAGAATACCAGTGAAACTATTTATCAAAATTTGAATTGCAATGGCAATTCAATCCATAACCGTTAATTGGTTAAAATAAACACAAATATATTATGCTTTAAAAAATAAAATAAATTTGTTGCTGCAAAACAAGGTAGTTTATATATAATTAAAAACAAGTATATACGGCCGTAAGTTCGGCCAGGCCGAATCTTATGTACCCTCCACCATGGATTGCGTAGGAACTTCTACTAAAGGCTGTCATCCACAATCGAATTACTTGGGTTGCGATAACACTTGCCGATGGCAAGGTATCGTAAAACTTTTTAACACTGTCTTCTAAATTGTAAGTTAGTCCATAAGGGGTATATATTAAATAAAAAAAAAGCCGATTAAATACGTATATAATTCAGTTTGACAAAATTTTCTATAGAAATAAAATTTTGACAAAATTTTCTATAGAAATAAAAACTTGACAAAATTTTCTATAGAAATAAAATGTTGACAAAATTTTCTATGGAAGTAAAATGTTGACAAAATTTTCTATAGCAATAAAATTTTGACAAAATTTTCTATAGAAATAAAATGTTGACAAAATGTTCTATAGAAATAAAATGTTGACAAAATTTTCTACAGAAATAAATTTTTTACAAAATTTTCTATAGAAATAAAATTTTGACAAAATTTTCTATGGAAATAAAATGTTGGCAAACATTGTTATAGAAATAAACTTTTTACAAAACTTTCTATAGAAATGAAATTTTGACAAAACTTTCTATAGTAATAAAATTTGAGAATTTTTACATGGCTGTTAGAGGCCATATACTAACGAAATATACCAAATTTCAACCGCATCGGATGACTTTTGCTCCTCCAAGAGGCTCCGGAGGTCAAATCTGGGGATCGGTTTATATGGGAGCTATATATAATTATGGACCGATATGGACCAATTTTTGCATGCTGGTTAGAGACCGTATACTAACACCAGGTACCCAATTTCAAACGGATCGGATGAATTTTGCCCCTCCAAGAGGCTCCGGAGGTCAAATCTGGGGATCGGTTTATATGGGAGCTATATATAATTATGGACCGATATGGACCAGTTTTTGCATGGTTGTTAGAGACCATATACTAACACCACGTACCAAATTTCAATCGGGTAGGATGAAGTTTGCTCCTCCAAGAGGCTCCGGAGGTCAAATCTGGGGATCGGTTTATATGGGAGCTATATATATTTATGGACCGATATGGACCAATTTTTGCATGGTTGTTAGAGACCGTATACTAACATCAGGTACCAAATTTCAACCGGATCGGATGAATTTTGCCCCTCCAAGAGGCTCCGGAGGTCAAATCTGGGGATCGGTTTATATGTGGGCTATATATAATTATGGACCGATATGGACCAATTTTTGCATGGTTGTTAGAGACCGTATACTTAGACCACGTACCAAATTTCAACCGGATCGGATGAATTTTGCTGCTCCGGAAGGCTCCGCAAGCCAAATTTGGGGATCGGTTTATATGGGGGCTATACGTAAACGTGGGCCGATATGGCCCATTTTCAATACCATCCGACCTACATCAATAACAACTACTTGTGCCAAGTTTCAAGTCGATAGCTAGTTTCGTTCGGAAGTTAGCGTGATTTCCACAGACGGACGGACAGCCGGACAGACGGACAGACGGACAGACGGACGGACGGACGGACATGCTTAGATCGACTCAGAATTTCACCACGACCCTGAATATATATGCTTTATGGGGTCTTAGAGCAATATTTCGATGTGTTACAAACGGAATGACAAAGTTAATATACCCCCATCCTATGGTGGAGGGTATAAAAATTATAATTTTTCTAAAAAATTTTCTATATAAATCAAATTTTCTATAAAAATAATTTTTTTACAAAATTTTCAATAAAACCATCATTCGATAAAATTTTCTAAATAAATAAAATTTCGACGAATTTTCGTATATGAATAAAATTTCGACGCATTTTCTTATATGAATAAAATTTCGACAAAATTTTTAATATGAATAAAATTTCAACGAAATTCTTTTCCTCCACAACTTTAAAAGCACTTCCAGAAGATGCACTCCCAATCATGTTCTTTATTATAACTACCCAGGAAGATCTTTTAATTCAATTTTTTATAACTTGAGCTTTTCATACTTTTAATGGGTAATTTAAACTTTTTTTTTTGTTAAAAACAGAGTAAGAATTAATAAAATGGTACAAATCATTTAAATTTTGTCGAAAAAAAATGCTAAATACAATCTGAAAAAATTGTGAATTTTGTAAAATATTTGAGGCCAAACGTTTCCGACAACCGTTAGAATCCATTAAAAATTATAAAAAATTATAAAAATTATTTATTTGACAAAATATCACAGAATTTTTTAATTTACACCCAAAACATTGAATTCGGATCACACCTAAATGGAGGACTTCCGTCCTATGACAAGCCCATGTTAAATTCATCGCTTCTGCGTCAATTTTGCACCATTTCTGGATCCAAAAAGAACATTTTCATTACTTTTTTGGCGACGTTTTTTCTTGCTGGGTTGTAGTTTAGTCAATGCATGGTTTTAAGCTGAAATCTAAAAAACAACTAAATTTTTTATATTAAAAAAAATTGCGACGAAGTTTTTCATATCAAAAAATTTCAACGAAATTTTCTTTATAAATTTTAATAAAATTTGCTTTATAAATAAAATTTCGAAGAAATTTTGTATAAAAATCAAATTTTGACGAAATTTTCTATAAAATTAAAGTTTCCACAAAATTTTCTATAAAAATAAAATTTCGACAAAATTATGTAAAAAATAAAATTTAATATAAAAATAAAATTTCGATGAATTTTTTTTTATAAATCTAAAATTTCGATGAATTTTTTATAAAACTAATTTTTGTTTAAATAAAAAAAATAAAATATTCTCGAGATGTTCGAAAAACTAAAATATGCTCGAAATGTTCTATAAAAATAACATTTTCGCGAAATTTTCTATATAAATAAAATTTCCATGAAATTTTCTATAAAAATAAAATTTCTGTGAAATTAAAATTTTGACGTAATTTTCTAAAAACTAAAATTTACACGAAAAAGTCTATCAAAATAAAATTTTGGCAAAATTTTGTATAAAAATACAATTTCTACAAAAATAAAATTTCAACGAAATTTTTTGAAAAAATTAAATATGCTCGAAATATTCTATAAAACTAAAATTTCCACAAAATTTTCTATAAAACTAAAATTTTCTATAAAAATAAAACTTCGACGAAATTATGCAAAAAATAAAATTTCAATGAAATTTAATATAAAAATAAAATTTCAATGCAATTTTTTATAAATCTAAAATTTCGACGAATTTTTTCTAAAACTAAATTTTTTTAAATAAAAACAAGTATATACGGCCGTAAGTTCGGCCAGGCCGAAGCTTATGTACCCTCCATCATGGATTGCGTAGAAACTTATTCTAAACACTGCCATCCACAATCGAATTACTTAAGTTGCGGTAACGCTTGCCGATGGCAAGGTATCTTAAAACCTCCTAACACCATCTTCTAAATTGTATGTAAGTCCATACGTGGTATATATTAAATCAAAAAAGATCGATCCAATACGTATATAATTCAGTTTGACAAAGTAGACATAAAATTTTGACAAAATTTTCTACAGAAATAAAATTTTAACAAAATTTTCTATAGAAATAAAATTTTCACAAAATTTTCTATAGAAATAAAAATTTTGACAAAATTTTCTATAGAAAGAAAATTTTGACAAAAATTTCAACAGAAATATAATTTTAACAAAATTTTCTATAGAAATAAACTTTTGACAAAATTTTCTATAGAAATAAAATCTTGGTAGATTATTTTTGGCTCGAGTGGCAACCATGATTATGAACCGAATAAAATTTGAACAAAATTTTCTATAGAAATAAAATTTTTACAAAATTTTCTATAGAAATAAAATTTTGACTATGATGGAAATTTTATTATGAACCGAATAAAATTTTAACAAAATTTTCTCTAGAAATAAAATTTTGACAAAATTTTCTATAGAAATAAAATTTTGACAAAATTTTCTATAGAAATAAAATTTGGTAGATTATTTTTTGCTCTAGTGGCAACCATGATTATGAACCGATATGGACCAATCTTTGTGTGATTGGACCAATTTTGGTATGGTTGTTAGCGACCATATACTAACACCACGTTCCTAATTTGAACCGGATCGGATGAATTTTGCTCCTCCAAGAGGCTCCGGAGGTCAGATCTGGAGAACGTTTTATATGGGGGCTATATATAATTATGGACCGATATGAACCAATTCTGGCACGGTTGTTAAAGATCATATACTAACACCATGTTCCAAATTACAACCGGATTGGATGAAATTTGCTTCTCTTGGAGACTTCGCAAGCCAAATCTGGGGATCTGTTTATATGGGGGCTATATATAATTATGGACCGATGTGGACAAATTTTTGGACGGTTATTAGAGACCATATATCAATACCATGTACCAAATTTCAGCCGGATCGGATGCAATTTGCTTCTCTTTTAGGCTTCGCAAGCCAAATCTGGAGATGGGTTTATATGGGGTCAATATATAATTATGGACCGATGCGGACCAATTTTTGCATGGTTGTTAGAGACCATATACCAACATCATGTACCAAATTTCAGATGGATCGGATGAAATTTGCTTCTCTTTGAGGCTCCGCAAGCCAAATCTGGGGATGGGTTTATATGGGGGCTATATATAATTATGGACCGATGTGGACCAATTTTTGCATGATTGTTAGAGACCATATACCAACACCATGTACCAAATTTCAGCCGGATCGGATGAAATATGCTTCTCTTAGAGGCTCCACAAGCCAAATCTGGGGATCGGTTTATATGGGGGCTATATATAATTAAGGACCGATATATACCAATTTTTCCATGGTTGTTAGAGACCATATACCAACACCATGTACCAAATTTCAGGCGGATCGGATGAAATTTGCTTCTCTTTTAGGCTCCGCAAGCCAAATCTGGGGATCGGTTTATATGGGGCTATATATAATTATGGACCGATGTGGACAAATTTTTGGACGGTTATTAGAGACCATTTATCAATACCATGTACCAAATTTCAGCCGGATCGGATGCAATTTGCTTCTCTTTGAGGCTTCGCAAGCCAAATCTGAGGGTCCCTTTATATGGGGGCTATACGTAAAAGTGGACCGATATGGCCCATTTTCAATACCGTCCGACCTACATCGATAACAACTACTTGTGCCAAGTTTCAAGTCGATAGCTTGTTTCGTTCGGAAGTTAGCGTGATTTCAACAGACGGACGGACGGACGGACATGCTTAGATCGACTCAGAATTTCACCACGACCCAGAATATATATACTTTATGGGGTCTTAGAGCAATATTTCGATGTGTTACAAACGGAATGACAAAGTTAATATACCCCCATCCTATGATGGAGGGTATAAAAATAGAATATTCTCGAGATGTTCGAAAAAATAGAATAGGCTCGAAATATTTTATAAAAATAACATTTTTACGAAATTTTCTATAAAAATAAAATTTCCATGAAATTTTCTATAAAAATAAAATTCCACGAAATTTTCTATAAAAATAAAATTTCCACGAAATTTTCTATAAAATTAAATTTTACCAAATTTTCTATAAAAATAAAATCTCACCAAATTTTGTCTATAAATTTTCTGTAAAAATAAAATTTCCACAAAATCTTCTATATAAAATGAATTTGGACCAAAATATCGACGAAATTTTCTATAAAAATTAAATTTCTAAAAAATTTTTTATAAAAATAAAACCTCGCCAAATTTTGTGTATAAATTTTCTGTAAAAATAAAATTTCTACAAAATCTTCTATATAAAAAAATTTTGACCAAAATGTCTGTATAAATAAAATTTTCTATATAAATAAAATTTTCTAATAAATAAAATTTCTAAAAAAATTTTCTATAAAATTAAAATTTTTTTATAGAAAATTTTGTAGAAAATTTCGTCAACATTGTATTTTATAGAAAATATGTCGAAATTTTATTTTTATACAAAATTTGGTGAGATTTTATTCATATAGAAAATTTCGCCGAAATGTTGATTTTATTGAAAATTTTGTAGAAATTTTATTTTTATAGAAAATTTTATTTATACAGAAATTTTGGTCTAAATTCTTTTTATATAGAAGATTTTGTGGAAATTTTATTTTTACAGAAAATTTCGTTGAAATTTTATTTATATAGAAAATTTAGTCAACATTTTATTTTTATAAAGAAAGTATTATCGAAATTTAATTTTTATAAACAATTTGGTGAGATTTTATTTTTTATCGTGGACATTTATTTTTTTAGAAAATTCCATCGAAAAAAATTATCGAAATTTTCTATAAAAATTAAAATTCTACAAAATTTTCTATAAAAATAAAATTTGTACGAAATTTTCTATATAAATAAAATTTCAACAAAAAATCAAATTTCGATGAAATTTTCGATAAGAATGAAATTTTGAAGAGATTTTCTATAAAAATAAAATGTTGATGGAATTTTCTACATAAGTAAATTTTGTAATAAGCTCAATGACAAGGGACCTCCTTTTTATAGCCGAGTCCGAACGGCGTTCCACATTGCAGTGAAATCACTTAGAGAAGCTTTGAAACCCTCAGAAATGTCACCAGCATTACTGAGGTGGGATAATCCACCGCTGAAAAACTTTTTGGTGTTCGGTCGTAGCAGGAATCGAACCAACGACCATGTGTATGCAAGGCGGGCATGCTAACCATTGAACCACGGTGGCTAAAACATAATATTTCACCAAAATTTTTTATAAAAATTAAATTGCGACAAAGCTTTCTATAAAAAGAAATTTTCGATGAAGTTTTGTAAAAAGATAAACTTTAGGCAAAATTTTTTATAAAAATCAAATTTCAACAAAATTTTTTATAAAAATAAAATTTTCCTGAAATTATCTGTTTTTTTTACAAAAATAAATATTCGAAAAAGAAAAATAAAATTTTGACGAAATTTTTTACAAAAATAGAATTTTGTCGAAATTTTGACAACAGTTTCTAAAAAATGAAATTTCGACGAAATTTTTTTATAAAAATAACATTTCGCAAAATATTCTGCTAAAATAAAATTATAATGATTTTTTTAAATAAAATTTCGACGAAATTTTTATATATAAAATTCTTCTGTATTTAAAGTTTCAGCCAACTAGGATTAACCCTTTCACTACCGATGTCCACTTAGAAGGACATTTGAAAAAGACACCAAATTCTATTTTCCCACTTAGTTTCGATTTTTTCTCGATGTTATTTTAAAGGAGAGGCGTTAACCTAAATAAGCTATAAATATTTTCCATATTGGTGAGCACTAAAATACATTTTTATAAACTTCTTTAACAATAAACGAAAAATACGAAAATTTGAGACAATTTTCTACTGCATGTTTCTAGTAAATTGACATTCATACAAAAACTATAGCTGATACGTTTTCGAATTCTTTTTTGTATTTTTTCTCTGACTTTGAACGATATTATCGGCCAAATAGCGCTTATTTTCGTAAGGCTATTTGGTCACAATTCTAGAATTAAGTTTACAGAACAAGCTCATATAGATCTTGAAGTAATTGAAGTAGCTTCTCAAAATGACAATTTTTGTTCTACATGCTGTTAGTACAAGTAGAAACAAGTAGGTTTATTTCGGTAGTGAAAGGGTTAAAATTCCGGCATTCATGCTCCCAAGAGGTAAAATTACATGCAAATCAGATGACGATTAAAAAAAAAAAAAAAAAACAACAATACACAATTTATTTATTTAAATTTATTTTTAAAATTCTTACATAGCCATTAACCCTTTCAAAATTTCTTTATAATGGTCATTTCTCCTTAATGATCACCCATCTAGGCCTTAACATCGCATGCCAAGCTATGATAGATCTTTTCACTGGTATTTTCATTGGTCAGTTCAGTGATGAATTTCACAGCACTATCACGGAATAAAACATTCTTTTCCGTTTCGGAATATTTTCCAAAAAGGGCAAACACATCAGCCAATTTGGAAGATTTTCCAAAATTATCGGATAGAGAGATGAATAAATGTTTTAAGGTTTCTTGCTCGACACGGGTCATGGATTCACGTATAAATACAGCAGCAGGAAGATTAGCTTCAACATTACAGGATTTCCATTCTGTGACGGGTTTCTTTTCCATATTGGGGCATAATAATTGTTTATTTTTATATTGTTCCAAGCTATTGGCATTGACAATCATGATATCCTTTTCGTCAGAGGGAGTAGTATGGCAGGTGCTAATGCCTCTTAGCTTATTCAAATATTCGGCAGATTTTTGGGCTCTTTCACATTTGTCATTGAAGAAACTTAGGGAAGAAAAGAAGGAAAACAATATGATAAAATGCTGATGTGAAAGACAGATTTTCAGGAATGCTTACATGGGCTTAGTTGCCAGACTCTCTTTGGCTAGTGATGGTTCTACCACAGCAACTAGCACATTATTTTCACAATATCCTTCATACACAATGGGTTTGAGTTGACCATCTCTAGCTTCTTTATAGTTTTGACCACGTACTGCTACCATATCTGCCTTGCTATTCTTGACAGCCTCAATACAATTTTTCTCTAGGACACATTCAATTTCTGGTCGTATATCACGGGAATAAGCTGCACGACGCATACCATTACATTTTTCCAATTCGATATCGGTTTGAACACACCATCTAAGAGAAAGTGCAAATAAAAATAATTTTTTATGTTTTTTTAGAATTTCCAAAAAATTCGCTGTATTGTGAATAAACATTGTGACAATAATCATTGTAAACTTATGTGAGTAAATGTATGACACATAATTTTTGTTTTGTCCATCACCGACTTGAATATCCATTACCAATAAGAAAACATTTGTAATATTTCAATAATTCTCAATACTTGTACTCACTTCATTTTCCTTATAACCGAACCATCACGTTCAATGACATCCTTGTATCCAGCCTTTTCCAAATATTCTTTTGGCTCTACAGCGGCAGGTTTGCTATGATAGACTGAGTCTTCTTTGATCAATAGATGAGAGGCAGCCTCTTTGTTTTCAGCATGTAGACCATTTTCGAAGAATTTTTCTAAACGATTTTGTAACTGATGAAGTTTTTCATCACCATTAACAGCATCAGCATTTGAAATATAACCGGTCCAGGGACGTTGAGCCCAAGAACAAGCAGCTTCAGTAATGGGGCGTCTGCTGCCATCTTCGCATAGATATTCAAATTCAGCAGGATTACCTTCAGCTGTAGTACTAGGAATTAACTGGGAGAAAGAAAATCAGGAAACAAAAGGTAAAAAAAATTAAATTTAAAATAAAATTAAAAATTAAATTTAAAGAATTAAAAAGAATAAATCAGCATGGGTACAGCATGGGTAAGCAAAAAATCCTTCTGTGTGGCTGAAGTCAGCTTTGTATTAACTGTAGTAAATCGGGGTTTTGAAAGAGTACATGACATTTTTGTGGAATTTGCTGCATATTCATTAAGATATAAACAAACAAAATTTTATACAAAAACTTGGATTTTTATTTAAAAAAATTGATTTTTTGTGGGTGGTGACTTTTTTTACATGCGCTCTACGATGCTGAGTAAAGGAGATATGCAAAAGATAATTTTTTTATAATATAATTATATTTGATATTTTAAATATATTCATAAAATATTTAAGTTTTTTGATGGTGTTTATGAATGAACGTCTTTGCGCTGTGACTCATATTTACAACTTTTTATATAAAAATTTGTTTTCTTTAGAAATAAAATGTTGACAAAATTTTCTATAGAAATAAAATTTTGACAAAATTTTCTATAGGAATAAAATTTTGACAAAATATTCTATAGAAATAAAATTTTGACAAAATTTTCTATAGAAATAAAATTTTGACAAAATTTTCTATGGAAATAAAATTTTGACAAAATTTTCTATAGAATAAAATTTTAACAAAATTTTCTATAAAAATAAAATTTTAGGAAAACTTTTCTGTAAAAATAAAATATTGACATAATTTTCTATAGAAATAACATTTTGGGAAAATTTTTCTATAGAAATAAAATTTTGACAACATTTTCTGAAGAAATAAACTTTTTTGTTTATTATTGTTGGTTTACTCTTCAATCATTATTGTTGTGTTTTGATTTCAGCTTAAAACCATACATGGACTAAACTACAAGTGTATCTTAACCAACAGAGGAGAAGTATGCTTGTCACACTTGCAAAAGACTTTGGCAAAGGAAAAGAGATATGCTTGCAAATTTGCTTAGGCGATAGTCAATTATCAAAAACCTTTCCTCGGGAGGTTCAAGTTTAATTCACTTTGGGTTTAGTGTATTACCCGAATTTATTCGAATAATTTCTTGATAGTTTTGCTGCAAGTAGAGGATGCTGATGAGGTATGTGGTAATTCCAAATCAGCTGTCCATCCAACCATCTTGCAGCCTATAGGGCTTTGCCCACACAAAAAAAAGATAAATTTTAAAAGCGTACTTTTCCTCTGTTGGTTAAGCTACACTTGTAGTGTAGAAATGAAATTTTAGTAATGAAATTTTTTTTATAGAAATAAAATTTTCAGAAAATTTTCTATAGAAATGAAATTTGGAAAAAATTTCTATAGAAATAAAATTTTGACAAAATTTCAATAGAAATAAAATTTTGACAACATTTTCTATAGAAATAGAATGTTGACAAAATTTTAATAGAAATAAAATTTTGACAAAATTTGTATAGAAATAAAGTTTTGACAAAATTTTTTAGAGAAAAAAAATTTTGACAAAATTTTCTATAGAAATAAAATTTTGACTAAATTTCTATAGGAAAAAAAAATTGAAGAAATGTTTTTATAGAAATAAAATTATGACAAAATTTTCCATCCAAATAAAATTTTGACAAAATTTTCTATAGAAATAAAATTTTGATAAAATTTTCTATAGAAATAAAATTTTGACAAAATTTTCTATAAGAATAAAATTTTGAAAAACATTTCTATAGGAATAACATTTTTCAGAAAATTTTCTATAGAAATAAAATTTTGACAAAATTTTCTATAGAAATCAAATTTTGACAAAATTTTCTATAGAAATCAAATTTTGACAACATTTTTTATAGAAATAGAATGTTGACAAAATTTCAATAGAAATAAAATTTTGACAAAATTTGTATAAAAATAAAATTTTGACAAAATTTTCTATAGAAATCAAATTTTGACAACATTTTCTATAGAAATAGAATGTTGAAAAGATTTCAATAGAATTAAAATTTTGACAAAATTTGTATAGAAATAAAATTTTGACAAAATTTTCTATAGAAATAAAATTTTGACTAAATTTCTATAAGAAAAAAAATTGAAGAAATTTTTTTATAGAAATAAAATTTTGACAAAATTTTCTATAGAAATCAAATTTTGACAAAATTTTCTATAGAAATCAAATTTTGACAACATTTTTTATGGAAATAGAATGTTGACAAAATTTCAATTGAAATAAAATTTTGACAAAATTTGTATAAAAATAAAATTTTGGCAAAATTTTCTATAGAAATAAAATTTTGACAAAATTTTCTATAGGAATAAAATTTTGAAAAAATTTCTATATGAATAACATTTTTCAGAAAATTTTCTATAGAAATAAAATTATGACAAAATTTTCCATCCAAATAAAATTTTGACAAAATTTTCTATAGAAATAAAATTTTGACAAAATTTTCTATAGAAATAAAATTTTGACAACATTTTCCATAGGAATAAAATTTTGAAAAAGAAATTCTATAGGAATAACATTTTTCAAAAAATTTTCTATAGAAATAAAATTTTGACAAAATTTTCTATAGAAATAAAATTTTGACAAAATTTTCTACAGAAATCAAATTTTGCCAAAATTTTCTATAGAAATCAAATTTTGACAACATTTTTTATAAAAATAAAATGTTGACAAAATTTCAATAGAAATAAAATTTTGACAAAATTTGTATAAAAATAAAATTGTGACAAAATTTTCTATAGAAATCAAATTTTGACAACATTTTTTATGGAAATAGAATGTTGACAAAATTTCAATTGAAATAAAATTTTGACAAAATTTTCTATAGAAATAAAATTTTGACAAAATTTTCTATAGAAATAAAATTTTGACAAAATTTTCTATAGAAATAAAATTTTGACTAAATTTCTATAGGAAAAAATTGAAGAAATTTTTTTAGAAATAAAATTTTTTAGAAATAAAATTTTGAAAAAATTTCTATAGAAATAAAATTTTGATAAAATTTTCTATAGAAATAAAATTTGGACAAAATTTTCTATAGGAATAAAATTTTGAGAGAACTTTCTATAGAAATAAACTTTCGACAAAATTTTCCATGGAAATAAAATTTTGACAAAATTTTCTATAGAAATTTGACAAAAATTTTTATAACAAAAAAATTTTTGACAAAATCGGAAAAAAAACAAATTATAAAAATAAAATTTTGACAAAATTTTTTAGAAATAAAATTTTTACAAAATTTCTCGTCAGAAAGGTGTCATACTATCAAAGTCCTCACTATGGACTTTTCTCACTTTTTGTAGAAATGGTAACTTTCGTTAATAATATCCTATATACTTTGATCAACAGTTTCAATATAGGACTTTTTAAGATTGATTGATTTTTGGTAGAATTTTTTTGCAAAATATTTCTCTGCAACCAATAGGTGCCAATAGGTCAAGTTTTGTATCGAAAATAAATGTTGACAAACTTTTCTATAGGAAAAAAATTTCTATAGGAATAACATTTTTCAGAAAATTTTCTATAGAAATAAAATTGTGACAAAATTTTCTATAGAAATCAAATAAAATTTATAGAAATAAAATTTTCAGAAAATTTTCTATAGAAATGCAATTTGGAAAAAAATTCTATAGAAATAAAATTTTGACAAAATTTCAATAGAAATAAAATTTTGACAACATTTGCTATAGAAATAGAATGTTGACAAAATTTCAATAGAAATAAAATTTTGACAAAATTTGTATAGAAATAAAGTTTTGACAAAATTTTTTATAGAAAAAAAATTTGACAAAATTTTCTATAGAAATAAAATTTGACTAAATTTGACTAAATTTCTATAGGAAAAAAATTGAACAAATGTTTTTATAGAAATAAAATTATGACAAAATTTTCCATCCAAATAAAATTTTGACAAAATTTTCTATAGAAATTAAATTTTGACAAAATTTTCTATAGAAATTAAATTTTGACAAAATTTTGAAAAAAAATTCTATAGGAATAACATTTTTCAGAAAATTTTCTATAGAAATAAAATTTTGACAAAATTTTCTACAGAAATCAAATTTTGCCAAAATTTTCTATAGAAATAAAATTTTGACAACATTTTTTATAGAAATAAAATGTTGACAAAATTTCAATAGAAATAAAATTTTGACAAAATTTGTATAAAAATAAAATTGTGACAAAATTTTCTATAGAAATCAAATTTTGACAACATTTTCTATAGAAATAGAATGTTAACAAGACTTCAATAGAATTAAAATTTTGACAAAATTTGTATAGAAATAAAATTTTGACAAAATTTTCTATAGAAATAAAATTTTGACTAAATATCTATAAGAAAAAAATTGAAGAAATTTTTTTATAAAAAAATTGAAGACATTTTTTATAGAAATAAAATTTTGACAAAATTTTCTATAGAAATCAAATTTTGACAACATTTTTTATGGAAATAGAATGTTGACAAAATTTCAATTGAAATAAAATTTTGACAAAATTTGTATAGAAATAAAATTTTGACAAAATTTTCTATAAAAATAAAATTTTGACAAAATTTTCTATAGAAATAAAAGTTTGACAAAATTTTCTATAGAAATAAAAGTTTGACAAAATTTTCTATAGAAATAAAATTTTGACAAAATTTTCTATAGAAATAAAATTTTGACAAAATTTTCTATAGAAATAAAATTTTGACTAAATTTCTAAGGAAAAAATTGAAGAAATTTTTTTAGAAATAAAATTTTTTAGAAATAAAATTTTGACAAAATTTCTATAGAAATAAAATTTTGATAAAATTTTCTATAGAAATAAAATTTTGACAAAATTTTCTATAGGAATAAAATTTTGAGAGAACTTTCCATAGAAATAAACTTTCGACAAAATTTCCCATGGAAATAAAATTTTGATAAAATTTTCTATAGAAATTTGACAAAAATTTTTATAAAAAAAATATTTTGACAAAATTGAAAAAAAAAAACAAATTATAAAAATAAAATTTTGACAAAATTTTTTAGAAATAAAATTTTTACAAAATTTCTCGTCAGAAAGGTGTCAAAGTCCTCACTATGGACTTTTCTCACTTTTTGTAGAAGTGGTAACTTTCGTTAATAATATCCTATATACTTTGATCAACAGTTTCAATACAAGACTTTTTAAAATTGATTGATTTTTGGTAGATTTTTTTTGCAAAATATTTCTCTCCAACAAATAGGTGCCAATAGGTCAAGTTTTGTATAGAAATAAAATTTTGACAAAATTTTTTACATGCATTTTGAGAAAATTTTCTTGAGGAATAAAATTTTGAGAAAATTTTCTGGAGGAATAAAATTTTGAGAAAATATTCTAGAAGAATACAATTTTGAGAAATTTTGGCTTGTGTAGGGTAACCTACAACCAAATCCAATTACTCTATTTTACAAAAAAAATATGTACACTTGATGAGAGGCAACTTTTCTTATTTATTTTGATCTGCTGAATTCGAAAAATTTTTAAAATTTTTTTTATGGAACAGTTTTTGAGATATCGCTCTTTTTTCACTAAACAAATTATATCTCGAGTTAGAAATGTCCGATTATATCGTTGTTGGTACCCTAATGAAAGGTTTTAAGATGATGATTAATCGTTTATAATTGGATCTGTGATAAGTTAAGTGGTTCAAAAAATATCGATGGGAAAATGCCAAATTTTCAAAAAAATAAAAAACGTATTTTACAATGAACCTTTTCCGCTAGAAAAGTTTGAAGTCATATAGATGATACTCTAACGTAAGTAATAAGACCAACTAGAAGAAAGACGATCAAAAAATGACAAAGTTATAAGCAATTGAGTGAACAAATCCGATATCAAATCATGCAAATATGAGCAACTCACCCACACAAAAATGCCTCTCGCCCGCAGAGAAATGCATTTTTGTGTGGGTGAGTGGCTCATATTTGCATGATTTGACATCATTCAATTGCTTATAACTCTATCATTTTTCGGTCGTTTTTCTTCTAGTTGGTCTTATTTGTTCACGCTAGAGTATCATCTATACGACCATAAAGAGAAACCCGACTTTTTTCAATGGTTTATACTTTTTTGGCGGAAAAGTTCCATTGTAAAATACGATGTTTTTGAAAATTTGGCTTTTTCGCATCGATATAAAAAACTTAACTTATCACAGCTCCAATTATACACGATTATTCGTCATCTTAATGCCTTTCATTGAAGTACCAACAATGATATAATCGGACATTTCTAACTCGACATATAATTTATTTAGTGAAAAAAAGCGAAAAACTAAAAATAATTTTCAAAATGTTCTATGAAATAAAATTTTGACAAAATTTGCTATAGAAATAAAATTTTGACAAAATTTTCTATAGAAATAAAATTTTGACAAAATTTTCTATAGAAATCAAATTTTGAAAAAATTTTCTATAGAAATCAAATTTTGACAAAATTTTCTATAGAAATAAAATTTTGACAAAATTTTCTATAGAAATCAAATTTTGACAACATTTTCTATAGAAATAGAATGTTGACAAGATTTCAATAGAATTAAAATTTTGACAAAATTTGTATAGAAATAAAATTTTGACAAAATTTTCTATAGAAATCAAATTTTGACAACATTTTCTATAGAAATAGAATGTTGACAAGATTTCAATAGAATTAAAATTTTGACAAAATTTGTATAGAAATAAAATTTTGACAAAATTTTCTATAGAAATAAAATGTTGACTAAATTTCTATAGGAAAAAAAATTGAAGAAATTTTTTTATAGAAATAAAATTTTGACAAAACTTTCCATAGAAATAAAATTTTGACAAAATTTTCTATAGGAATAACATTTTCCAGAAAATTTTCTATAGAAATAAAATGTTGACAAAATTTTCTATAGAAACAAAATTTTGACAAAATTTTCTATAGAAATAAAATTTTGACTAAATTTCTATAGGAAAAAAATTGAAGAAATGTTTTTGTAGAAATAAAATTTTGACAAAATTGTCCATAGAAATAAAATTTTGACAATATTTTCAATAGAAATAAAGTTTTGACAAAATTTTCTCTAGGAATAAAATTTTTCAGAAAATTTTCTATAGAAATAAAATTTTGACAAAATTTTCTATAGAAATAAAATTTTGAAAAAAAAAATCTATAGAAATCAAATTTTGACAACATTTTCTTTAGAAATAGAATGTTGACAAGATTTCAATAGACAAGATTTCAAAATATCTCAAAAACAGTTCCATAAAAAATTTGTAAACATTTTTATACCCTTCACCACTACTGTGGTACAGGGTATAATAAGTTTGTGCATTTGTATGTAACGCCAAGAAGGAGTAATCATAGACCAACCTTTTAGTATACGGATCGGCTTAGAATTAAATTCTGAGTCGATTTAGCGATGTCCGTCTGTCCGTCTGTCTGTCTGTCTGTCTGTTGATGTATTTTTGTGTGCAAAGTACAGCTCGCAGTTTTAGTCCGATTGTCCTAAAATTTGGTATAGGGTCCTGTTTCGGCTCAAAGACGATCCCTATTGGTTTTGGAAAAAATCGGTTCAGATTTAGATATAGCTGCCATATATATTTTTCACCGATCTGGTCATAATTGGCGTGTATATCAACCGATCTTCCTCAAATTCCGTACATCCGAATATTTTATGAGTCTCGAAAAACTTGCAAAATATCAGCAAAATCGGTTCAGATTTAGATATAGCTCCCATATATAGCTTTCGCCCGATTTACACTCATTGGCCCACAAAGGCCAATTTTTTGCTCCGATTTAGTTGAAATTTTGCATAGGGAGTAGAATTATCGTTGTAACTATGTGTGCCAAATTTGCTTGAAATCGGTTCAGATTTGGATATATCTCCCATATAAAGCTTTCGCCCGATTTAAACTCATATGACCACAGAGGCCAATTTTTAACTCCGATTTAGTTGAAATTTTGCACAGGGAGTAGAATTAGCATTGTTGCTATGCGTGCCAAATTTGGTTGAAATTGGTTCAGATTTAGATATAGCTCCCATATATATGTTTTTCTGATTTCGACAAAAATGGTCAAAATGCCAACATTTTCCTTGTAAAATCGCCACTGCTTAGTCGAAAAGTTGTAAAAATGACTCTAATTTTCCTAAACTTCTAATACATATATATCGAGCGATAAATCATAAATAAACTTTTTCGAAGTTTCCTTAAAATTGCTTCAGATTTAAACGTTTCCCATATTTCTTTTTTACTAACATTGTGTTCCACCCTAGTGCATTAACCGACTTAAATTTTGAGTCTAAAGATTTTGTAGAAGTCGATCAAATTCTGTCCAGATCGGGTGATATTTAAATGTATGTATTTGGGACAAACCTTTATATATAGCACCCAACACATTTGACGGATGTGATATGGAATCGAAAATTTATATCTACAAAGTGGTGCAGGGTATAATATAGTCGGCCCCGCCCGACTTTAGACTTTCCTTACTGGTTTTTCATTCGTTTTGTTTTGTTATTATTGGTTTTTGTTCTTTAATCTTTTTTTTTGATTTCAGCATTGACTAAACTACAAGTGTAGCTTAACCAACTGAGGAATTCCAAATTCAGCAGATCAAAATACGTCGACTCTCATCAAGTGTAAATTTTCAATGTAAACTAGTGTTATCTTTATCTCGTTTCCTATCTTTCTATCTGTCTCTCTTTCTATCGTTCTCATTTTTCAAAAACGGAATATTTCTTAAGAAATCGGACTTTATACTTACTCCAAAATATTTCTTAACAAAGTGAACTTTAGTAAAGGCCACATCACCTTGACCCTTATCCAAACAGCGTATGGCACCATCATAACCCGAAAATTTATCAGGATAATCACATTGTTCAGGTTTCTCACATAAGGCACACAAGTTGGAATATTTTTTCTCTAAAACAAAAAAAAAATTAGGCATAAATTAGCAAATAAATTTCATTGCTATGCAATTTTTTTTCAAAAACCTACTCAATAGACGATCAATTTCCGGATATGGAGAATAGCTTCCCACCAAACAAGATTGTGAGAAAAATTCCGATAAAGATTTAAGTTCACGTTCGGTAGCTGTGATTTCTGGATCCAATGAGACATGCAATACCTTAGAGTTCTTCAATTTGGTTATGGGAATTTTATAGCCCACATTACGACCAAATCCGGTGTGACAAGATTTTGAACCACGTAAATCATTGAGAGATTGAATTTTGGAATTTTTCTTAACCAAAATGATGCCTTCATAGCGGAAGGGAGCTGACGAATGGGAAGGCAATAGATTACGATTGGAAAAATGAAGGGAAATTGTAAATTCGCACTAACCATATTTGTCATCCTTGTTACGAATTTCCGAAATTACGCGATAGTCTGCATTTTTGGTATGATAAGCCACATACATATCTTCAGGTTCAGTGGCCAAAACATCAGCCTTATGTTGATTGATCAAATCCAAGCAATCGATACGATCACGACCAGCTACACATTCCATATGGATACCAGCCTCTGAGGGATCCTTGAGTAAAGCTAAACAATCCTCATAGTATTTTTGTGGAACACACATGCGATCTAATCAAAATATATTCTCATTTTTAATTCCATTTTTCCAATTTTCGATCTAATATCTCTAACTTACAGATTTGTTCTTCACACTGGCCCAAGGCTACCACTGTAAGGATAAAAGCCCATACAAAGGAGATCTTTGTTGTACCCATGATTTGATTTTTTGTTTTTTTTAATTCTAAAACCAATATCCAATATATTTTTTAAATTTTGTTCTTTCCACTTTGAAGTAACTTTCTTAACTGCTGAAGAGTGATGTGCAGCCGGTTTCTTTTTTTATAGTTTTCTAACGAAAATAGAATTGCGAATTAATTTCTCTAAATTAATTCACGTCACAACGGCTTCTGTTCATATTCGATGGAGAGTTTTTTGTTTTCAAAAAAGCTGGTTGTGCTACTAATTTTTCTTCACGAAATAGTGGCAATCAAAATTTCTAACACTTGAGGCATATTTGCTCTGGCAATAGATTGGCTTGATCTCTTTGGCATAAATTAAACAAATCTTTTTGCAAAAATCTATTAATTATGCATACGCAAGCTGTTCTCAATAATTATTTGTTCATATTGATTGGTTTAATTATTTGCAAAATATTACGATAATGCCTAATGAATGTTCCAATTTATATCGTATAAGAGCTACTGAATTGGATCATACACTGGGAGAAAAAGTATGGAAATATTAATGAAATTTGCCAATTAAATCAATTAATTAATAAAATGAAATATTTCGTTATTGTGTTTGAGTTTTCGACTCAATAACGAAACATTTCATACTATTAATGAATATTTTTCATAAAGAATATTTTCATTGACTTAATTAAAAAGTTTCGTTATATTATGGAAAAAGCTTTTTCGGCTCAATGTTGATGAAATATTCTAAAGAAAATGAAATTAAATTTTGATAAAATTTTCTATAGAAATAAATTTTTGACCAAATTTTCTATACAAATAAAATTTTGAACAAATTTTCTATACAAATTTTGACAAAATTTTTTGTATGAATAAAACTTTGACAAAATTTTCTATAGAAATAAAATTTTTGCAAATTTTCTATAAACATAAAATTTTTGCAAAATTTTCTATAAACATAAAATTTTGACAAAATTTTCTAAGAAATAAATTTTTGACAAAATTTTCTATAGAAAGACGATTTTGACAAAATTTTCTATAGAAATAAAATTTTTGCCAAATTTCTCACAGAAATAAAATTTTGACAAAAATTTCTATAGAAATTAAATTTTGACAAAATTTTCTATAAAAATAAAATTTTGACAAAATTTTCTATAGAAATACATTTTTGACAAAATTTCTATAGAAATAAAATTTAGGCAAAATTTTCTATAGAAATAAAATGTTGACAAAATTTCCATAGAAATAAAATTTCAGCAAAATTTTCAATAGAAATAAAATTTTGACAAAATTTTGTATAGAAATAAATTTTTGACAAAATATTCTATAGAAATAAAATTTTGACAAAATTTTCTATAGAAATAACATTTTCACAAAATTGTCTATAGAAAAAAATTTTTGCAATATTTTCTATATAAATAAAATTTTTACAAATATTTCTATAGAAATAAAATTTTGGCAAAATTTTCTATAGAAATAAATTTTTGTTGTTGTTTTTTTATTGCAGCTTAAAACCATACATTGACTAAACTACAAGTGTAGCTTAACCAACAGAGGAAAAGAATCTTTGTCAAATTTATTTGGGCAAAGCCCTATAGACTGCAAGATGGTTGGACGGACGCACGTTTCGGAATTAACACATTCCTCATCAGCATCCTCTACTTGCAGCAAAACTATCAACCAATTATCAGAATAAATTCAGGCAGTTCATTAAACCCATCAATAAACCACACTTGAACCCTCCGAAAAAAGGCTTTACATTGATAGCCAGCTTATGCCGAAATAAATTCAAAACAAGCATATCTCTTTTCCTATGCCACTGTCAAATCATCGATTTGAATTCAGTTGGCTGGGTTTATTTTGAGCGTGCTTCCTCTTCTTTTTCCATTCATTTTGTTTTGCTACTGTTGGTTTTGTTCTTTAAGCGTTGTTGTTGTTTTTTATTGCAGCTTAAAACCATACATTGACTAAACTACAAGTGTAGCTTAACCATAAAATTTTGACAAAATTTTCTATAGTAATAAAATTTTGACAAAATTTTCTATAGGAATAAAATTTTGACAAAATTTTCTATAGGAATAAAATTTTGACAAAATTTTCTATAGAAATAAAATTTTGACAAAATTTTCTATAGGAATAAAATTTTGACAAAATTTTCTATAGGAATAAAATTTTGACAAAATTTTCTATAGGAATAAAATTTTGACAAAATTTTCTATAGGAATAAAATTTTGACAAAATTTTCAATAGGAATAAAATTTTGACAAAATTTTCTATAGGAATAAAATTTTGACAAAATTTTCTATAGAAATAAAATTTTGGCAAAATATTCTATAGAAATCAAATTTTGGCAAAATATTCTATAGAAATCAAATTTTGCATTTTTATTCTATAGGAATAAAATTTTGACAAAATTTTCTAGGGAAATAATTTTTTTCGTGTTTTGTTTTGTACTGTAATCATATTTGTTGTTTTGATCTCAGCTTTAAAACCATTTTGTTGACTTAACTACAAGAGTAGCTTAACCAACAGAGGAAAATAATGTTTGTCAAATTTATTTGGGGAAAGCCCTATAGACTGCAAGATGGTTGGATGGACGCACTTTTCGGAATTACCACGTAGGAATAAAATTTTGACAAAATTTTCCATAGGAATAAAATTTTGACAAAATTTTCTATAGAAATAAAATTTTGACAAAATTTTCTATAGAAATAAAATTTTGACAAAGACGATATAAGCATGTACGTCTGTCTGTTGTTATCACGCTACAGACTTCAATAATGGCTATCTATCGTCCTGAAATTTGGCACAGATTCGTCTTTTGTTTGCAGGCAGGTCAAGTTCGAAGATGGGCTATATCGGTCCAGGTTTTGATATAGCTCCCATATAAACCGACCTTCCCGATTTAGGGTCTTGGGCTTATAAAAACTGTAGTTTTTATCCAATTTCTCTTAAATTAGAAATCTAGAGGTATTTTAGGACCATCAAAAAGTGTACCGAAAATGGTGCCTGTCGGTCCATGTTTTGGTATAGCCCCCATATGGACCGATTTCCCGATTTTGCTTCTTGCGCGTCTAGAAACTGAATTTTCTATCCGATTTGCCTGAAATTGGAAATCTAGAGGTATTCTAGGACCTTAAAGAGGTGTGCCGAAAATGGTGAGTATCGGCCCATGTTTTGATATAGCCCCCATATAGACTGATCTCCCGATTTTACTTCTTCGGCTTCTAGAATCCGTAGATTTTATCCAATTTGCCTGAAATTGGAAATCTAGAGGTATTCTGGGACCATAAAGGGGTGTGCCCAATATATTGAGTATCGGCATAGTTTTTGATATAGCCCCCTTAATTGAGAAGAAATTGGTCTTTAATTTGGTCATGAGCACTATTAAGGTCGGGCAGCACAACCGAATAATGAAGGTAGCAACAACCGATGTCGTCGGCAGACCTAACCTACACCATATGAGATATTAGTTGTGTCGACCGAATCAGTCGGGTGACACAGCTGCCAACTGGTAGTTGCTATAACTGCCAAAAGGAGGTTGGCAATAAATTCGATTGTCACAACCAATCTGTATTCTCTGTGTAGTTGCCAGTATTTAATGAATTCTATAATTCAATTCATTAGCATACCGAAGCTACAACTGAGTTCCAGAAACTGGCCAACCGAGGGAACTGGCCTTTAGAACAACTCCCAATTTTTTTCCTGGGAATATATGAAAAAGTGTCAAACTACATTTAAGTGCTTTATTATACCCTCCACCATAGGATGGGAGGTATATTAACTTTGTCATTCCGTTTGTAACACATCGAACTATTGCTCTAAGACCCCATAAAGTATATATATACTGGGTCGTGGTGAAATTCTGAGTCGATCTGAGCATGTCGGTCCGTCCGTCCGTCTGTTGAAATCACGCTAACTTCCGAACGAAACAAGCTATCGACTTGAAAGTTGGCACAAGTAGTTGTTATTGATGTAGGTCGGATGGTATTGCAAATGGGCCATATCGGTCCACTTTTACGTATAGCCCCCATATAAACGGACCCCCAAATTTGGCTTGCAGACCCTCTAAGAGAAGCAAATTTCATCGGATCCGGCAGAAATTTGGTACATGGTGTCAACATATGATCTCTAGCAACCATGCAAAAATTGGTCCGCATCGGTTCATAATTATATATAGCCTACATATAAACCGATTATCCGATTTGGCTTGCGGTGTGAGTATATGGTTTCTAACAACCATGCAAAAATTGGTCCACATCGGTCCATAATTATATATAGCCCCCATATAAACCGATCACCAGATTTGACCTCCGGAGCCTCTTGGAAGATAAAAATTCATCTGATTTAGTTTAAATTTGCTACGTGGTGTTAATATATGACCTCAAACACCCATGCAAAAATTGGTCGAAATGACCTCCGGAGCCCCTTAGAAGAGCACAATTCATCCGATTCCGATGTTAGTATATGACATTTAACAGCCATGCCAAAAGTGGTCCATATCAATCCATAATCATATATAGCCCCCATATAAACCGATCCCGAGATTTGGTTTTGGAGCCTCTTAGAGAAGCAAATTTCATCAGAGTTGAAATTTGGTACATTGTGCTTGTATATGGCCGTTAACAACCATGCCTAACTAGGTCCATATCGGTCTATAGTTATATATAGCCCTCAGATAAATCGATCCCCAATCGCACAAAAATTGGCCCATATAAGCGACCCCCATATTTCAATTTCCTTGTCGATTCGTAATTATTTGTAGACTTACCTATGCAAAAATTTTTTGTCTAATATATACTAGAGGTCTGCACCATTCCATTTGTAAATGCAGAGTACACGTGTACTTGTTACATGAGTACATCTATTTGAGAGAGTCGCAAAACTATTGGTACACATTTTAATGAACACCAAAAGCCACGAGTAACTTCTTGTTGCTACTCTGATGTCTTCACTACCAACAAACACATATTCCTCTTTCTCTCTTATTGAAGTGTACTCAGAGTGATCACGTCGAGTATGTTGCGAGAACAAAACTTCATAGAGTACTCCATGTACCACGTGCAGTTTCAGAAACAGTTACTCTCCATAATATATGTTTTGGTTTGTTATAAAGAACGGCAAACGTTAAGGTAAGTGTGTGACATACATAAATATATGAAATATGTGATATACATACATATCTATGATTAATAATAATGGAAAGTTTTGCTTCGCACATAACTGAGAAATACTTGTGGTACCACGTGAAGTGAAGAGAATCCATGTTGTACTTTTTCTCAAGTACTTACATTTTTATTGTTCCTTTTCTTCGGAACACATATTGTTTCGGATAAGTACTTGGTGGTATTTGACAAGCAAGTGTTCACTTCACTACTTGCGCTCTGAGAGAAAGACAGAGTATGTACTATATTCGACAGCGAATTGCATACATGTAGTGAAAAGTTATTCGATGCAGACCTCTAATATATACCACGTATGGACTAACTCACTATTTAGAAAACGATGTTAAGAAGATTTAAGATACTTGCGGAGCCTCTTAGAGAAGCAAAATTTATCCGATCCGGTTGAAATTTGGTACGTATATGCTCTCTAACAACCATGCAATTGCCACCAATATAAACCGAACCCCAGATTTGACTTGCGGAGCCTCTTAGAGAAGCAAATTTCATCCGATCCGGATAACAGTCTTTAGTACAAGTTTCTACGTAATCCATGGTGGAGGGTACATAAGATTCGGCCTGGCCGAACTTACGGCCGTATATACTTGTTTGACTTCACTTTTTCGACATTTTCCTATTTTCCTTAATTTCTGCTAAAAATAGTGGTTGGAAAGGACTTTTTCAGTTGTGCACATAGGAGAAACACAAAATATTGCAAATAAATGTTGAAATAATTCATGTTTGAGGTATTTTTCATGAAATTCGGCAACATTTTTATTTAACTTAAGGGTATACGGACAATTGTTTGAGACAGTTTATAAGAGAATCTAGTGCCATAATACATTACTCTGTAATCGATTTGGCCCTTTATACGGCTTATAGAGTATGAATAAAAATATTGAATTGAACTTGAAATTGTAGATTATCGTTGCTGAAATAAACTATGGTCTAATTATTGGCCTCAAAATAAAAACGTAACAATATTTTGATAATTTTGTATGTAATATTATTTTATTTGAATTTTATATAATGTCAAGTTCACATTTGTGTCTAAGTGTATAAAAATGTTTTTGTTTTTCTTTTTGTATGTAACGTTTCTCAATTTTGTTTGTTTGTTATAAATCACAATAAAAACAGAAAAATAAACACTTGGAATACATTCTACGCATACTACATATAAATCATACAATCAATTTTTCATCATCACCGTACAATAGATAGATAGAATAGATATATAGAGGTTACAAATTAAACTAGCGCATAACGAAAGAAAAAGAAAAATGGAACAGCATTACGATTAGATAGCAATATATGAACGTCAGATTACATTCACAATAAGGTATATGGTAAGGTAAGTATTACATAATAAAATCGTCAATTTAACAAAATAAAATCTTTGAGTTCATTGAAAATACAAATTCCTTAGAATTTTTTTTTTTGAGGAGAAAGGGAGGGAAGAGGGTTACAATTCAATAACTTTAGGCATTTATTTTATTTGAAGGGGGGAGTAGCGGATCAACCGTTTCCCTCAAATATAAAATAAAAATTTTGTGGGGCTTTTTCTTCTTAATGTTTTGGGGGAAGAGAGGAAAAAAGGGAAACACAAGAAGAGGGAATTATAAAAGTTTATTTTTTAGTTTTGCGAGCCTCTTTGCCATCAGCTGGTGGATCTTGATTGTTTTCACCATCGCTTTTGTTATTGGGATCAGACTCTTCCTCGGAGTAATCCTCATCATGCGTATGGGTAACAGTGCGGGGTGTACTGGGCCTAGTATGGGGAACGGTAACGGTCTGAAATTGTAGAGAAAAAATCAAAATCAAAGTCAATAAAGAACTCTCAGTGAATATATTCAGTTATGACTTTACAGTTTCCTCTGTGGATTCGGTCTCCTTGTGGACAGCTGGCTTAGCTGCAACAGCAGCAGCTGGTACTTCCGAGGCAGCACCATTGTCTGTGCTAGCCGATGTACTAGTTACGGAATCGGTTTTAATAGCTCTTGCTCTCTGTATCATGGGAGCCTCAATTTGATAACGCTGCTCATGGGCCACTGTAGACTCATGAGGCAATAACATGGCCGGGGCCCGGAACATGTATGAGAATGGATAGTAAATGAAATTGAGGAAAGTAGCAGCATACAAATCAGCATATCTAACCACTTGACTGGAGAAGAAGGTTTGACGAGAGCCCGAACGGAATAGCGAACCCATCATACCATAGGCCATATCCATTTTATGGGTAACATCACGAATGGAAGCTCGCAATTTGGAAATATCGGGTTTTTCTTTGTTGCTTGAATCGAGATTTCTGAAAGAGAAACAAATCGAAAGTTATAGATACATTGTTGTCCAAGACTCTTTTCTTGCTTTGACTATTCCAACTTACTTGTACATATCACCCAATTGACAATCGAGTTGTTGCAACTCAGCAAAGAATTGACATTTATCGGTCCACACATGCAATTCTTGAACCAATTCTGGTACAACCAAAAATGTACGCCATCCTCGTATTTTCTTTGATTTCAAAATATCACCGAATATATGATCACCAATATAGAGGACATCTTTGCCTTTGGCATTAATGAAATTGGTAAAAACTTCACAGGAGCCTCCGGAATAAACTTGACCCGGTTGCAAAGGACCCATATGGGTACCTATCTTCAAAGCTCCTGTCTCAGTATCTACTTGACGTAGAATTGTGCCTTCGCCAAAGAATAAGGGTTTACGGGCATCTACAACAATTACATCGAAATAGGTCTTCCAATCACGATGGGGTTCCTCGGGCTTGGCTCCATGGGGGAAATCGAAGATATGTGTCATAATTTTATTACTGAAATTGTAATCACTGTTGGTCAACAAGAAAACTTTGGCTCCTGATTCACGAATACGTGCCAAGACCATAGGCAAACGTGGATCCTTTTTCACATAGTAATCAAGATTCTGAAAATCCAATAAATAAAATTATTATCGAATGATAGGAGTTGAGTTCCAAAGACCTCTTACCTCTACGGTACGTTTTTTCAAATCACCCTGTATGTGAACCCAATCAACAGCACGACGCACATCTTGGAATATGGAATTAAATGACATGAATAATTCGCCAGCTTTGACGCCAGTGCGATCTCTGAAAAAAACGAAGAAATGAAATAAAATAGAGGTCTGGGTACTCAAAAAAGTTACAGGGGAAGAATTTCAAAATTTTTAAAACACCAAAATAGGGTCTATTACACAAAACCGCAAGAAAATAGAGATCCTCCTTGTTCGAAAAGAAAATTTATATATCAAGGCTAACATTTGCATGACAACTTATTTTCCAGTTACTACTCTAGTATGATCAGCAACTGGGCAACGATTTATTTTCGGAAACTGATAGGTTAGGTTAGGTGGCAGCCCGATGTATCAGGCTCACTTAGACTATTCAGTCCATTGTGATACCACATTGGTGAACTTCTCTCTTATCACTGAGTGCTGCCCGATTCCATGTTAAGCTCAATGACAAGGGACCTCCTTTTTATAGCCGAGTCTGAACGGCGTTCCACATTGCAGTGAAACCACTTAGAGATGCTTTTAAACCCTCAGAAATGTCACTCAGAAATGTCCACCGCTGAAAAAACTTTTTGGTGTTTGGTCGAAGCAGGAATGGAATCACGGTGGCTCCCGGAAACTGATAGGATCGTTGATTGTACACCACCGAGGATAGATGCAAAGCCTATTTAACGACAGTTAAGCTGAGGTTCGGTGCACGCCATTCATACCGACACAAAATTCCATTTTATCCGTCTTATAGTTTCACGCTACTCAGAGAAGCTTTAAAACATTCATTTATTCCATCATCTATAATGAAAGTGGAGAACGCTGTGGAGTTCGAGCCAAGAACCCATGACCCTTTGTACGAAGGGTGGACAGAATAACCATTGCCTCAGTTGTTGAAGTGTAGACCGGAGATTCAGTAGTTGAACTGCAAATCAAAGTCTCAGGGATTGAATTTGAAGTCAATGGTTAAGCTATCTCGCGGTGCTTGAACTGTAGATCGAAAACTCAGATGTTAGGTATAGTGGCAGCCCGAGATTTCAGGCTCACTTAGACTATTCAGTCCATTTTGATTAGAGCAGCATTTCGATGTCTTACAGTTTTGAACTGCAAATCGATGTCCCAGAGTTTGTATTGCAACACAAAATACCCCGAAGTTTAAGGGATAAGTCTAGAGTGAAGTATGAATGACTGATCTACACACCAAAGTCTTAGTTTTAATGCAACCTCAAGCCAGAATGCTTGACCTGGTGAACAAAACCTCAGACAAAATTGGCAGGGGATGAACTGCAGACCTAAGGCTCAGAGGTTAAGCGACAGGCTAAGTATCGGTGTATGAACAGACAGACAAAATTGGCAGGGGATGAACTGCAGACCTAAGACTCAGAGGTTAAGCGGCAGGCTAAGTATCGGTGTATGAACAGACAGAACTGCACACCGAAGACTCAATGAGTGAACTTCAAATAGAATTGTTCGAATTCGCGTGAGATGAACTATAGATCGAAGTATAGACCGTAGATGGAAAACTCAGAAGTTGAGCACCCAGTCGATGTCTTACAGGTTTGAACTGCAACTCGAAGTCCCAGAATTTGAATTGCAACTCAAAGTACCCCGAAGTTTAAGGGATAAACTCTGGAGTGAAGTATGAACATACACACCAAAGTCTTAGTTTTAATGCAACCTCAAACCAGAATGCTTGACCTGGGGAAAAAACCTCAGACTAAATTGCCAGTGGATGAACTGCAGACCTAAGACTCAGAGTTTAAGCGGCAGGCTAAGTTTCAGTGTATGAACAGACAGTTTAAACTGCACACCGAAGACTCAATGAGTGAGCTTCAAATAGAATTGATCGAATACGCATGAGATGAACTATAGATCGAAGTATAAGAGGCTTAACCTCATACCGAAGACTCAGTGATTGAAATTTAAATCGATTCCTCAGTTGTGAAGTTTAGAACGGGAATTCAGAGGTTGAACTGCATCCAAGTCTCAGGGATGGATTTGGGTAGTCTAAGTTCTAAACATTTTGTATTTTTGCATCCAAATTCAATAATGTTGTCTTCCAAAAAACAATATGTTATTATGTGACCATATAATATGTTTGGAAGCATTTTGCACCCAAAAATATTATATGCTTAAAAAAAATTCTCCCAAACACTATTGTGCTCAAAATTTTATTTATTTATTTATATATTTACAATCATAATGAATTATGAAAATAAACAGGTAATATAGGTGCTAACAACATAGGTTTTCGACCTGAATGCTCAAAATTTTGTTTCTGCCCAATTGTATATTCCCCCACATCTTTCTCACTTCCACGAGATTTTTTAGTTCTTAGCACTTTTTCTGTAATACAAACATTGTAGAAGAAATTATTCAATTGTATAATTCTTTTTTATTTTAATTTTACCTTTTGCCGGACGGGGATTCGAACAGCGGACCACACAGTTTGTAAGGATCAAAGAAGTAGCTGATCAATTGCCCAAGGAAAAATAAAATGTTAATTTTGTAATAACAAGCAACAACCACCAACTTAATTCAATATCGCTCCCTGTTAAATAGCGCTCCAAGCTACTAAACACATATATGTTTATAGGCTATTTCTAAATTAATATATGTTTGCATTCAAGCATATTATATTTACAAACATTTTATGTCCCAAACATAATATGTTCTAACATATTAACATATATGTCCCAAACATGTTATGCTAGTTTATGAACATTATATGCTTGCACTCAAAAATATTGTGTTTAAAAATTTGTGTTCCAAACATATAATGTTTATAGCCAAACATATGAAAAACAGTCTTTTTCAACCGTGTATAAACCGATCCCCAGATTTGACCTCCGGTGCCTTTTGAAGAAGCAAAATTCATCCAATCTGGTTGAAATTTAGTACGTGGTGGTAGTATATGATATATAACAACCATGCCAAAAGTGGTCCATATCAGTCCATAATCATATATAGCCCCCATATAAAGCGATCCCGAGATTTGATTTTGGAGCCATTTGGAGGAGCAAATTTCATTGGAGTCAGTTGAAATTTGGTACATTGTGCTAGTATATGGCCGTTAACAACCATGCCTAACTAGGTCCATATCGGTCTATAGTTACATATAGCCCTCAAATAAATCGATCCCCAATCACACAAAAATTGGTCCATATCAAGTTCATAATTCTATATAGCCCCATATAAGCGACCCCCATATTTCAATTCTGGCTCTCTACGTACCGTGCAAAAGTCCATATCGATTCGTAATTATTTGTAGACTAACCTATACATACCTTTTTTTTGCCTATTATATACCACGTATGGACTATCTCACAATTTAGAAAACGATGTTAAGAAGTTTTAAGATACCACAACCCAATTAATTCGATTGTGGATGGCAGTCTTTCGTAGAAGTTTCTACGCAAACCAAGGTGGAGGGTATATAAGATTCGGCCTGGCCGAACAAGTACATAACTTGTTTTTTTTTGATGATATTGTTATGCTGATGACCTGCTCAGTCTCTGGAATGGTTAATCATCTCAAACCAGAGTCGCGATGCTTGAACTGAAGACGAAGTCTTACAGGTTTGAACTGTCGTCGAAGTCTCGCAGCTTGAATTGAAAATCGAGACCTCATAGGTTGAAGTGCAAACCAAAGTAGGGATTGAATTTAAAGTCAATGGTTGATCAACTCAAACCAGAGTTGCGATATTTTAACTGCAGGCCGTAACTTCAGATTTTGAGCAGCGACTGAAATCTTATACTCGTATGTTTGAACTGCCAATCGAAGTCTTGGCAGTTGGTCCTTCGCTTTCGAAAAAGTCATGCTAACCATTTCCAGTGATTGCTAAACATTGACCTCCCAGAACACATCTGTCCTCTAAACAACAAAGCTACCATCAGGAAGCTCAATATGGATTTCTATTGCATATATTCTTCATTATTATTCTGTTCTCACTCTCCCTTTCTCTCTCTCTCTCTTATTCTATCTTTCCTTTAAATGGCCTCTAATCTAATTATATGGTAAATGTTAAGTATTTTTATTGAAATGCCTATGCTATATACCTGTTACCAGTGTTGCCAGTATTGGGGATTTGTCCCCAAATTGGGGATATTTTTTCGTAAATGGGGACGAAATTTCTGAGTTGGGGACTTGGGGATTGGTTGGGGAATTTCCATAAATTTGGGGATTTTTGTGGGGATTTTTTCTAGAAATCGATTTATCTTTTTTAACAAAATTTTATTTCTATACAAAATTTTCTCAAAATTTTATTTCTAAAGAAAATTTTGTTAAAATTTTATTTCTAAAGAAAATTTTGTTAAAATTTTATTTCTAAAGAAAATTTTGTCAAAATTTTATTTCTATACACAATTTTATTTCCATAGAAAATTTTGTCAAAATTTTATTTCTATAAAAAATTTTGTTAAAATTTCCATAGACAATTTTGCAAAAATTTTATTTCTATAGAACATTTTCTCAAAATGTTATTTCCATAGAAAATTTTCTAAAAAAGATTATTTCTATAGAAAATTTTGCTAAAAATTTATTCCTATAGAAAATTTTGTCAAAATTTTATTTCTATAGGAAATTTTTTTCTATGTAGAACATTTTCTCAAAATTTTATTTCTCTATAGAAAATTTTGTCAGAAGTTTATTTCTATAGAAAATTTATGAAATACCTCTTTGCAAAATCTTCCAAAACATTAAAAATTCTACCAATCTACCAAACAATAAAAAATTTAGCATTTCTGGTAGATTTCTACCAATTTTGGCAACGTGTTACCACCCAATTCTACCACTTGAATATTTAGAAGCAAATTTTCGTTCATAAATACAAGGTGACCGAACTCCCATTTTCATATCTACAGCATTTGGAAGACGATCATCAGTCTCTTGGTGTTGTGGTTCGAAATCTTGATCTTATTGCAGCTTGCTGGATTTGACAAAATTTTAATTTATAAAGTATTACTGATTTCTACAACAGAGCCTTTTGCCTTATTTGCTTTTTTTCACAAAAAAACTTGTAAAAAATGTATTGGGAATTTTTGTGAGGAATTTAAGTTTAAATTGGGGATTTTTGGGGACGAAAACATTATAATTTGGGGACAAGAGCCAGAAAAATACTGGCAACACTGCCTGTTATAGATAATCAATAAATAAATAAATTGGATAACTAAATATGTAAAGATTACGCTAATGGCTTAATGGACTCTTATGCAATGGGCCATGTTAATGGCGTAATTGAAGGCAATTCTGCAAACTTTCAAAACAAATGTATGCCATAATATTTTCGACCGTCGCAGAAAGCAATGACAACTGGTGGTGGCAGGGGTTCCCTTCCTTTTCTAAGGCAAGGAAGAAACTAGACACAAGGACACTGCTTTGCTAATATACTTCACAAATTAGTTATGATTAAATTGCGTTTTGTTTTTGCTTTAACTTAAATTCTTGGAAAAAAATCCTCCTTAACATCGAAATTTACAAAAGCTTTTACGGTCCCTTCCGCCACCAATACAGGATGACATTTTGCGTTCTCTTTAAATGTCCTTGAAATTTTGATATTATTGGAAATAATGGTCACACGATTTTTTGTTTTTTTTTCCAATGATTTAGTAGAAGTTTCCTCTTTTTTCGGCAGTGTATATATTTCGCCCCAAAGCATTGGATGATGAGTGGACAAATTGATATATGAAAGATAATAAAGAATCACATTGAGTTTGCCTTTGTACTCCAAACCGAAACGGTTTTATGTTCGATTGTTTTCAGCATCAGTTCAAAGGTTTTCAGCAATAAAAGTGACCATTTTGATGTTTTATCACGAAAATATTTTATTGCCTGCCAGTTAGATGAACTTGAATGTTTGCTGGCCCTTTTTTGGGAATTTATTGATTTTCAATCGCTCAAAGGTTACTTATGCTCATTAATTAAAGCGTAAATCGAGCGATTCATAAATGATTCATTTGATTTGAAATTCTGCCAATGAATTTAATGAACAATGGGATTGTGTTGTAGATTTATGACACAGAGAGATTTGTGAGTATTTTTGCGTCCCTACAACACTATGGGGTCAGGGTATTATAACTATTATCCTCTAAAACTCAACCAAAAATGGTTCTTATAAATTTTCATGTAGTCTCCATATGTATAAACTTTGAATTTATCTTTGGAAATCTTACCATTTTCATGAGTACAGAAAAAGCTATCAGCGAAATATTTCCAATTAAAAAGTTGATTGAAGTCGAAACATTTTTCAATTAATAAATTAATTTATACAATTAACTTTTTAATCAAGATAGAAACATTAACTTAATTAAGTCAATTATAGAAAAATTTTAATTAAAACAAGTATATACGACCGTAAGTTCGGCCAGGCTGAATCTTATGTACCCTCCACCATGGATTTCGTAGAAACTTCTACTACAGACTGTCATCCACAATCGAATTACTTGGATTGTGGTACCACTTGCCGATGGCAAGGTATCTTAAAACTACTTAACACCGTCTTCTAAATTGTAGGTTAGTCCATACGGGGTATATACTAAAAAAACAAAAAAGGCCGAATAAATACGTATAAAATTCAGTTTGACAAAATTTTCTATAGAAATAAAATTTTGACAAAATGTTCTAAAGAAATAAAATTTTAACAAAACTTTCTATAGAAATAAAATTTTGACAAAATTTTCTATAGAAATAAAATTTTTATAAAATTTTCTATAGAAATAAAATTTTGAAAAAATTTTGTATAAAAATAAAATTTTGACAACATTTTCTATTAAAATAAAATTTTGACAAAATTTTCTATAGAAATAAAATTGTGACAAAATTTTCTATAAAAATAAAATTTTGACAAACGTTTCTATAGAAATAAAATTTTGACAAAATTTTCTATAGAAATTAAATTTTGACAAAATTTTCTATAGAAATTAAATATTGACAAAATTTTCTATAGAAATAAAATTTTGACAAAATTTTCTATAGATATAAAATTTTGACAAAATTTTCTATAGATATAAAATTTTGACAAAGTTTTCTATAGAAATTAAGTTTTGACAAAATTTTTCTGTAGAAATAAAATTTTGACAAAACTTTCTATAGAAATAAAATTTTGACATAATTTTCCATAGAAATAAAATTTAGACAAAATTTTCTATAGAAATAAAATTTGCAAAAATTTCTACAGAGCCACAGTGGTGCAATGGTTAGCATGCCCGCCTTGCATACACAAGGTCGTGGGTTCGATTCCTGCTTCGACCGAACACCAAAAATTTTTCAGCGGTGAATTATCCCACCTCAGTAATGCTGGTGACATTTCTGAGGGTTTCGAAGCTTCTCTATGTGCACGCAGAGAAGGAATATGATCACCTCAAACATGTTTCAAGAGCAAAATGTTATTTTTGTATGGTGACCATGTAACATGTTTGTCACTAAAATATTATTTTCTCGTCAAATATTACCTGCTTGCCGAAATCAGACACATGATTTCCGAGAAAATAACATGGTTGCGAAAACCATGTTACTTGGTCACTACCCAAAAATAACATTTTGCTCTTAAAACATGTTTGAGGTGATCATATTCCTTCTCTGGGTGTGGTTTCATTGCAATGGGGAACGCCGTTCGGACTCGGCTCAACCTCAAACATGTTTCAAGAGCAAAATGTTATTTTTGTATGGTGACCATGTAACATGTTTGTCACTAAAATATTATTTTCTCGTCAAATATTACCTGCTTGCGAAATCAGACACATGATTTCCGAGAAAATAACATGGTTGCGAAAACCATGTTACTTGGTCACTACCCAAAAATAACATTTTGCTCTTAAAACATGTTTGAGGTGATCATATTCCTTCTCTGGGTGTGGTTTCATTGCAATGGGGAACGCCGTTCGCACTCGGCTATAAAAGGAGGTCCCTTGTCATTGAGCTTAACATGGAATCGGGCAGCACTCAGTGATAAGAGAGAAGTTCACCAATGTGGTATCACAATGGACTGAATAGTCCAAGTGAGCCTGATACATCGGGCTGCCACCTAACCTTCTACAGAAATAAAATTTTCACAAAATTTTTCTCTAGAAATAAAATTTTGACAAAATTTTTCTACAGAAATAAAATTTTGACAAAATTTTCTATAGAAAAAAATTTTTGACAAAATTTTCTATAGTAATAAAATTTTGACAAAATTTTCTATAGAAAAAAATTTTTTACAAAATTTTCTATAGTAATAAAATTTTGACAAAATTTTCTATAGATATAAAATTTTGACAAAATTTTCTATAGATATAAAATTTTGACAAAATTTTCTATAGATATAAAATTTTGACAAAATTTTTCTATAGAATTTAAATTTTGACAAAATTTTTTATAGAAATAAAATTTAGACAAAATTTTCTATAGAAATAAAATTTAGACAAAATTTTCTATAGAAATAAAATTTAGACAAAATTTTCTATAGAGATAAGATTTTGTTAAAATTTTCTATAGAAATAAAATGTTGACAAAATTTTGTATAGAAATAAAATTTTGACGAAATTTTGTATAGAAATAAAATTTTGATAAAATTTTGTATAGAAATAAAATTTTGACGAAATTTTGTATAGAAATAAAATTTTGATAAAATTTTGTATAGAAATAAAATTTTGACAAAATTTTATATAGAAATAAAATTTTGAAAAAAAATTGTATAGAAATAAAAATTTGACAAAATTTTCTATAGCAATAAAATTTTGACAAAATTTTGTATAGAAATAAAATGTTGACGAAATTTTTTTTTGTAATAAAATTTTGACAAAATTTTCTATAGAAATAAAATGTTGGCAGTTTATTTTTGGCGATTTGGACCAATTTTTGTGTGATTGGGGATCGACTATATATACCCAGCAAAAAAATTTGGAAGTTCTTCCAAAAGCACAACTTTAAAAGCACTTCCAGAAGATGTACTCCCAATGATGTTATTTATTTTAACTACACAGGAAGTTCTTTTCATTCAATTTTTTATAACATGCTTTTTTCATATTTTTAATGGGTAATATTAACTTTTTTTGTTTCAAATTGGTTAAAACCAGTTTAAGAATTCATAAAATGGTACAAATTATTTAAATTTTATCGAAAACAAAATGCTAAATCCAATTTGAAAAAAATGTGAATTTTTGAAAATATTTGATGTCAAACGTTTCAGACAAGCGTTATGCTTTGGTCACACTAGGCAAATATTTGACAGAAGTCAAAACAGAAACCGTCGCCACAGCCAAACCAGCTAACATTTTGAGTTCATATTGGATATATAACATCATGGTACACGGATGAAAAAGGCTGTTTTTCATATGTTTGGCTATAAACATTATATGTTTGGAACACAAATTTTTAAACACAATATTTTTGAGTGCATGCATATAATGTTCATAAACTAGCATAACATGTTTGGGACATATATGTTAATATGTTAGAACATATTATGTTTGGGACATAAAATGTTTGTAAATATAATATGCTTGGATGCATACATATATTAATTTAGAAATAGCCTATAAACATATATGTGTTTAGTAGCTTGGAGCGCTATTTAACAGGGAGCGATATAAAAAAAAATCATACAATTGAATAATTTCTTCTACAATGTTTGTATTACAGAAAAAGGTGCTAAGAACTAAAAATCTCGTGGAAGTGAGAAAGATGTGAGGGAATATACAATTGGGCAGAAACAAAATTTTGAGCATTCAGGTCGAAAACCTATGTTGTTAGCACCTATATTACCTGTTTATTTTCATAATTCATTATGATTGTAAATATATAAATAAATAAATAAAATTTTGAGCACAATATTGTTTGGGAGAATTTTTGTTAAGCATATAATATTTTTGGGTGCAAAATGCTTCCAAACATATTATATGGTCACATAATAACATATTGTTTTTTGGAAGACAACATTATTGAATTTGGATGCAAAAATACAAAATGTTTGGAACTTAGACTACCCAAACATATATTGTTTAGACTAATATGCTTTCAAACATATTATATATTGGAAGAGATCAAACATATAAATGTTTGGGCAATACCCAAAAATGTATATGCTTGAAGCAAAATATGTTTGGGAGTATATGTTACAGAAGCGATTTTTTGTGAGCATGTAGGAGTATTTTCCAAAAACGGTACTCAGATATTTGGAAAATGGTTCTGGAAAAATGTTTGACACTCATTTTGGTCAAATATTTGCTTAGTGTGACCATAGCCTTAGAATCCATAAAAATGATAAAAAATTATAAAAGTTATTTATTTGACAAAATATCACAGAATTTTTTAATTTACATCCAAAACATTGAATTCGGATCACACCTAAAGAAGTGATGCAAATTCAGTGCAACGGCTGTTGAAATGGAGGACTTCCGTCCTATGATAAGCCCATGTTAAATTTATCGCTTCTGCGTCAATTTTGCACCACTTCCGGATCCAAAAAGAAAATTTCCATTACTTTTTTGGCGACGCTGTTTTTTTGCTGGGTAAGTAAATATTATTCAACAAATTCAAGACAATTTTGTACTTTGAAGGAACAAATTGCAGTTCAAAATGGTAAGAATATCTTAAACGCCATACGAAATTCCAGATAAGCGCATTTGTAGTACAAATTTAAAGAAATAATGAACTATTTTGTGAGAATTAGAGGGGTCACTTTTTTTTGAGTGCACAATTTAAAAAATGACATTAATTTTAATGTGATAATATAGCAAACTCCTCACGAAAGTTGTCGACTTCTGAGAAATATTCGATTTTCAGATTGTCCAAGTTTGAGATGTTTCATTGTAGTTTGATATTCAATTTGTAGATAGAATTTGGAAATAATAATTTAAGGACAAATTCAAATTTGTCCACACCCATTACGAAAAAAGTTTAATATTAAAATTATTCTTGCGAAATTATTTTCTATGCTTGATTACATTTTTTTATAATTTTTTTTATGTCCGGCTCATATCATGGAATGAGAATATTCATTGAACATATTTTAATAATTATAGATTAATGTGCCGTTGTTAGCATTTCAGATTTAACACCAGCAGCATCATCATCATCACTAACGTCCTTAAATAATAAATGAGCATTAATGTTGTCATCGCAATGTGACATTGTCCTGACGATGTCGACAATGATGAACAGCTGAATAAATAAATTTACTCGCTCGCTTGCTGGCGCTTATCTCCTCATAAAGGATAATAATTTTGATGTCAAACCAAACAGTACAGATCAAATGCATTAGAGTTCATGGTCATATATGAAGGGAGAATAGATAATGGTAGCCTACCATCATTAATATTCGACCGTAGTGTTGATGGTGGAGGCTTAGCGCATCAGCCAAGTGTGAAAATCATTCATAATTAGTAAAAAAAAAGCCAAGGCAACAGGGTTTTACAGCAAATCAATCGATGTCATTAGAAGCCACACATACATACATGGGTATGAGGCCCACAAGGATAACAATTAGGTCAGAAGAGAAGGTTAATTAGAATTCGGTTGGAATGATGAGCTAATTATGATTATGATTTTTTCAAAGAGAAAAACAGGGAAGGAGTTGTACATGAAACAGACATAGGCATAATAAAAATTTAGATTTTTTCACAATATACAGAATTAGAAGTAAATAATTACCTTTTTTGTAGAATTTCGAATCAAGGATCAAACATCATAAAATTAAATCTTAGACCAAATTTGATTTTTTAATTTTTTAATCAAATTAAATTTTTATACCCTCCACCATAGGATGGGGGGTATATTAACTTTGTCATTCCGTTTGTAACACATCGAAATATTGCTCTAAGACCCCATAAAGTATATATATTCTGGGTCGTGGTGAAATTCTGAGTCGATCTAAGCATGTCCGTCCGTCTGTCCGTCTGTTGAAATCACGCTAACTTCCGAACGAAACAAGCTATCGACTTGAAACTTGACACAAGTAGTTGTTATTGATGTAGGTCGGACGGTATTGCAAATGGGCCATATCGGTCCACTTTTACGTATAGCCCCCATATAAAGGGACCCTCAGATTTGGCTTATGGAGCATCTAACAGAAGCAAATTTCATCCGATCCGGCTGAAATTTGGTACTTGATGTTGGTATATGATCTCTAAGAACCATGCCAAAATTGGTCCACATCGGTTCATAATTATATATAGCCCCCATATAAATCAATCCTCAAATTTGGCTTGTGGAGCCTCAAAGAGAAACAAATTTCATCCGATCCCGCTGAAATTTGGTACATGGTGTTGGTATATGGTCTCTAAGAACCATGCAAAAATTGGTCCACATCGGTTTATAATTATATATACCCCCCATATAAACCAATCCCCAGATTTGGCTTGCGGAGCCTCAAAGAGAAACAAATTTCATCCGATCCGGCTGAAATTTGGTACATGGTGTTGGTATATGGTCTCTAAGAACCATGCAAAAATTGGTCCACATCGGTTCATAATTATATATACCCCCCATATAAACCAATCCCCAGATTTGGCTTGCGGAGCTTTAAAGAGAAGCAAATTTCATCCAATCCGGATGTAATTTGGAACATGGTGTTAGTAAAGGGTGATTTGTTAAGAGCTTGATAACTTAAAAAAAAAAAAAAACGCATAAAATTTGCAAAATCTCATCGGTTCTTTATTTGAAACGTTAGATTGGTCCATGACATTTACTTTTTGAAGATAATTTCATTTAAATGTTGACCGCGGCTGCGTCTTAGGTGGTCCATTCGGAAAGTCCAATTTTGGGCAACTTTTTCGAGCATTTCGGCCGGAATAGCCCGAATTTCTTCGGAAATGTTGTCTTCCAAAGCTGGAATAGTTGCTGGCTTATTTCTGTAGACTTTAGACTTGACGTAGCCCCACAAAAAATAGTCTAAAGGCGTCAAATCGCATGATCTTGGTGGCCAACTTACCGGTCCATTTCTTGAGATGAATTGTTCTCCGAAGTTTTCCCTCAAAATGGCCATAGAATCGCGAGCTGTGTGGCATGTAGCGCCATCTTGTTGAAACCACATGTCAACCAAGTTCAGTTCTTCCATTTTTGGCAACAAAAAGTTTGTTAGCATCGAACGATAGCGATCGCCATTCACCGTAACGTTGCGTCCAACAGCATCTTTGAAAAAATACGGTCCAATGATTCCACCAGCGTACAAACCACACCAAACAGTGCATTTTTCGGGATGCATGGGCAGTTCTTGAACGGCTTCTGGTTGCTCTTCACTCCAAATGCGGCAATTTTGCTTATTTACGTAGCCATTCAACCAGAAATGAGCCTCATCGCTGAACAAAATTTGTCGATAAAAAAGCGGATTCTCTGCCAACTTTTCTAGGGCCCATTCAATGAAAATTCGACGTTGTGGCAGATCGTAAGTCTATTCATGATGAAATGTCAAAGCATACTGAGCATCTTTCTCTTTGACACCATGTCTGAAATCCCACGTGATCTGTCAAATACTAATGCATGAAAATCCTAACCTCAAAAGATTCACATTTCCGAAGAAATTCGGGCTATTCCGGCCGAAATGCTCGAAAAAGTTGCCCAAAATTGGACTTTCCGAATGGACCACCTAAGACGCAGCCGCGGTCAACATTTAAATGAAATTATCTTCAAAAAGTAAATGTCATGGACCAATCTAACGTTTCAAATAAAGAACCGATGAGATTTTGCAAATTTTATGCGTTTTTTTTTTTTAAAAGTTATCAAGCTCTTAACAAATCACCCTTTATATAGCCGAACTCCAATCACACAAAAATTGGTTCATAGTCATGGTTGCCACTCAAGCCAAAAATAATCTACCAAAATTTTATTTCTATAGAAAATTTTGTCAAAATTTTAATTCTATAGAAAATTTTGTTAAAATTTTATTTCTATAGAAAATTTTGTTAAAATTTTATTTCTATAGAAAATTTTGTTAAAATTGTATTCGGTTCATAATCATCTACCAAAATTTTATTTCTAAAGAAAATTTTGTCAAAATTTTATTTCTATAGAAAATTTTGTTAAAAATTGATTTCTATAGAAAATTTTATCAACATTTTATGTCTACAAATAATTTTGTCAAAATTTTATTTCTATAGAAAAATTTTGTCAAAATTGTATTTCTATCAAACCCCTTTTTCGGGAGGTTCAAGTGCAGTTCACTTTGGGTTGAGTGAATTACCCGAATTTATTCTGATAATTGGTTGATAGTTTTGCTGCAAGTAGAGGATGCTGATGAGGAATGTGGTAATTCCGAAACAGCTGTACATCCAACCATCTTGCAGTCTATAGGGCTTAGCCCAAATAAATTTGACAAGCATACTTTTCCTCTGTTGGTTAAGCTACACTTGTAGTTTAGTCAATGCATGGCTTTAAGCTGAGATCAAAAACAACAATAACGATTGAAGAGAAGCCAACAATAACAAACAAAACGAAAATTTTATTTCTATAGAAAATTTTGTTAAAATTTTATTCGGTTCATAATCATCTACCAAAATAATCTACCAAAATAATCTACCAAAATTTTATTTCTATAGAAAATTTTGTCAAAATGTTATTTCTATAGCAAATTTTGTCAAAATTTTATTTCTATAGAAAAATTTGTTAAAATTTTATTTCTATAGAATATTTTTGTTAAAATTTTATTTCTATAGAAAATTTTGTAACAATTTTATTTCTATAGAAAATTTTGTGAAAATTTTATTTCTATAGAAAATTTTGTGAACATTTTATTTCTATAGAAAATTTTGTTAAAATTTTATTTCTATAGATTTTATTAATTTTATTTTTTATTAATTTTGCCAAAATTTTATGTCTATAGAAAATTTTGTCGTATTGGATCGATCTTTTTTGATTTAATATATACCACGTATGGACTTACATACAATTTAGAAGACGGTGTTAGGAGGTTTTAAGATACCTTGCCATCGGCAAGCGTTACCGCAACTTAAGTAATTCGATTGTGGATGGTAGTGTTTAGAAGAAGTTTTTACGCAATCCAAGGTGTAGGGTACATACATAATATTCATTAGGGAACATTTCCATTTCTTCGATGACACACCAAATTTAACATCCCAAGTAAAAATTGAGATCTGATAAGATCTCAATATTGGCCCAGATCTAATGTCTTGGATATAATTATATCTCTCCCTATATATAATTGGATCTGATGTTAGATCTGCTCATATATGGAATCATATACATTTATATGTAATGCAGATATCTTCTTACATCTAAAGGGGCCAATTTTGAGATTTAATCATATCTGATTAGATCCCCCAATTTTTACACGGGGACCCAAATTCCAAAAATTACTTTTTTTATACATAATTTAGAAGAATTGAAAACAAATACAAAAAAAAAGTAAAATTTCGTTATTCAAAGAAATTTTCTCATAATATTGTGTTAATTTTGTGTCCCCTAATTTAGAGTTTTTTTCATTGTATATTATGTTTCCTATTTTTTTATTCTCCAATTATTCAATTCAATACTTACTCTGTATACTCCGAACTATTTGTAAAGAAGTCCACCAAACATGCCAACAAATAGGTTTCAGGTAAATTGAAAAGTGTATTCAAAACATAGACACGCGATTCATCCAATTTTAAAAATTTATTTGGATACAATTCATATACTTGAGAACTAAAATGGAAAGATTTATTTAACTTTTATAAATAAATTTTATGAATAATAAAATACTTACTGTTTTAAAAATTCAAATCCATGGACACAAACTAAAATGTTACCATAAGCATCCACTTTCAAGAGATTACCATACAGAGTATCGAACCATAAACCTCTGATGGGAAACGAAGGATCATATTCGAATTGCATTATCTCTTTGGGATAACCCATGCTGACCAGGCGTTCTTTGACCAAATCAAATCCAAGTTGTTCATATTGTGGCGATTTGTATTCTGAAAATGCAAAATGAAGAGATTTAGTTAATTTATGGGGTTTTCACTCCAGGCATCATACACAGAAAAAGTTTTTCCAATTAAAGTCTTAATTGAATTGAATTTTGAAAAAATATTCAATTAAAGGTGTAACTGATTCAACAATTTTTTTTATTGAAACAAAAATCAAACACAAAGATTAATATTATCAATTTATTTTTTAAATTGGATCAATTAATTTTTTAATTAATGTGTTAATACTATCATTTCTGTGATTGAAGACATTTCAATTCAAAAAATAATTGGATAATTTAATTTCGTGACTGAATCAGAAAAAAAAATTATGTACAAATAAAAAAAAAATTCTGAATCAATCAGAATTGTTTTTATATACACAAAAAAATTTTCTGATTCAATCAGATTGATTGGAAAACATTTTCTATAAATATAATTTTTTGGCAAAATTTTCTTGGAAATAACATTTTGACAAAATTTTCTATAAAAAATAAAATGTTGACAAAATTTTCAATAGAAATAAAATGTTGACAAAATTTTCTATAGAAATACAATTTTCAAAAATTTTTCTAAAAAATACAATTTTGACAAAATTTTTCATAGAAATAAAATTTTGACAAAATTTTCTATAAAAATAAAATTTCGACAAAATTTTCTATAGAAATAACATTTTGACAAAATTTTCTATAAAAAATAAAATTTTGAAAAAATTTTCAATAGAAATAAAATTTCGACAAAATTTTCTATAGAAATAAAATTTTGACAAATTTTTCTAAAGAAATACAATTTTGACAAAATTTTTCACAGAAATAAAATTTTGACAAATTTTTCTATAAAAATAAAATGTCGACAAAATTTTCTAAAGAAATACAATTTTGACAAAATTTTCTGTAGAAATAAAATTTTGACAACATTTTCCATAGAAAAACAAGTAAGTAAAGTCTAAAGTCGGGCGGAGCCGACTATATTATACCCTTCACCATTATGTAGACAAACATTTGTGTTACCATCTCAACTACTTAAAGTTTGCTGGGAGCTATACAAAAGTTTGCATTTCCAGATACAAATACTTTTAATGGAAACAATTTTTTGTACTTCTACAAAAACTCTAGAATTAAAATTTAAATAGGCTAACGCCCTGGGATGAAACACAATGTTAGTAAAAAATATGGGAAATATGAAGCGAGAGAAATTTTAATGCAATTGTACAAAAGAGATTAATGATTTTTCAGGCGATACATATGTATTCGAGATATAGGACAATTAGAGTAATATTTACAATTTATGCTACTCAGCAGTGGCGATTTTACAAGGATTGGTTAGATCTCGCCAAGATATGTGGTAAAGTGTGGGTTGTGATATATTATTTGGTCTAGTCGGGCCACTTGGAGCCTTATTTAAAACTCATCCGTTCTGTGGAAATTTTGGCATTGCAGTGTGTAGGATATGGCTAAGATATGGGGAAATCATCACAGAATTTTGTGTAAAGTGTGAGAATTTTGGCCATATTTGTATTTTTTGAGGAAACTATCTAGTCAAGTGGAGGAAAATCCCATTGAAAATGGGTCCAAAATATGAAACAGTCTACCATATTTCCCCAACTCTGGCGTACGTATATATGGGAACTATATACAATCTGAACCAATTTTGACTAAATTTGACATGGATAGTTAGAATAATAATTCTGCTATCTATGCGAAATTTCACGTAAATGGGAGTATAACTTTGGCCCACCTGGTCATATGAGTGCAAATCGGACGGGAGATATATATGGGAGCTATATCTAAATTTGAACCGATTTCAATCAAATTTACCAAGCATTGGTAGAATGTCAATGCTACCCTCTGAGCAAAATTTCACGAAGATCGGTAGTAAACTTTGGCCTCTGTGGTCATATGAGTCTAAATCGGACGAAAGATATATATGGGAGCTATATCTAAATCTGAACCGATTTGGCTGATATTTTGCAAGATTTTCGAGATTCATAAAATATTTGGATGTACGGTATTTCAAGAAAATCGGTTGATAAACACGCTAACTATGACCACATCGGGGATAAATATATATGGCAGCTATATCTAAATCTGAACCGATTTTTTCCAAAACCAATAGCGATTGTCTCTGTCCCAAGAAACGGCCCTATGCCAAATTTGAGGACGATCGGACTTAAATTGCGAGCTGTACTTTGTGCACAAAATTACATATACAGACAGACAGACAGACAGACAGACAGACAGACAGACAGACAGACAGATAGACAGATAGACAGACATACAGACGGACATCGCTAAATCGACTCAAAATTTAATTCTAAGCCGATCGGTATACTAAAAGATGGGTCTATGACCACTATTTCTTGGCGTTACATACAAATGCACAAACTTATTATACCCTGTACCACAGTAGTGTTGAAGGGTATAAAAAATGTTGACAAAATTTTCTATAAAAATAAAATTTTGACAAAATTTTCTTTAGAAATAAAATTTTGACAAAATTTTCTAAAGAAATAAAATTTTGACAAAATTTTCTATAAAAATAAAATTTAGACAAAATTATCTATAGATATAAAATGTTGACACAATTTTCAATAGAAGTACAATTTTGACAAAAATTTCTATAGAAATAAAATTTTGACAACATTTTCTATAAAAATAAAATTTTGACAAAATTTTCTATAGAAATAAAATGTTGACAAAATTTTCTATAGAAATAAAATTGTGACAAAATTTTATATAGAAATAAAATTTTGAAAAAATTTTATATAGAAATAAAATTTTGACAAAATTTTTCTATAAAAATAAAATTTTGACAAAATTTTCTATAGAAATAAAATTTTGAAAAAATTTTCTACAGACATATAATTTTGAAAAAATTTTCTATAGAAATAAAATTTTCTATAGAAGTAAAATTTAGACAAAATTTTTTATAGAAATAAAATTTTGACCAAAAAATTGATAAAATACTGCGAAATAACAGTTTTTATGAACTTCTCTCCTATCACTGAGTGCTGCCCGATTCTATGATAATCTCAATGACAAGAGACCACCGTTTTATAGCCGAGTCCGAACGGCGTTCCGCATTGCGATGAAATCACTTAGAGAAGCTTTGAAACATTCAGAAATGTTTCCAGCATTACTGATGTGGGATAATGATGTTTTGGTAGATTTTACAAAATATTTCTCACGAACTGAATTTGGAAAAATTTTTTATAAAAATAAAATTTTGACAAAATTTTCTGTAAAAAAACTATCTTGACAAAATTTTCTATAAAAATAAAATTTTGAAAAAATTTCTATAGAAAAAAATTTTGACAAAATGTTCTATAGAAATAACATTTTGACAAAATTTTCTATGGAAATATAATTTTAACAAAATTATATAGAAGTACAATTTTTTAAAAATTTTCTATAGAAATAACATTTTTAAAAAGTTTTCGATAGAAATAAAATTTTGACAAAATATTCTATAGAAAAAAAATGTTGACAAAATTTTCTATAGAAATAAAATTTTGACAAAATTTTCTATAGAAATAAAATTGTGGCAACATTTTCTATAGAAGTAAAATTTCGACAAAATTTTCTATAGAAATAAAATTTTGACAAAATTTTTTATAGAAATAAAATTTTGACAAAATTTTCTATAAAAATAAAATTTTGACAAAATTTTCTCTAGAAATAAAATTTTGACAAAATTTTCTATAAAAATATAATTTTGACAAAATTTTCTATAAAAATAAAATTTTGACAAAATTTTCTATAGAAATAAAATTTTGACAAAATTTTCTATAGACATATAATTTTGACAAAATTTTCTATAGAAATAAAATTTTGACAAAATTTTCTATAGAAATAAAATTTTGACAAAATTTTGTATAGAAATAAAATTTTGGATTTTCTATAGAAATAAAATTTTGGCAAAACTTTTTATAGAAATAACATTTTGACAAAATTTTGTATAAAAATACAATTTTGGCAAAATTTTTCATAGAAATAAAATATTGACAAAATTTTCTATAAAAATACAATTTTGTCAAAATTTTCTATAAAAATATGAACTTCTCTCCTATCACTGAGTGCTGCCCGATTCTATGTTAATCTCAATGACAAGAGACCTCCGTTTTATAGCCGAGTCCGAACGGCGTTCCACATTGCGATGAAATCACTTAGAGAAGCTTTGAAACATTCAGAAATGTTTCCAGCATTACTGATGTGGGATAATGATGTTTTGGTAGATTTTACAAAATATTTCTCACGAACTGAATTTGGAAAAATTTTTTATAAAAATAAAATTTTGACAAAATTTTCTGTAAAAAAACTATCTTGACAAAATTTTCTATAAAAATAAAATTTTGAAAAAATTTCTATAGAAAAAAATTTTGTCAAAATGTTCTATAGAAATAAAATTTTGACAAAATTTTCTATGGAAATATAATTTTAACAAAATTATATAGAAGTACAATTTTTTAAAAATTTTCTATAGAAATAACATTTGTAAAAAGTTTTCGATAGAAATAAAATTTTGACAAAATATTCTATAGAAAAAAAATGTTGACAAAATTTTCTATAGAAATAAAATTTTGACCAAATTTTCTATAGAAATAAAATTGTGGCAACATTTTCTATAGAAGTAAAATTTCGACAAAATTTTCTATAGAAATAAAATTTTGACAAAATTTTTTATAGAAATAAAATTTTGACAAAATTTTCTATAAAAATAAAATTTTGACAAAATTTTCTCTAGAAATAAAATATTGACAAAATTTTCTATAAAAATAAAATTTTGACAAAATTTTCTATAAAAATACAATTTTGGCAAAATTTTCTATAAAATTAAAATTTTGACAAAATTGTCTATAGAAGTAAAATTTCGACAAAATTTTCTATAGAAATAAAATTTAGACAAAATTTTCTATAGAAAAAAATCAAAAAAATTTGTAAGAAAATACAAGTGTAACAAAATTTTGTGTAAAAATACAATTTTGGCAAAATTATTCATAGAAATAAAATCTTGACAAAATTTTATATAGAAATAAAATTTTGACAAATTTTTCTATAAAAATAAAATTTTGACAACATTTTCTATAGAAGTACATTTTTGACAGAAAAAAATGATAAAACACTGCGAAATAAGATTTTATTTGGTAATTTTTTGGTTAAAGTTTGTTAAAAATTTGGTAGATTAATTTTGTCTAGAGTGGCATTCATGGTTACTTCTCAAAAAATATGGTGCAATAATGCATGCTTTAATGTTCTTAAAAATGATTTTATACTATTATTAGTAATTATCAAAAATCATCTTACAAGTAATTTAATTCCTTTCGAATCCCTTTTACTAACCTGCCAAAGTGTAGTCCATATCGAAGCCATAGAATTTGATATTTTCCAAATGCAAGGATCTGTTGACAAAAATTCTGCAAAGAGAAAAATTTAATAAAGAAATTGAGTAAACTTTTCATTTAAAAATAAAACTATACGTAATTTGAAGATAGTTTATTAAAATTGATTTTTAAATAATTTTAATAAACCGTCTTCAAAAATAAACCTAATATTTCATTGAAAACTCAATTATTTTATTGCCTACTTTTAGGCATTATCCATAATGTTTGACATTTTGCAAAGTGTCAAGATGTTGAAATTATTTGCTAATGATTACTCTTTCATGTATTATTTATTCATATGTTCTTAAATCAAATATTCGATGGAAATCCATTGACACAATACATTTCTGTTTCAGGTGATAACAAATTTCATTATCTTCTCTGTTACGTTGTGGGATTGGTTAAGAGGTTATCAGTATGAGTGGCGGTGAATGTTATAGTAGTCAAATGCTAGTCATCAATTGAAGCGTATCAGAAATAATTGCAATATTGTATTCACAGTAATTTTCATATGAGTGTTTATATGAATTTATAATTTTTGCGTTCCAAAGAAAAATCACATCAACGTCATATATTAAAGAAGACATGCCACAATTACTATGCTAAGAGAGATGGATAATGAGATTTTAATGAAGTATTATTAGAGAACGAGATTAGCTTTTGGGAATGAATTAATCTTTATTTGTTTATTTCCTATATAGTAACCCAAAAGAAAAGAGAGATAACATAATGTCATAATAAAATGAAAAATTTTGTATAAGAAATATTTAGTTTAGTATAGTTGGCATCGTCTCTATAAATTCGATGATTTTTTGTAACTTGTAAAAATCATTTGAAATTGGAATTTTAAGTTGTGGTTAGCAAGTACAGATGGCTATGATTTTTCAAAAAATGAAAAAAAACGTACATTAAGATTTTTTCCCAGTATCAAAACTACGGATTCTAGAAGCCCAAGAAGTAAAATCGGGTGATCGGTCTATATGGGGGCTATATCAAAACATGGAGCGGTACTCGCCATTTGCAGTACACGTTTTAAGGGTCCTAGAGTACCTCTGGATTTCAAATTTCAGGTAAATTGTATTAAAACTACGGATTCTAGAAGCCCAAGAAGTAAAATCGGGAGATCGGTCTATATGGGGGCTCTATGAAAACATGGACCTATACACCCCATTTGCGGCACACCTCTTTATGGTCTTAGAATACCTCTAGATTTCCAATTTCAGGCAAATCGGATAGAAAATACACTTTCTAGACGCCCAAGAAGCAAAATCGGGAAATCGTTCCATATGGACGCTATACCAAAACATGGACCGATAGGCACCATTTTCGGTACACTTTTGGATGGTCCTAAAATACCTCTAGATTTCCAATTTCATGCAAATTGGATAAAAACTACAGTTTTTATAAGCCCAAGACCCCAAATCGGGAGGTCGGTTTATATGGGGACTATATCACCACTTGGACCAATATAGCCCGTCTTCGAACATGCAAACAAAAGACGAATTTGTGCCAAATTTCAGGACGATAGCGCCATTATTGAATGCTGTAGCGTGATTACAACAGATAGACAGACGGATATGCTTATATTGCCTTAGAATTTCTCCCTGATCAAGAATATATATACGTTATATAGTCGGAAATCGATATTTCGATGTGTTACAAACGGAATGACAAACTTATTATACCCCCGTCACCTTTCTATGGTGGTGGGTATAATAAAATTTAGACAAATACTTCTATAGAAATAACATTTTTACAAATATTTCTATAGAAATAACATTTTGTATAGTAATAAAATTTTTAAAAAAATTTCTATAGAAATAAAATGTTGACAAAATTTTCTATAGCAATAAAATTTTGACAACATTTTCTATAGAAATACAATTTTGACAAAATTTTATATAGAAATAAAATTTTGGCAAAATTTTCTATAGAAATAAAATTTTGAAAACATTTTCTATAAAAATAAAATTTTGACAAATAGAAATAAAATTTTGACAAAATTTTCTATAGAAATAAAATTTTTACAAAATTCTCTATAGAAATAAAATTTTCAAAAAATTTCTATAGAAATAAAATTTTGACAAAATTTTCTATAGGAATAAAATTTTGACAACATTTTCTATAGAAATAAAATTTTGACAAATATTTCTATAGAAATAAAATTTTGACAAAATTGTCTATTGTGACAAAATTTTCTATAGAAATAAAATTTTGACATTTTCTATAAAAATAACATTTTGAAAAAATTTTGTATAAAAATAAAATTTTGACAAAATTTTCTATAGAAATAAATTTTTGACACAACTTTTTATAGAAATGAAATTTTACAACATTTTCTATATAAATAAAATTTTGACAAATAGAAATAAAATTTTGACAACATTTTCTATAGAAATAAAATTTTGACATTTTCTATTAAAATAAAATTTTGACAACATTTTCTATAGAAATAAAATTTTGAAAAAAAATTGTGTAGAAATAAAATTTGACAAAATTTTCTATTGAAATAAAATTTTGATAAAATTTTCTATTGAAATAAAATTTTGACAAAATTTTCTATAGAAATAAAATTTTGAAAACATTTTATATAAAACTAAAATTTTAACAAAATTTTCTATAAAAAAAATTTACAAAATATTGTATAGAAATAAAAGTTTGACAAAATATTCTATAAAAATAACATTTTGATAATATTTTCTATAAAAGTAAAATTTTTAAAAAATTTTCTATAGAAATACAATTTTTAAAAAATTTTCTATAGAAATACATTTTTGACAAAACTTTCTGAAGAAATCAATTTTTGCAAAATAATATTTGTTGGTAGTTTTTGATAAGATTTTCTGCAAATATTGGTAGATAATTTTTGTCTCGTTTAGTTCGCGATCGATAATTTCTTATCTAGAAAGTGTTCGTGTGGTAGAGAAATATAGAAACACATACTTTTTTTCAACTAAAATATTCTTGAAATTCAATAAAATCGTGGTTTTGACTATGGCTTTAACAAAATCGAGATTTTCTTCTCGATTTTGACTATTTGTAAAAAAATATTAGCAAATAAGTTTTTTAAAGACTTTTTCAAAATATTTTTTCACAACAAAAAGTACTAATAATTCACGGGGGTAGAAATAAAATTTTGACAAAATTCTCTATAGAAATAAAATTTTGAAAAAATTTCGTCAATTTTAAACATTTTTTTAGTTTTATATCCGCTTTCAACGACTACCGTAGTACTGTAAATACAAAAAAAAATTTTTTTTGACAAAATTGTCTATAGAAATAAAATTTTGGCAAAATTTTCTATAAAAATAAAATTTTGACAAAATTGTCTATAGAAATAAAATTTTGACAAAATTGTCTATAAAAATAAAATTTTGACAAATATTTCTATAGAAATAAAATTTTGACAAATATTTCTATAGAAATAAAATTTTGACAAAATTTTCTATGGAAATAAAATTTTTACAAAATTCTCTATAGAAATAAAATTTTTAAAAAAATTTTTATAGAAATAAAATTTTGACAAAATTTTCTATAGAAATAAAATTTTGACAACATTATCTATAGAAATAAAATTTTGACAACATTTTCTATAGAAATAAAATTTTGACAAAATTTTCTATAGAAATAAAATTTTGACAACATTTTCTATAGAAATAAAATTTTGACAACATTTTCTATAGAAATAAAATTTTGACAACATTTTCTATAAAAATAAAATTTTGAAAAGATTTTCTATAAAAGTAAAATTTTGACAAATTTTGACAAAATTTCTATAGAAATAAAATTTTGACAAAATTTTCTATAGAAATAAAATTTTGACAACATTATCTATAGAAATAAAATTTTGACAACATTTTTTTATAGAAAATTTTAACAAAATTTTCTATAAAAAAATTTACAAAATATTGTATAGAAATAAAAGTTTGACAAAATATTCTATAAAAATAAAATTTTTAAAAAATTTCTATAGAAATAAAATTTTGAAAAAATTTTCTATAGAAATACAATTTTGACAACATTATCTATAGAAATAAAATTTTGACAACATTTTCTATAGAAATAAAATTTTGACAAAATTTTCTATAGAAATAAATTTATGACAAAATTTTCTATAGAAATAAAATTTTGAAAAAATTTTCTATAAAAATAAAATTTTGAAAAAAATTTCAATAAAAGTAAAATTTTGACAAATATTGACAACATCTTCTATTGAAATAAAATTTTGACAAAATTTTCTATAAAAATAAAATTTTGACAAAATTTTCTATAGAAATAAAATTTTGACAAATTTTCTATATATATAAAAGTGTGACAAAATTTTCTATAGGAATAAAATTTTGACAACATTTTCTATAAAAATAAAATTTTGACAAAATTTTCTATAGAAATAAAATTTTTAAAAATTTTCTATAGCAATAAAATTTTGACAAAATTTTGTATAGAAATAAAATTTGACAAAATTTTCTATTGAAATAAAATTTTGAAACATTTTCTATAAAAATAAAATTTTGACAACATTTTCTATAAAAATTTAATTTTTAAAAAATTTTGTATAGAAATAAAATTTGACAAGATTTTTTATTTAAATAAAATTTTGAGAAAATTTTGTATAGAAATAAAAGTTTGACAAAATTTTCTATAGAAATAAAATTTTGACAAATATTTCTATACAAATAAAATTTCGACAAAATTGTCTATAGAAATAAAATTTTGACAACATTTTCTATAAAAATAAAATTTTCTAAAGGAATAAAATATTGACAAAATTTTCTATAGAAACTTTTTATAAAAATGAAATTTTACAACATTTTCTATAGAAATAAAATTTTGACAAATAGAAATAAAATTTTGACAACGTGTTCTATAGAAATAAAATTTTGAAATTTTCTATAAAAATAAATTTATGATATCATTTTCTATAAAAATAGAATTTTGAAAAAATTTTGTGTAGAAATAAAATTTGACAAAATTTTCTATTGAAATAAAATTTTGACAAAATTTTCTATTGCAATAAAATTTTGACAAAATATTCTATAGAAATAAAATTTTGACAAAGTGTTTAATATAAATAAAATTTTGACAAATTTTTCTATAGAAATAAAATTTTGACAACATTTAATATAAAAATAAAATTTTAACAAAATTGTATATAAAAAAATTTACAAAATATTGTATAGAAATAAAAGTTTGACAAAATATCCTATAAAAATAAAATTTTGATAAAATTTTCTATAGTAGTAAAATTTTTAAAAAATTTTCTATAGAAATACAATTTTTAAAAAATTTTCCATAGAAATAAATTTTTGACAAAACTTTCTGAAGAAATCAATTTTTGCAAAATAATATTTGTTGGTAGTTTTTGATAAGATTTTCTCCAAATATTGGTAGATTATTTTTGTCTCGTTTAGTTTGCGATCGATAATTTCTTATCTAGAAAGTGTTCGTGTGGAAGCGTAATATAGAAACACATACTTTTTTTCAACTAAAATATTCTTGAAATTCAATAAAATCGTGGTTTTGACTATGGCTTTAACAAAATCGAGATTTTCTTCTCGATTTTGACTATAGTAATGCATTAGCCATCCCTGATTGATATGTCACCTTTTATTGCGAGCGCCATTCATTGTGTCATTTTTTAGAAATTTTCAACGATGATTACAATATTTCCATTTTGAAATTTGTTACCGAATTGGTACAAAAAAAAAAAAATTGGCACTTTTGTTTTAGTCAAGGCTTATAGATATAATTATGCTTTAATTATAAATGTAATTATCAATAAAAATAAAAAAAAAAAACAAATACTTTTTGTTTTAAAACAATAATATGAAATTTTTTCTCAATGATATAACACAAAGTTAATGATATAACACAAAGTTTAATCCCCATATAATCCTCCCATAGAGTCATGTGACTTCCTCCACTTACTGTATTAATGCAGTATTTTTACCACCTACTGATGTTGTGCTCAATAATCATTCTGCTTGAGTGCAGATCACAGCTTCCTTCGGTGACCTTATTTGAGAAAAAAAGGCATCGTAATATGCCATTACTCTTAACGAGGGCAAATTAAAATCTTCCCCTACTACCGAAACTCAATGGGTATCCAGGATACTATAGCAACGTATGGATGACAAAGCTTGGCCAAGAATGTCAAAACAATAAACAACACCATTATAAATAAATCTATTGCAGATTTCATCTCAATTTAAAATGAGCTTTGAAAAAACGAAATAGGGCAGGGCTGAATGAGAATACAAAGAAAAAATAAAAAACAAAACCATAGCTATGGAAAAATGTCATAAGAATAAAAATGAAACAAAATTTTTGTTGTTATTTTTTGGAGGTAAAATGTATTCATATGTCATTGAATATAATCAACGACTTGCAACCACATCTAGCTGTAAACCAAAAAGATAGGGAAAAGCCAAGCATTTTTTAAAAAGGATTTTTTTTGGAAACAGGAACTGGCACAAAAGAACCATATAAACAATCACACACAAGGATTGTCATAATTTTATAACAATAATGGTGAACAATTGTTTGTAATTTAGAGAATTTTGTTTTTTAGTTTTACAGCATGCTTGAATCCTTGCCAGTTGTGTGTTGCCAAAGAGGAAACCAAAAATATTGAAATAAAGTGGGCAACTTACGAAGATTTTAATTATATGAATGAAAAAGAAGCCAAACTATATTTATTTTATTAAAATTAAATAATAAAATAAAATTAATTTTACTTTAATTCAATAAAATAAATTAAATTAATGGGTTTGTTAAATCATTTCGCCTGTCTTGTACTTTAATGCACCTTGTACTTTAATGCACAAATCACAAAAAAAAAATTAGACTTTGTAGAAAATCTATCAATTGCAAGTTGTTGAAATACAATAGATTCCTTTTAACAAACATTTTTGGTAAGTCGTCCAAAGAATGTCTTTGAATTTGAGTAATAAGCTACTCAGGTATATTTGCGTTCTTTGAATATGAAAAAGTTTTCTCATTTGGTTAAGAAAGCTCTTCAAAAGATTTTCCAGCAGTAAATATTAAAAAATATAAACTTTATTTTAATCTCATATATATTTTTCAATGCTTTCAATATCTTTATTATATAGAAAAATAGCAAAACAAACTTTGAAGGGATTTCAATGAAGTGAAAGAAAAAAAATTTTGCTATTTTCTTTCCACATAAAAGAAAAAAAAAAAACATTTCAAAAGGTAATAAGTCACACTGCCACCATATGATGGAGGTATGTATATAAATCTTGTCAATCCATTTGTAACACTGCAAAATACAAAAATACAATTTTGACAAAATATTCAATAAAAGTAAAAATGTGACAACATTTTCTATAGAAATGGAATTTTGTTAAAAATTATCTCTAGAAATGAAATTTGGTCAAAAATTGTCTACAGAAATAAAAATTTTCTATAGAAATAACATTTTCACAAAATGTTTTATAGAAATACAATTTTAACAAACTTTTCTATAGAAATAAAATTTTAACAAAATTTTCTATAGAAATAAAATTTTTACAAAATTTTCTATAGAAATAAAATTTTAACAAAATTTTCTATAGAAATACAATTTTGACAAAATTTTCTATAGAAATACAAATTTGACAAAATTTTCTATAGAAATAACATTCTTTTCCTCTGTTGGTTAAACTACACTTGTAGTTTAGTCAATGCATGGTTTTAAGCTGAAATCAAACAACAAAATGATTGAAGAATAAACCAACAATAACAAAACAAAAAGAAATAACATTTTGACAAAATTTTCTATGGAAATAAAATTTTGTTCAAGTGTGGTTCATTGTTGAATTTAATGAACTGCTCGAATTTATTCTGATAATTGGTTGATAGTTTTGCTGCAAGTAGAGGATGCTGATGAGGAATGTGGTAATTCCGAAACGTGCGTCCATCCAACCATCTTGCAGTCTATAGGGCTTTGCCCAAATAAATTTGACAAACATTCTTCTCCTCTGTTGGTTAAGCTACACTTGTAGTTTAGTCAATGCATGGTTTTAAGCTGAAATCAAAAAAAAAAACAACAAAATTTTCTATAGAAATAAAATTTGACAAAATGTTTTTTTTGTATAGAAATACAATTTTGCCAAAAACTTTCTATAGAAATAAAGTTTTGACAAAATTTTCTATATAAATAAAATTTTCACACAATTTTTTATAGAAATAAAATTTGACAAAATTTTCTGTTTCTGTAGAAATAAAATTTTGTTAAAATTTTCTATAGAAAAAAATTTTGACAACATTTTCTATAGAAATAAAATTGTAACAAAATTTTCTATAGAAATAAAATTTTGAAATAAATTTCTACAGAAATATAATTCTAACAAAATTTTCTATAGAAATTTTGCAAAAATTTTCAATAGAAATAAAATTCTGAAAAAATTTTGACAAAATTTTCTATAAAAATACACTTTTGCCAAATTTTCTATAGAAATAAAGTTTTGACAAAATTTTCTATAGAAATAAAATGTCTATAGAAATACAATTTTCATAAAATTTTCAATATAAAGAAAATTTTCACACAATTTTTTATAGAAATAAAATTTGACAAAATTTTCTTTTTCTGTAGAAATAAAATTTTGTTAAAATTTTCTATAGAAAAAAATTTTGACAAAATTTTCTATAGAAATAAAATTGTAACAAAATTTTCTATAGAAATAAAATTGTAACAAAATTTTCTATAGAAATAAAATTTTGAAATAAATTTCTACAGAAATATAATTCTAACAAAATTTTCTATAGAAATTTTGCAAAAATTTTCAATAGAAATAAAATTCTGAAAAAAATTTCCAATAGAAATAAAATTCTGAAAAAAATTTAAATAGAAATAAGATTTTGCCAAAAATTTTCTGTAGAAAAAACTTTGCCAAAAATTTCTATAGAAAAAAATGTATTTGTTGTTTTGATCTCAGCTTTAAAACCATTGTGTTGACTGAACTACAAGCGTAGCTTAACTAACAGAGGAAAAGAATGTTTGTCAAATTTATTTGGGCAAAGCCCTATAGACTGCAAAATGGTTGGATGGATGCGCGTTTCGGAATTACCACATACCTCATCAGCATCCTCTACTTGCATCAAAACTATCAACCAATTATCCGAATAAATTCAGGCAGTTCACTAAACCCAAAAGTAAACCACACTTGAACCTTCCGAAAAAAGGTTTATGATAGACGAATTATGCCGAAATAAAGTCATACAAACATTTCTGCCACTATCAAATTGTTGATTTGAGTGCAGTTGGCTTGTTTTTTTTTAGTGTGCTTCCTCTTACGTAATTCGTGTTGTTTTTTATTGGGGGTTTGTACTTCAATCATATTTGTTGTTTTGATCTCAGTTTTAAAACCATTGTGTTGACTAAACTACAAGAGTAGCTTAACCAATAGCGGAAAAGAATGTTTCTCAAATTTCTTTGGGCAAAGCCCTACAGACTGCAAGATGGTTGGATGGACGCACGTTTCGGAATTACCACATTCCTCATCAGCATCCTCTACTTGCAGCAAAACTATCAACCAATTATCAGAATAAATTCAGGCAGTTGGTTTTAAAGCTGAGATCAAAACAACAAATATGATTGAAGTACAAACCCACAATAAAAAACAACACTGAAAAAAAAATTTGACAAAATTTTTTGTAGAAACAAAATTTTGATAAAATTTTTTGTAGAAATAAAAATTTTGCCAAAAATTTTCTGTAGAAATAAAATTATACCAAAATTTTTCTATAGAAATAAAATTTTGCCAAAGATTTTCTATAGAAAAAAATTTTACCAAAATTTTTCTATAGAAATAAAATTTTACCAAAAATTTTCTATAGAAATAAAATTTTGCCAAAAATTCTCTATAAAAATAAAATTTTCCAAAAATTCTCTATAAAAATAAAATTTTGTCAAAATGCTCTATAGAAATAAAATTTGGTCAAAAATTTTCTATAAGAATAAAATTTTGTCAAAATGCTCTATAGAAATAAAATTTTGTCAAAAATTGTCTATAAAAATAAAATTTTGCCAAAAAATTTCTATAGAACTAAAATTTGGACAAAACTTTCTATAGAAATAAAATTTTGACCAAATTTTCTATAAAAATAAAATTGTAACAAAATTTTCTATAGAAATAAAACTTTGAAAAAAAAAATCAACAGAAATATAATTTTGACAAAATTTTCTATAGAAACAAAATTTTGACAAAATTTATTATAGAAATAAAATTTTGACAAAATTTATTATAGAAATAAATTTTTGGCAAAATCTTTTATAGAAATAAAGTTTTGATAAAATTTTCTATAGACATAAAATTTTGCGAAAAATTTTCTATAGAAATACAATTTTGCCAAAAAATTTTCTATGGAGATAAAATTTTGCCAAAAAATGTCTATAGAAATAAAATTTGTACAACATTTTTTCTGGTAGTTTTTTGGTAGAATTTCCTTAAAATGTTGAAATGTTGTAGAGTTGAGGAGCTGAGTCGATCGTTTGGCAGATCAAAGTTATTATAAACTGACCACTACTATGTGGTGTATGGTATAGAAAATGAAAAGATAACCACCTTCACTTTCTATTTTTATACCCTTCACCACTACTGTGGTACAGGGTATAATAAGTTTGTGCATTTGTATGTAACGCCAAGAAGGAGTAATCATAGACCAACCTTTTAGTATACGGATCGGCTTAGAATTAAATTCTGAGTCGATTTAGCGATGTCCGTCTGTCTGTCGGTTGATGTATTTTTGTGTGCAAAGTACAGCTCGCAGTTTTAGTCCGATTGTCCTAAAATTTGGTATAGAGTCCTGTTTCGGCTCAAAGACGATCCCTATTGATTTTATAAAAAAATCGGTTCAGATTTAGATATAACTGCCATATATATTTTTCACCGATCTGGTCATAATTGGCGTGTATATCAACCGATCTTCCTCAAATTCCGTACATCCGAATATTTTATTGGTCTCGAAAAACTTGCAAAATATCAGTCAAATCAGTTCAGATTTAGATATAGCTCCCATATATAGCTATTGGATATATCTCCCATATATAGCTTTCGCCCGATTTACACTCATATGACCACAGAGGCAAATTTTTAACTCCGATTTAGTTGAAATTTTGCACAGGGAGTAGAATTAGCATTGTAACTATGCGTGCCAAATTTGGTTGAAATCAGTTCAGATTTGGATATATCTCCCATATATAGCTTTCGCCCGATTTACACTCATATGACCACAGAGGCCAATTTTTAACTCCGATTTAGTTGAAATTTTGCACAAGGAGTAGAATTAGCATTGTTGCTATGCGTGCCAAATTTGGTTGAAATCGGTTCAGATTTAGATATAGCTCCCATATATATGTTTTTCTGATTTCGACAAAAATGGTCAAAATACCAACAATTTCCTTGTAAAATCGCCACTGCTTAGTCGAAATGTTGTAAAAATGACTCTAATTTTCCTAAACTTCTAATACATATATATCGAGCGATTAATCATAAATAAACTTTTGCAAAGTTTCCTTAAAATTGCTTCAGATTTAAATGTTTCCCATATTTTTTTACTAACATTGTGTTCCACCCTAGTGCATTAGCCGACTTAAGTTTTGAGTCTATAGATTTTGTAGAAGTCTATCTAATTCGGTCCAGATCGAGTGATATTTAAATGTATGTATTTGGGACAAACCTTTATATATAGCCCCCAACACATTTGACGGATGTGATATGGTATCGAAAATTTAGATCTACAAAGTGGTGCAGGGTATAATATAGTCGGCACCGCCCGACTTTAGACTTTCCTTACTTGTTTTTTTTTTTTGAAATTTTATATTACACTTTTATTTTGTTATTATTTAATAAAAAAAAAATAAAGCGTTTTTTTATCTCAGTGTTTCTAGAGTACTATTGAAAAATATTGAATCATATATACACGATTACCCCTAGGCCTTTATTCCAAGAAAACTGAAAATAAATTATCGAAGGCCACTAACTGTAATATAATTGCGGGGAATCCATTTAAAAAGTAAAAAAGTGCGATGTAAATAAAAATTTTATTTTTGACTGCCATGGAAAGACTTCATTGACAGCAAAGAAATTGAATTAACTTCATTTACGAAAATTCCATTACAATGCTTGTTTATGATGGCTTGTCACATAATTGAAGCTTATCGCAGAGTTTAACCAGGGTACTGGGCAGCAAAAAAAAAAAAAAAAACGAAAAAACAACTAACGAACTTAGGGTTCGATGAAATCAGATGAGGAGGGAGAAAACATTTACTTATTTGTTTATAATAATTTCATTATTTTCCATATCATTTCATATGATTGCCAATGAACGAGGAACATCAATATCATCATCAACATCAATAAGCGACTAAATAAAATGACAAAATTCGTTATGAGTATTAGTACAAATAAATCTGTCCGTCCATCTGTCTGTCTGTCTGTCCATCACTGATAAGGTAATACAATCATCAGAATAACAACCATAGCTCCTTGCGAAAAAAACAAAACGCAAACTGACAACAAATATTTCATCATTCTAGCTATACTTCATATAAAATCAAGTTTATGGATCATATTTGGTTTAGTTTGAATCGAAACATTGAAAAGGAAATTAGAAACGCAAAAAAGAATCACCACCACGTTATCTACAACGTAAATCCATCCCACTCTGAGTAGGAAATAACCTTTGTCTGGAGGTTTCGTGTTTTCGCAGCAAACGATTTTCTTTTGTAAATTTTGAGAAGAACACAAAAAACCAACAACGTAACTCTACAAAAAAATGTTTACATTTCATTTGAATTTGGCTTTGTATACCCTGGTCATGTTGTGGCTTGGTGGTCATGCAATTTCCGCTATGAATATACCAACATCTGCACCTCTAGCAGCCCTAACATCCAATACCACAGAGAGCGAGATGCATTTGCGGGATGTTAAAACGATTACGGATATACGCGCCTTTATAGCTCAACATCCCAATTTGCATTTGACTCGCTTGATGAAAAAGGAACGTCAAAATACTTTGCAAACTGTGAAATACACTTTGGGTGGACGTGTATCAGGTAAGCTGTGAAAGTGAAGTAGGGTGTGAAAGTGTATCCGGGGAATTCATAAACACAATGTCATATTTAATGAATCCTGAAGTGAAGACGTACTATGATCTAGGGAAAATCCAGCGAAATGAAAATAAAGGAATAAAAAATCACAATGAACAAAATCTGAAATTAGATAAGAGTTGATGAAGATGGGGTCAGTTGAAAAAGAAAAAAAAAACAAGAATTAGAAAAAGTAAAATATAAATTCATGTGGGATATGTATCAATAAAAACAATAGAATAACATTTTGACAAAATTTTCCATATTTTCTACAGAAATAAAATTTTGACAAAATTTTCTATAGAAATAAAATTTGACAACATTTTCAATAGAACTAATATTTTGACAAAATTTTCAATAGAAATAGAATTTTGAAAAATTTTTATAGAAATAAAATGTTGACAAATTTTTCTATAGAAATAAAATTTTGAAAAAATTTTCTATAGAAATAAAATTTTGATCAAATTTTCTATAGAAATAAAATTTTGACAAAATTTTCTATAGAAAAAAAAAATTTTGACAAAATTTTCTATATAAATAAAATTTTGACAAAATTTTCTATAGAAATAAAATTTTGATACAATTTTCTAAAGAAATACAATTTAGACAAAATTTTCTATAGAAATAAAATTTTGACAAAATTTTCTATAGAAATAAAATTTTGACAAAATTTTCTATAGAAATAAAATTTTGACAAAATTTTCTATAGAAATACAATTATGACAAAATTTTCTATAGAAATAAAATTTTGACAAAATTTTCTACAGAAATAAAATTTTGACAAAATTTTCTATAGAAATAAAATTTTGACAAAATTTTCGATAGAAATAAAAATTTGCCAAAAATTTTCTATAGAAATAAAATTGTGACAAAATTTTCGATAGAAATAAAAATTTGCCAAAAATTTTCTATAGAAATAAAATTTTCACAAAATTTTCTATAGAAATACAATTGCGACAAAATTTTCTATAGAAGAAAATTTTCACAAAATTTTCTATAGAAATTCAGTTTTGACAAAATTTTCATAGAAATAAAATTTCGACAAATTTTTCTATCCAAATAAAATTTTGAAAAAAATTTTCTATAGAAATAAAATTTTTACAAAATTTTCTATAGAAAAAAAAATTTTGACAAAATTTTTTATAGAAATGAAATTATGACAACATTTTCTATAGAAATAAAATTTTGATAAAATTTTCTAAGGAAATACAATTTCGACAAAATTTTTTATAGAAATAAAATTTTGACAAAATTTTCAATAGAAATAAAATTTTGATAAAATTTTCTATAGAAATAAAATTTTGATAAAATTTTCTGTGTAAATAAAATATTGACAAATTTTTTATAGAAATAAAATGTTGACAAAATTTTTTATATAAATAAAATTTTAACAAAATTTTCTATAGAAATAAAATTGTGACAAAATTTTCTATAGAAATAAAATTTTGAAAAAATTTTCGACAGAAATAAAATTTTGACAAAATTTTCTATAGAAATAAAATTTTGAAAAAAATTTCTATAGAAATAAAATTTTGACAAAATTTTCTATAGAAATAAAATTGACAAAATTTTCTATAGAAATAAAATTTTGACAAAATTTTCTATAGAAATAAAATTTTGAGAAACTTTTCTTTAGAAATAAAATTTTGAGAAAATTTTCTAAAGAAATACAATTTAGACAAATGTTTTTTATAGAAATAAAATGTTGACAAAATTGTCTATAGAAATAAAATTTTGATAAAATTTTCTATAGAAATAAAATTTTAACAAAATTTTCTGTAGAAATAAAATTTTGATAAAATTTTTTATAGAAATAAAATGTTGACAAAATTTTCTATAGAAATAAAATTTTGACAAAATTTTCTATAAAAATAAAATTATGACAAAATTTTCTATAGAAATAAAATTTTGACAAAATTTCCTATAGAAATAAAATGTTGACAAAATTTTCTATAGAAATAAAATTTTGATAAAATTTTCTAAAGAAATACAATTAAGACAAAAATTTTCTATAGAAATGAAATTTTGTTAACATTTTCTATGGAAATAAAATTTTGACAAAATTATCTATAGAAGCAAAATTTTGACAAAATTGTCTATAGAAATAAAATTTTCTTCAGAAATAAAATTTTGAGAAAATTTTCTGTAGAATTAAAATTTTGACAAAATTTTCTATAAAAATAAAATTTTGATAAAATTTTCTAAAGAAATACAATCTAGAAAAAATTTTCATAAAAATAAACTTTTGACAATATTTTCTATAGAAATAAAATTTTGGCAACATTTTCTATAGAAATAAAATTTTGGCAAAATTTTCTATAGAAATAAGATTTTGACATAATTTTCTATAGAAATAAAATTTTCTATAGAAATAAAATTTGTTGTTGTTTATTTCAGCTTAAAACCATGCATTGACTAAACTACAAGTGAAGCTTAACCAACAGAGGAAAATAATGTTTGTCAAATTTATTTGTTCAAAGCCCTCTAGACTGCAAGATGATTGGATGGATGCACGTTTGGGAATTACCACATTCCTCATCATCATCCTCTACTTGCAGCAAAACTATCAACCAATTATCAGAATAAATTCAGGCAGTTCACTAAATCCAAAAGTAAACCACACTTGAACCTTCCAAAAAAGGTTTTACATGATAGCCGGCTTATGCCGAAATAAATTCGTACAAACATATCTATTTTCCTTTGCCACCGTCAAATCATCGATTTGAGTGCAGTTGGCTGGGTTTATTTTGAGCGTGCTTCCTCTTTTTTTATTCGTTTTGTTTTGCTATTGTTGGTTTTTTTTTAATAAAATTTTGATAAAATTTTCTATAGAAATAGAATTTTGACAAATTTTTCTTTAGAAATAAAATTTTGACAAAATTTTCTATAGAAATACAATTTTGACCAACTTTTCTATAAAAATAAAATCTTGACAAAATTTTGTATAGAAATAAAATTTTGACTAAATTTTCTATAGAAATCAAATTTGGACGAAATTTTGATGAGTTTAGTGCTCCAAAGCGTATGATTGTTAATAATTGTTGTGGTACCTCTAAGCGTATGAGTGTTATTAATTTTTGGCGATGCTACGATAGGGAACAATTTGTGCATGTTTCTAGAGGGCGTATACTAATATACGTATCAAATTTCAAGCAAATCGGATGAAACTTACTCCTCCAAGAGATGATAGAGCTTATATTTGGGGGTCGCTTTATAAAGGAGCTATACCTAAAAAGTCGTTTGCTATGGTCCATTTGCAATACCATCTAAAATGGATTAATAACAGCTACTTGTGTAAAATTTAAAGGATTGTTTCGTTCTGAAGTTAGGGTGAGTTCAACAGACGGGGGACAGACATCGCTATATCGACTCAATATTTTACCACGAGTCAGGATTTATATACTTTATAGGGTCTGATACTAATACTACTTTGTGTTAGAAATGGAATAACATGGTTAGTATACCCCCATCCTATGGTAGAGGGTATAAAAAGAATATCCTCATATTGTTTAGTTCCCCTAGGCGTATGAGAGTTAATAATTTTTGATAATCCTTGGGACCCCTTAGCGTATGTGTTTTATTAATTTTTGCATATGATAGTCAAATCTGTAGACGGTTTATGTGGGGACTATACTTAAAATTTGCTCGATATGGTCTATTTGTATTACCATCCGAAATGCGAACAGCTACTTGTGCCTATTTTGAAGTCGTTATCTTGCTTCGTTCGGAAGTTAGCATGATTTTAACAGACGGGCGGACAGACATCGCTATATCTACTCCAAATTTTACCACTACTTAGGACTCATACACATTATAGGGCCTGAGACTAATACTTCGTTGTGTTACAAATGGCATAACAAAGTTAGTATGGCCCCCATCCTATGGTGGATGGTGTATAAAGAATATCCTCCTATTGTTAAGTTCCCCTAGGCGTATGAGTGTTAATAATTTTTGAAAATACTTGGGACCCCTTGGCGTATGAGTTTTATTAATTTTTGCAGATGCCACAAGGAATTTAAATACAAAATTATATATAATTTAATTTTTAATGCAATTTAATTTAATAATTGTATATAGTTCTTGAGAGTATTAAGATCGGCCATATATTTCCAATTTTAAGTGAATGCAATAGACATTCAGATGGAATAGATGCAATTTTTTGTATTAGTTGGGTCATTGGTTAGAAAAACTAATTTAATTGAACTAGAAGCTTAATTTCCTATAAATTTCTAGAGAACTTCAATACAATGAACTAAATAGTCTAAGTGAGTCTGAAATATTGAGCTTCCCCCTCACCTAACCTAGCTATTTGTATTAATAAATGTGTTCAAAAGGTGACAATGTACTTACAATAGTTTCGGATCCCTGGGCGTATGAGTTTTTAAAATAATTTTTCTAAAAAGGTGGACCCCCAAGCGTATGAGTGTTAATATTATATCATAATGTTTGAGTTTCCTTAATTCATTTCATTATTTTTTAAAATTGTCTATAGAAATAAAATTTTCTTCAGAAATAAAATTTTGAGAAAATTTTCTTCAGAAATAAAATTTTGATAAAATTTTCTAAAGAAATACAATTTAGAGACAATTTTCTTTAAAAATAAAATTTTGAGAAAATTTTCTTTAGAAATAAAATTTTGAGAAAATAATTTATAATTAGATATAATGCATTTGGACGTCAATTGCCTGTTTCGGTATCAGGCTAACATGTAATATGAAAATTTTCTGTAGAAATAAAATTTTGATAAAATTTTCTTTAGAAATAAAATTTTGAGAAAATTTTCTATAGAAATAAAATTTTAACAAAATTTTCTATAGAAATAAAATTTTGACAAAATTTTCTATAGAAATAAAATTTTGACAAAATATTCTATGGAAATAAAATTTTGACAAAATTTTCTATAGAAATAAAATTTTGAGAAAATTTTCTATAGAAATAAAATGTTGACAAAATTTTCTTTAGAAATAAAATTTTGAGAAAATTTTCTTTATAAATAAAATTTTGATACAATTTTCTAAAGGAATACAATTTACACAAAATTTTTTATAGAAATAAAATGTTGACAAAATTTTCTATAGAACTAAAATTTTGACAAAATTTTCTATAGAAATAAAATTTTGACAAAATTTTCATTTCATTGCTTTTTAACCTTTTAATTTTAAAATTTTTGTAATTAATGATTTTTTAATAATTACAAATAGCTTTTCAATTAATTTTATTTGAATTGTTGGTCAAATCAAACCAATTGAAAATTTAATTAAATTTGAATTTGTTAAAGCATTTTTAAGAATTTCTCATTTTTATTTTTGCTTCCAATCAATAGAAATTAAAATTTACTATAATTTAGTTGTATCAGTTTTTTTGTGAACATTTATGCAACTAGAAGTTTAATGAATAAATTTGCTACAAGTTGTTTGTAATTTGTCTTGTCACCGAATCGCTAAGGGGGTTATTTATTGCATGCGATGTTTAAAAAAAAAAAACAATATTTAATAAATGTGTTGTACATATTAAAAAAGTGACAAAGTGATTATCGTATAGCCTCATATTCATTTCGTACCCCTGGGCGTATGATAAATAATTTTTCCTAAAACTTGGGAACCCCTGAGCGTATGGGTGTTACTATTTTATCATAATGCTTGTACTCCATAGCGTATGAGTGTTATTGATTTTTGTCATTTTTGATTTTTTAATTTGTGCAAATGTCTCCGACAACTCAAATCAAATCAATTGAGTTAATTAAATTGGAATTTACTAAATAATTGCTCATTTAAATGTTGGCTTCTAAGATCTATAATTAAAGCCTAATAAATAGAAAATAAAATTCACTATAAATTATTTCTCAGTTTTTCTGTGTAAATTATTATCAGTTTTTCTGTGCAACACTAGAAGGTTAATGAATAAATTTCCTAGAAATTGTTAGCAATTTGTATTGGCCACGAAATACTTAGGGGTTATTTATTGCATGCCACGCTTAAACAATTTTAATATTTGATAAATGTGTGGTACTTATTCAAAAAGTGACAAAGCGCTTATCGAAGATGATTTCGCTTACGTCCTGCGATTTTTAAATAATTTTTCATAAAAGTGGGACCCCTGAGGGTATGCGTGTTATTATTTAATAATAATACTTGGCACTTCATGGCGATTAAAATCAAACGATAGGAAATTTAAGTAAATTTGAATTAATTTAATAATTTGTTTATATTTCTAATTAAAATTAAAAAGAAAATTAAATGAAGTCATAGGTAGATAAATTTTTATAAAATTTAATTTTCACAATTGATTATCGAAAAATACCCCCTTGAAGTATGAGTGTTAATAATTTTGCTTAATAGTTTGTACTCCTGAGCGTATGAGTGTTATAAATTTTTAGTAATCAAAGTTAAATCTTTGACCAATGGAAATTTGTTTTTTATTTTGACCTTTCTTTGCCAACATTCAATTATTTTATTTTATTCATTTCAATTTTCTTCTAGGTGATCGCCTGGTGGCTCAATATGGTGATACTACATTTTATCCAGCGAAAAAGGATGTGACCACACAAGTGACCTATCCAGCAACTGGAACTGGAAGTGTAGTCACTGCTGTCGAAATCCATTGTTTGCAAGATGATAATGCTGGCAATGCATATGTGGTAGCCGGTGGTTTGGGGCAACGTTTCATCTCCATTGTGCTGGAGGCAACACAAACTGAACGTTTTACTTATAACATTCATGTTTATGGTACTAACTAATAGTAAATATTGAATAATAAAAAAAAGGGAAAATGATTCCAAAAACCATACGTAAAATAGAAATTTTAGCATGATGAAATATGTAAAACAGGAAATAAATAAGTTCTCTATATAAAGAAAATAAATTTTTAACAAATTTGTATTGAAAACAAAACAACAAGCGATACATTTATTATTTCCAACTGTTAAAGATTTTCAATAAAAATGAACCATAAATATCTAAAAATGTCAATTTGTTAAAATGCATAAATGAAAAAGCCACATCGTTTGATTATCGAAGATTTTACCCCCCTAGGCGTATGAGTGCTAATAATTTTTCACAATATTTGGCACCCCGTAGCGTATGAGTGTTATTAATTTTTCATTTATGCAGCTGCGACCGACAATTCAAACCTAATCATTAGGAAATAATCGCCATAAACCTCGAAATTGAACAGACACATGAACATTTAACATAAACACACACACACGCACACTCGCAAAACATATGATTTCTTCTAATAAATTAGAGAAATCAGATTATTTGAAATGATGATTAAGAATTTGCCTTCCTCATCACAGCAGAAGAAAATAAACAAAGAAAGAAAAATAATTTTAAATACACATTGGCGGAGTACATTAGCCCAAGTCCAAACCTCTCAACATATAAATGAAAAATCCCATTAATTATAAATAAATCCCCTCTGACAATATGTCGCCTCCTCCTCATTTGCTTCTATATCATATTATAGCGTCACACATGTGAATGAAATAGACGACAACATTTAATGGCTACCTTGACCGTGATGTGGCATCCCACCAATATGTACGTATGTGCCCCAGATGCCAAAATTATTTGAATTTTCAAAAAGAATGTAAACAAATGTTTTTTTTTTATTAAATTTATAGCTACAATAAAAGCAATCACATCTATGGCTACAAAATAATTTTGATTATTTTAGATTTGTGTGTTTCAATTCTAAAAATAATATTCTTAATTATTTAAATGCCATTGTACTATTAGGGGTTTTGTTGTGGCACAGAAAAAAATGATGGGACATATGTCTCATTTTCTGGATTTAAATATCCCTAAGGAGATAATTATAATAAACTTTGAATTTGAAGTTTTTAATTCAATTTTTGCGGTGAATATGAAAAAAAATCCTTCGAAGGAAATGAAAATTTTATTTGTATAGAAAATTTCTTCAACAAATTTTATTTCTATAGAAATTTTGTAAAAATTTTATTTCTATAGAAATTTTGTCAAAAATTTATTTCTATAGAAAATTTTGTCAATTTTTTTTTCTATAGAAAATTTTGTCCAAATGTTATTTCTATAGAAAATTTTGTCAAAATTTTATTTCTATAGAAAATTTTGTTAAGATATTATTTCTACAGAAAATGTTGCCAAAATTTTATTTCTAAAAAAGATTTCGTCAAAATTTTATTTCTATAGAAAGCTTTGTCAAAATTTTATTTCTATAGAAAAATTTTGTCTAAAGTTTATTTCAATCGAAAATTGTGTTAAAATTTTATTTCTATAGAAAATTTTTTAAAAATTTTATTTTTATAGAAAATTTTGCCAAAATTTTATTTCTGTAGAAAACTCTGTAAAGATTTTTTTCTGTAGAAAATTTTGTCAAAATTTTACTTCTATAGAAAATTTTTAAAAATTTTATTTTTATAGAAAATTTTATTTGTATAGAAAATTTTGTCAAAATTTTATTTGTATAGAAAATTTTGTCAAAATTTTATTTCTATAGAAAATTCTGTCAACATTTTATTTGTACAGAAAATTTTGTCAAAATTTTATTTCTATAGAAAATTATGTCTAAAGTTTATTTCTATAGAAAATTGTGTTAAAATTTTATTTCTATAGAAAATTTTATTCTTATAGAAAATGTTGTCAAAATTTTATTTTTATAGAAAATTTTGTCAAAATTTTATTTCTATAGAAAATTTTGTCAAAATTTTATTTCTATAGAAAATTTTGTTAAAACATTATTTCTACAGAAAATTTTGTCAAAATTTTATTTCTATAGAAAATTTTGCCAACATTTTATTTCAATAGAAAAATTTTGTGTAAAAATTATTTCTATAGAAAATTGTTTTAAAATGTTATTTCTATAGAAAATTTTATTGATATAGAAAATTTTGTTAAAATTTTATTTTTACAGAAAATTTTGTCAAAATTTTATTTCTGTAGAAAACTCTGAAAAGATTTTTTCTGTAGAAAATTTTGTCAAAATTTTATTTCTATAGAAAATTCTGTCAACATTTTATTTCTATAGAAAATTTAGGCAAAATTTTATTTCAATAGAAACTTTGCCAACATTTTATTTTAATCGAAAATTTTGCCAACATTTTATTTCAATAGAAAATTTTGTGTACATTTTTTTCTATAGAAAATTTGGTCAAAATTTTATTTCTATAGAAAACTTTGTCAAACTCTTATTTCTATAGAAAATTTTGTCAAAATTTTATTTCTATAGAAAATTTTGCCAACATTTTATTTCTACAGAAAATTTTGTAAGAATTTTATTTCTATAGAAAATTTTATTGTTATAGAAAATTTTGTCAAAATTTTATTTGTATAGAAAATTTTGGCAAAATTGTATTTGTGTAGAAAATTTTGTCTAAAGTTTATTTCTATAGAAAATTGTGCTAAAATTTTATTTATATAGAAAATTTTATTGTTATAGAAAATTTTGTCAAAATTTTATTTCTATCGAAAATTTTGTCAAAATTTTATTTCTATAGAAAATTTTATCAAAATTTTATTTTTACAGAAAATTTTGTTAAAAGTTTATTTTCATCGAAAATTTTGTCAAAATTTTATTTCTATAGAAAATTTTATCAAAATTTTATTTCTATAGAAAATTTTGTCAACATTTTATTTCTACAGAAAATTTTGTCAACATTTTATTTCTATAGAAAATTTTGTAAAAATTAAATTTTTATAGAAAATTTTGTCAAAATTTTATTTCTGTAGAAAACTCTGTAAAGATTTTTTTCTGTAGAAAATTTTGTCAAAATTTTACTTCTATAGAAAATTTTTAAAAATTTTATTTTTATAGAAAATTTTATTTGTATAGAAAATTTTGTCAAAATTTTATTTGTATAGAAAATTTTGTCAAAATTTTATTTCTATAGAAAATTTTGTCAAAATTTTATTTCTATAGAAAATGTTGTCAAAATTTTATTTCTATAGAAAATTTTGCCAACATTTTATTTCAATAGAAAAATTTTGTGTAAAAATTATTTCTATAGAAAATTGTTTATAAATGTTATATTATTTTTACAGAAAATTTTGTCAAAATTTTATTTCTGTAGAAAACTCTGAAAAGATTTTTTCTGTAGAAAATTTTGTCAAAATTTTATTTCTATAGAAAATTCTGTCAACATTTTATTTCTATAGAAAATTTTGTCAAAATTTTATTTCTGTAGAAAACTCTGTAAAGATTTTTTTCTGTAGAAAATTTTGTCAAAATTTTACTTCTATAGAAAATTTTTAAAAATTTTATTTTTATAGAAAATTTTATTTGTATAGAAAATTGTGTCAAAATTTTATTTGTATAGAAAATTTTGTCAAAATTTTATTTCTATAGAAAATTTTGTCAAAATTATATTTCTATAGAAAATTTTGTCAAAATTTTATTTGTATAGAAAATTTTGTCAAAATTTTATTTGTATAGAAAATTTTGTCAAAATTTTATTTGTATAGAAAATTTTGTCAACATTTTATTTGTACAGAAAATTTTGTCAAAATTTTATTTCTATAGAAAATTATGTCTAAAGTTTATTTCTATAGAAAATTGTGTTAAAATTTTATTTCTATAGAAAATTTTATTGTTATAGAAAATGTCAAAATTTTATTTCTATAGAAAATTTTGTCAAATTTTTATTTCTATAGAAAATTGTGTCAAAATTTTATTTCTATAGAAAATTTTGTCAAAATTTGATTTCTATAGAAAACTTTGTCAAAATTTTATTTCTATAGAAAATTTTGTCAAAATTTTATTTCTATAGAAGATTTGTCAACATTTTATTTCCATAGCAAATTTTGTCAAAATTTTATTTCTATGGGCAATTGTGTCATAATTTTGTTTCTTTAGAAAAGTGTGTCAAAATTTTATTTCTATAGAAAATTTTATTTCTATAGAAAATTGTGTCAAAATTTTATTTCTATAGAAAATTTTGTCAAAATTTCTTTTCTATAGAAAATTTCGTCAAAATTTTATTTCTATACAAAATTTTGTCACAATTTTATTTGCATAGAAAATTGTAGTTGTTGTACATTTGACCGTTTAGTATAATTATTTTATTTCTATAGAAAATGTTATCAAAATTTTATTTATATAGAAAATTTTGTCTAAAGTTTATTTCTATAGAAAATTGTGTCAAAATTGTAATTAAAAAAAATTTTTTGTCAAAATTTTATTTCTATACAAAATTTTATTTCTGTAGAAAATTTCGTTTCTGTAGAAAATTTTTGTCAAAATTTTGTGTCTTTAGAAATTTTTGCCATAATTTTTTTCTATAGAACAATTTGTCAAAATTTTGCTTTTATACAAAATTGTGTCAAAATTTAATTTCTACAAAAAAAACGTTATCAACACTTTATTTGTATAGAAAATTTTATCAAAACTTTATTTCTATAGAAAATTTTGTCAAAATGTTGTTTCTTTAGGGAATTGTGTCAAAATTTTATTTCTATAGAAAATGTTGTCAAAATTTTATTTCTATAGAATATTTTGTCAACATTTTATTTCTATAGAAAATTTTGCCAAAATTTTATTTCTATAGAAAATTTTTGATGTATATGTTCAGGCGTTATAATTATTCGGTTGGTAATAATATCCCAGCAAAACAAAACGTAATCAAAAAAAAAACAATGGAAATGTCCTCTTTGGAGAGGGATGTGATGCTGAATTGGAGCTGAACTAATGCATTTTACATGAGCTTGTCAGAAGTCATCCTTTTAAGCATCCGCAGCATTGATTTCCCATTAGTTCGTCAGTTGTGATGCTATTTTTGTATGTGTGGTTATTTCAAAATGGGGAAAAGCTTGTAAAAAAACAAAAATATATATTTTTAACTTTTATACTTTTGTTTTTACGTAAAGATTTTGTAATACTAGTTACTTTTGGAAAATTCCCATTATTTGATTTATCCTTATAACTGAGAAAAATTTGAATTTATTGAAAAATATATTTAATTTCCATCAATTAGTCAATAAATTTTGTCTGGCAACTAATTTTCAACATAAATGTTTGCCACCTCTGATCAGTCTTCACATAAAATTTTAGGTAATGTTCTTTTGATTTTTTTTCTTTTGTAGAAAATATAATACAAGGAAATTCTAAATCTATCTAAAATATCTCATAAACCATAATTCAGAATGGCGTTGATTTGCCATCGCTTTTGGCCTTTCTAATATCTCTTATTCATAGCGAAAAGTACTTTTGTGTATTTCTTAATGACAATTATCGTGGCGAGGATTCTATATTGTCTTGTATACAAAATTAGATTACGATTAATTTGTTTTGAGTCGATTTTTTGCAATCTCAATCAACAACAATTAAAATGATTCTAAAGAAAATGTTTCATCTTCTTGGTCTAGGGCAGAATCAACGAAAATTAGCATAAAATAAAAAAAAAAAAATACTTTGTATATTGATTAGAATATGTGGACAAAGGGGAAGTCACAATCCTTAACATAATATAAAATAATATAGTAGACAACGTATACAACGACATTGACAAAATTTTCTATAGAAGTAAAATTTTAACCAAATTTTCGATAGAAATAAAATGTTGACAAAATTTTCTATAGAAATAAAATTTTGACAAAATTTTCTATAGAAATAATATTTTGACAAAAATTTCTATAGAAATAAAATTTTGACAAAATTTTCAATAGAAATAAAATTTTGACAAAATTTTCTATAAAAATAAAATTTTGACAAAATTTTCTATAAAATTAAATTTGACAAAATTTTCTATAGAAATAAAATTTTGACAATATTTTCTGTAGAAATAAAATTTTGACAAAATTTTCCATAGAAATAGAATTTTGACAAAACTATCTATAGAAATAAAATGTTGACAAAATTTTCTATAGAAGTAAAATTTTGACAAAATTTTCTATAGACGTAAAATTTTGACAACATTTTCTATAGAAATAAAATTTTGACAAAATTTTCAATAGAAATAAATATTTGACAGAATTTTCTATAGAAATAAAATTTGACAAAATTTTCTAAAGAAATAAAATTTTGACAAAATTTCTATGGAAATAAAATTTTGACAAAATTTTCTATAGAAATAAAATTTTGACAAAATTTTCTATAGAAATAAACTTTTGACAAAATTTTCTATAGAAATAAAATTTTGACAAAATTTTATATAAAATAAAATCTCAACAAAATTTTCTATAGAAATAAAATTTATAAAATTTTCTATAGAAATAAAATGTTGACAAAATTTTCTATAGAAATAAAATTTTGACAGAATTTTCTATAGAAATAAAATTTGACAAAATTTTCTAAAGAAATAAAATTTTGACAAAATTTCTATGGAAATAAAATTTTGACAAAATTTTCTATAGAAATAAAATTTTGACAAAATTTTCTATAGAAATAACATTTTGACAAAATTTTCTATAGAAATAAAATTGTGACAAAATTTGCTATAGAAATAAAATTTTGGCAAAATTTTCTAAAGAAAAAAAGTTTGAAGAAATTTTCTATAAAAATAAAATTTTGACAAAATTTTCTATAAAAATAAAATTTTGACAAAATTTTCTATAGAAATAAAATTTCAACAAAATTTTATTTAAAAATAAAATTTTGACAAAATCTTCTATAGAAATAAAATTTTGAAAATTTTCTATAGAAATAAAATGTTTACAAAATTTTCTATAGAAATAAAATTTTGACAGAATTTTCTATAGAAATAAATATTTGACAGAATTTTCTATAGAAATAAAATTTTGACAAAATTTTCTAAAGAAATAACATTTTGATAAAATTTCTATGGAAACAAAATTTTGACAAAATTCTCTATAGAAATAAAATTTTGACAAAATTTTCTATAGAAATAAAATTTTGACAAAATTTTATATAAAAATAAGAGTTCAACAAAATTTCCTATAGAAATAAAATTTGGACAAAATTTTCTATAGAAATAACATTTTGACAAAATTTTCTATAACAATAAAGTTTTGAAAAAATTTTCTATAGAAATAAAATTTCTATAGAAACAAAATTTTGACAAAATTTTCTATAGAAATAAAATTTTGACAAAATTTTCTATAGAAATAAAATTTTGACAAAATTTTATATAAAAATAAAAGTTCAACAAAATTTCCTATAGAAATAAAATTTTGACAAAATTTTCTATAGAAATAACATTTTGACAAAATTTTCTATAAAAATATAGTTTTGAAAAAATTTTCTATAGAAATAAAATTGTAAGAAAATTTTCTATAGAAAAAAAATTTTGACAAAAATTTCTATAGAAATAAAATTTTGACAAAAATTTCTATAGAAATAAAATTTTGACAAAATTTTCTATAGAAATAAAATTTTGACAAAATTTTCTATAGAAATAAAATTGTGACAAAATATTCTATAGAAATAAAATTTTAACAGAAATTTCTATAGAAATAAAATTTTGACAAAATTTTCTAAAGAAATAAAATATATAATTTTGACGACATTTTCTAAAAAATAAAATTTTTATACAATTTCGAATGATATAAAGTTATCAAATAAATAATAAATTGTAAATGATGGGTTATTTTAAAATTCGTTTAATAATTTTATTAAATTATCTTTCAGACATTTTAAATGATGCCAATAAATGGGATAATTTAATAGCTTTGGTTGCATAAAATCATATACCATAGCCAAGAAAATTTAATTCTCAAAATGTTTCGCAGACAAATAATGCCTTTAAAGATATATACAATATACATACATATGCAATTATGAAATTTAATTATAATTTCAAAAAAAAAAAAATATTTGACTACAATTTTGTGTAAATGGTAAAAATAAAATAAAATCCCCCATTGAAAGCCAAAAACAAACAAAGAAAATTAAAATGCAAAACTTACTCATTACGTATGGCACATGCTGTATCAAAGACATAACAATCATCATCGAAACTTGAAGCCTGGGTTATGTCCTCCGTTGTATCCTGATGGCAAACACTATGATGCTTTTGCGAGCTACCACTTAAGATATCACCATAATCGTGGTCACCGCCACCGCCACCACCACCACAATCACCTTCGCCATCCATGTCCTCCAACAAATCATGATAATTTGTATCGTCCTCATCCTCACTTAGGCGGTGGCTGGCACTGTTGTTGTTCAAATCTTCCATAGGAAAATTATACTCAGCTATCATGGAATCAATGAATGTGCTGTCCTCCAAATCCTCTTTGATGACATCTTCTTCTGAATGTTCACATGGAATTTGGTCCATTGTTGAGGATTTGTCCATGACACATAGATGACCTGGAAAATATTGGGCCGATTGGCTGCGTTGACGTGGGCCTAAAGTCGATGACGATGAGGTTGATGGAGGCGATACGGCTGATGTGGCAGCATTTGGTGGTGTTATTAAATCCTTCTTCTCCGATACAAGGCTATTGGCTTTTGTTTGATTTTGCGGTGATGGTGTTAGCTCTTGTTGGTGTTGTTGTTGTGATTGAGGATATTGAAATTTTATTGCATCCACGGAATAGCTACGTTTACTGGAATTGTGAGATTCACGTTTCGTTGTGCCTTTGCTACGAGGTACTGGTGTTAAGGTGTCACTGGTTGCTCCATTGATACTGCTCCTGCTAAAGGATATGTCTGTGGTAAAGGATACAAATTCATCGGCCACATCTGGTGTCACATAAATGTCAGCAATTACGTCATTAGCTATATTTTGCTGAGATGAAAAGGAATTACGACGCATATCCTGTGATAAATCCATTATGTGAGTGGGATGTCACGGCCTATAGCCGTAATACGAATTTACTTAGATGCGCGTTCGTAGAGTGTGTTTTGTTTGTATTTTAACACTTTAAATAATTTTTGTTTATATTATCACTTTTGCTTTTTTGATTATCACTCTTTGAATTTAATAGTCAATATTTCAGGTATTATTTTTTTTTAGTTTTCAAATTTATTTTTAGTTATTGTCTTGTATTAAACTCTGAAGTACACTTGTAATTAGCCAGCATATGAAATAATTTCACGTAAAATAAAATAAAAAAAAATTTAATGAGGGTGGTTGTGTAATATTATGACTAGGCTTTGGTAGCGCCTGAATAAAAAAAAAAACTTATTCTGATGCATTCACGAAATTTAGTGATCGGAGTAAAATTTTCATTTATATATTTTTGATTGCAGATGTTAATTGGGAAAATAGATTAGCATTGTTTGTGTTTTCTAATCTTTGTTATTTCAAAAACATTTATCAAGACTCTTATTTATTAGCCTTTTTTAATGGAAAAAGGTCTCCAGCTAAAACATACAACTCCTCAAATTTCAAATATGGAATCCGATCTCTCTCTCCCTCTCTCTTTCACTAAAAAAGCTTATATTAGGTCTGTTTGTGTATTTTCCCAGTAAAAACTAGCAGGAGAATAAAAAAAATAATTTTGCTCTCTTTGCTGAAATTAGCAGAAATGCACGAACGGGAGAATCAAATAATAGTTTGATTCTCCCATTCATTCTACCTATGCTCTGTAATTCAAAGTATGAGAGGAGAGAGAATATGAAGTGGTGAGTTTCATAGAGAACACTTTAATTCTCTAATTGAAATACACTGCTATGTAAAGCATATCATAAGCAAAAAATAACAACAACAATTACATGGTCATTGATTGTCGTATGCAGAGTAAAGTGGTGAATTACCACTTGAATGATATTGAGGGGAATCCAATTACAGTAGCAGAGATATAAACCATTCTAATAGAGAACTATCACTGTACAAATTATTTATGTCCTTTTATAATTAACAAATCACTTTTTTTTGGAAATAATTCTGCAACTTTTGTACGGAGAAAGATATCAGAATAATTTTTTCTTTGTGGTCGACTCTGAACTTTACAACGACCCAAAATATATAAAGTATCTTCTGGGCCCGAGTCTGAGACCACACGCAGAGAAGGAATATGATCACCTCAACCATGTTTCAAGAGCAAAATGTTATTTTTGGATGGTGACCATGTAACATGTTTATGGCAAAAATGTTATTTTCTCGCCAAAAAATAATATGCTTGCCGAAATCAGACACATAATCTCCGAGAAAATAACATGGTTGCGACAAACATGTTACATGGTCACCATTCAAAAATAACATTTTGCTCTTGAAACATGGTTGAGGTGATCATATTCCTTCTCTCGGTGCACTATTTCGATGTGTTACAAACGGAATGACAGTGTCAATACACCCAAATCCTATGGTGTAGTGTATACAAAATTTGGCTAAGTCTTGAACAAAGATGTTAAAGCAGAAAGGCACCTTTATAGAAATAATTTGGTTTTTGACCATTTTTTTTAATTCCGAATTAGAACCACTGTGCTGTGAGGTTGTTAACAAAAACATTTAGTGTAACGATGGACTTTTTTTCTCTTTGTATTTAGCAAAACTTAAACAAATCAGAAACTTCATTCATTTCTTCATTGTGATTGAAAGTGGATCCCTTCTATTTCCTTGTGCCTGTAGGTTATAATTATTTAAGTTTTTTTCCCACTCATCACAATCTCCAAAGTAAAAAGATAAATATTGTAGACCACTTTTCAATTAAGAAATTGTATTCCCCAAAAGACCAAAATGAATAGCATTTGGAAAACAGAGAAAACTTTGTGGTTTTCACTGACGGTGATTTATTTCCTTACAGCAATTGCAATGGTAAAAGTTGGAAAATTCCAAAAGAATTTTGAATTTTCTATGCTGCAAATGCATTGAATCAGAAAAGCGAATAAAAAACGCGACTTGAATTTCTCTGATTCGGAATGAGATTCAGAGACGTGCTAAAGTTCATTTAGCTAAACCACAACTACATGGATGGAACAATAGCAATGCTGGTCTTTGGGGCTATTGAGGAATTTTCTGGTTTTGGCATTTTTCACTTTTAGTCACGGTTTGGAATTTCACCATTGTTTGCCTACCTGCTGCAGAATTTGGTTTGGAATTTGCGTTTTTGTTTTCGAAAGAATTTAATGACACTTGTCTTTGGAGATGTTCAATTTAAGCATTAGATGCAATGAAATGCACACTATGGAGGAAGAGTATAGGGAAATCGATTTTAAATAAATATGGACAAAGTGGAGCAGAGAGTTCCTTAATATATTAAGACTGCATTTGAAACACGTCTGAAGATAACACAAATGTTAAAAGAGAAACTTAACAAGTAAGGAAAGTAAGGAAATTTTGAAAAAAAATATTTCTATAGAAAATCTTATCAAAATTTTGTTTCTATGGAAAATTTTGTCAATATTTTATTTCTATAGAAAATAATGTCAAAATTTAATTTCTATAGAAAATTTTGTCAAAATTTTATTTCTACAGAAAATTTTGTCTACATTTTAATTCTATAGAAAATTTAATCAAAATTTTATTTCTGCATATTTGTCAAAATTTTATTTCTAAAGAAAATTTTATCAAAATTGTATTTCTATATATTTGTCAAAATTTTATTTCTAAAGAAAATTTTGTCAAAATTTTATTGCTATAGAAAATTTTGTCAAATTTTATCTAAATTTTATTTCTATAGAAAATTTTGTCGAAATATTATTTCTATAGAAAATTTTGTCAAATTTTATTTCTACAGAAAAATTTGTCTACATTTGAATTCTATAGAAAATTTTCTCAAAATTGTATTTCTATTTATTTGTCAAAATTTTATTTCTACAGAATATTTTGTCCACATTTTAATTCTATATAAAATTTTGTCAAAATTTTATTTCTATAAAAAATTTTCTCAAATTTCTATTTCTATAGAAAATTTTGTCAAAATTTTATTTCTGTAAAAAATTTTCTCAAAATGTATTTCTATAGAAAATGTTTGAAAAATTTTATTTCTATAGAAAATTTTTGAAAAATTTTATTTCTATAGAAAGTTTTTGAAAAATTTTATTTCTATACAAAATTTTGTCAAAATTTTATTTCTGAAGAAAATTTTGTCGAAATTTTATTTCTAAAGAAAATTTTCTGAAAATTTTATTTCTAAAGAAAATTTTGTGAAAAATTTATTTCTATAGAAAATTTTGTCAAAATTTTATTTCTATAAGGATTTTAGGTAAAATTTTATTTCTTTAGAAAACTTGTAAAGTATCTCTTAGTTGGAAAGGAATAAGTTGCAAAATCTATCAAAACATCAAGAATTCTACCAATCTACCAAAGAGTAAAAGATCTACAATTTTTGGTGGATATCTACCAACTGTGGCAACCGTGGTGGAGGGGCAGGATCCTCAAGTCCATATTGTCGTTACATCGGCTTTAATGCCACCAATCATCGTATGAGCCTGTTTTCACCACAGCTTATGTTATTCCGATTTAAATTAACAGTTACTGTTAATGGAGTAAATGAATGTTGGTTTATTTTCGTCACTATTTACCACTAGAGACGTTGCTGTGAGTGTTTTGTTGTTGTTAGAATATACCGTTGGAACACCGAATGTGTATGGTATGCTTCATCTGTTTCTGTGATGATTGGTGATGAGGGTATAAAGGACATTACTCACACGGGAGTGTTGTTTTTTCTAATGACTATTGCCCATAAATGAAGACGAGAGAAGGTTGCCTAGAGAGACTAGATAGATAATCTTTTCATTCTTCTTTTTACACGCACAGAAAAAACATGTTTGGACATGGTTGCCGCATCCATTTAATGCTTATCTAGAGTATGTAATTGTCGCGAAAACCATGTATTTTGTCTTTGTAAAAATAATTTTCGAGCTAAGAAAAATATATGTTGGCAATAAGCATTTAAATGGTTCTCAAATGCCGCAAACATGTTCTATTATTTAAATGATAGAATTTGAGACCATTACATGGTCGGGAAAATTATGTTCCTGATCATTCAATTTGCTTACTTTTTTGCAGAGAAAAAAGTATTTTTATAGGTTACGTATAGACATGTCTAGAACCATTATATGGCCATAAAGACCATGTACATTGTTTTCGTGACCATTTACTTTTTTAATTTTTTTGCAGCGAAAAGAATTTTATAAAAACATTGAGCAGGTACACACGATTTTAATTTTTCGCGTCAGTCGTGTGTTGGTTGTTTCTTGGAATGGACGGAGAATACGGAATTACTGTGTTTTGTGTTAATTTATTTATTCAGAAGTGGCACGTGGTTTTGTGTGACCACAAAAAAAAGGAAAGTGTAATTGAAAAAAATGTACCTGGTTTTTGTTCTGCATTTTGATATATGGTATAATTTATTTTTATTTGCAGTTGCATGATGTCTGCGTTGGTACATTTGTTGGGCACGAAGTAAATATGGAATGATTACTTATTGTTGAAATTGAACCAAAATAGAGTGTGTAAAAATATATGATGTTTGCTTGCACGACATTATAAATACAAATAAACAATGATTTCATGTATAAATAAATAAAAACCAATAAATAAAGTTAATTTTGTGTTTTCTTTTCTCAAGTGGCGTCCTTTTTTCGACGGCGATAAACGTTTTTTCATAAGATCAAAACATTTTAGGTGGTGACCATGTTCTTTTAACTGGAAGAAAACCATTTTTGACGAATACCATAACATTTTAGATCGTGACCATTGTCTTTTGATTCAAACAAAATTATTTTTATCAATATAAAAAGATTTTAGATGAGGACAATTTTATTTTTCTTAGAACCATGTTCACTGAGCCAACATGGTTGCAGGTGAAAATGTTAAATGGTCGCCGCAAAAATAGCTCCTATCATATTATTGTGCTCTTCGAATATGATTGTGACAATCATGTTTCTTCTCTGCGTGTAATGAGGGTCATTCGGTAAATTACCGAAACTTTTCAGAAAAATACCTTTTACTCATATACCTGTAAAGCAGAGATAGACAGAGAGACATTTGTGTTTGTGTGCGAGTGCATATCATTGCTCTCTTTACCCTGCCAACATTTGGGTGATAGTTTTATCGTCTTTCGCTAAGATGTCACTATTTCGGATCGCAAGGAAGTTTTCTGGTAGTAAAATCTCAAGCACAGCAACAATAAAAACAACTATCTCGTGGGGTGTTTCCGTTTCGAAACAAATTCGACTCTAACAGCGATTAAAAATCTAAATATAGACTCCATACATCGACATAGCTAATTTTTCAATAGCACCTCTCTGAGAGTACATGTGTGTACAACGAGCTTGGGTGGCACAGAGGAGGAGAGCCTCTGACTTGAAAATGAAAGGTTCCGAGTTCAATGCTCGGTGCATCCGATCATTATTTTTATTTTTTAAAAAATAACTGTCGCTTTTCTAACTACTTTTATTCACTGGTTCGATTCCCCGAGAACACTATCGCATAGTGGGACATTTGTTCTCGAACGGGGACCCTAATTCGATAAGAAGATGATATCGCCTGCGAAAGTTTTATCTTCCGCGGCGAAACTACTTCAATACACTTTCGATAGAAAATGTTTGCAGGGTATGCACCTGATTCGGTATTTGAACTTGAACAAGTTTAGAAAGGTTATGAATATGGGTGTTATGTTGTTTGCCATATCAAACATTGATTTTGTGCTCCTGCTTACCGAGAGAATATTCTGGAGAGTGAGAGCGAAACGCCGCGTAATGTCTCTGTCCTGCTCTATAGTCTTGATATTTGCTCTCTCAATAGAAAAAGAGAAGGGATCTATTTTAAATGTAAATTGTCTCTCTTACAAACAAAGGAAATTTGGATTTGAGATAATGCTTTGTTCTCTTGTATGAAGAGAGCAAATCTTGGAGATACAAATGTCCATCAATGGGAATTTTCTAGTAAAATATTATCAGGTCTCTTTCTAAAAACAACCGTTTTTAATATTGAAGTATACAATTTTTTGTTGCTTTTATTTAAAAAAATGTCCCAAAAACTCAAATACTTTCGCCTTATTCTGGTTGATACTGATTCAATTGTTTTTTTTCTTCTAGTGGTGAAAGTGAATTTTGCAAAAGTTCAACTAATATAATAGTAAAGGTCATAGTTACTTTATGAACACAAACACATATGCTCTTGGTAATATCTGTAGTCCTTTTCAGATTTTCAATTGTGTTTAGTAGAATTGGTGTGTGTTGCTATTTGCATACTGAAAATTTAAATGCAACTCAGCTATAGTCGTAGATTGTTTATTGTACATGTAGCAAAAGCGATTAGGTGCATACATAAGGTAAAACAGGTTGAATATATTAGAGTGGGGGGGCGGTGATGAGAGAGAGTTCAAAATTATAGGTAAAACAAGTGAGTAAAGTAGAAAGTCGGGCGAAATGAGACAGTTTCTCTTGTCTTATGTGTTTTAGGCAAATAAATGGCATAAAGAAAACAAGTTAAACCTTAAAATATGAACTGATTGCATATCCATCTAAATTAATTAGCTCTTTACAATTTAAAATTTAGATTTCTATTTTTTCTCCTGTGGATAAAGATTTTCTAACCCAACTTATATACCATCTTAATGTGTCCAACATGTTAAATTCTTAATACATCGAAAATCACTTAGATTCTTTTATTAAAACTTTGTTACCACCTTACCACACATTGCATTTGAACTGTGTACAATCACAATGGCATGTTCCGTGTCGTTTTCAAGCATTAGAAGGACTCAAACGTTGATGTGCAATATTTTATTTGGAAACGGAAATTATTCGTGTGCTGCAAACATTCATTAGATGAAGAGTTGAGAGTATTTGTAGGAAACTAGAATTAAATTGGTTCAAATTTGACAACATGACATTGAATGGGGGGAAATCCTAAATATATTCAAAACAAGAACACTCCGTATTCAAATGAATTCAGGAGGATCAGCTACAAATGACCAAAGCAGACGGTAAGGGAGAAATTTGATATTTCATATTAAACCCTGTTTGATGTTGAATGGGAAAAACCCGAAATCTACTTAAATTAAAAACGCTCTGTATTTGGTGATATTCAAGGGACTGTATGAAACCTTTGGATAAAAAATAAATATAAAATGCGATTGGTAGGTATTAAATCATAGTGCGCATTATCATTTGAAAAACTCAAATTATGGATAACTTGGGCCAATATTTCATCATATACTGAAAAAAGTTTGTCCAAGGATATTGCCTTTACACTTTAAAGAATTTAGCATTGATTTCCGAGTCCAAGCGCGGAGAATTTATCCAAAGATGAATATAAATGTGAGTTGGGCATACTAGATTCTGCCTTTAGAACAAATTCCAACTTTTATTTGCTGGGATACTTGTGCCAAATTTGAAGTCCATTGGACTAAAACTGCCACCTAGACTTTCATCACAAAAATGTGTTCACAGACAGATGGACTGGCGGACGAACGGACAGGCTGTTCAGGGTAAAAAAATTGTCCTGTTATGCAAATTGTGTGTCCTGAAATCTATGGTTTATAGTCCTTTAATATTAAGTCAAAATAGTTTCAGAGTAGGAAACGCACCTAAATTTTATAATTTTTTTTCGGGTATATTCATGAACTTAAATTTCTAAATACAAAAGAGCGACTTTAGAATAAAGTCTCGAAGGACATCTTCTAGTTGTGAAATTATTGAGTACTGTACGAAAATTTTCTTCTGCTTTAATTAACGTTGATCTTATTTGTAGATCATTGAAATTTACACCCACGATTATTTCTTAAAATATGGGAACATACTTGAAAAATTAAGAAAATTTCATTAGGATGGGAAAAGGTTCTAAAATTAAATAAATTAAAAAAAATATTTTTTTTGCAATAAAAAATTATTTAATTTTAGCTTCGGTTTAACAATGGAATTTTTTTTCTTCTCTATAGACTATTGTCAAAATCCTTGTCTTATACTTTTGTATGAGATATAAATTATTTTCAGTGTATTCCTTGTAAAGCCATAATGGGTATTAATTTATTTTCTCAAAACACAATGAATTTGTTTTCATAAAATTTCTATACAAAATTAAACCAATTATGTTCTCAACCTATCATAGTCTGGCCCCTATTGTGTTTGGAAAAGCCTTAAATGTCTTTCGAAGCAAAATGAATAAACAAACTGGCAAAATTATTTAATGATGGTATTATATAGGCTAAAATTTACAAATTGGCCAAAACCAATAGTCAATATTGAAAATTTAATGGCTTTGTAAACATAGCAGCAGGAAAACAAGTAGGGAACATATAGACATAGCACAACAATAACAATATAATTCTGCACAATGTAGTAATATAGGGGACAATGAAATGGATAGGAAAAGTTAAGGGAAGCTCTTTGCAAAATAAGAATGTTGTTCAACATCAGATTTTTTTAAGTATTTTAAAGGCCATTTAATTTATTTTATTTCAAAAGAAAATTGCATTTCCCTAAAATATTATTTTGAAGAAATTCGATTAAAATTGTTTTGCCACAAGGCAACAAATAAAACTTAACAAAAGAATTACCTTCAGTCATATGAACCACGCAATAATCGATTTTTATTTTCTTAAAATACCAAATTTCAAATAGGAGTGGTTATAAAGCTGTGGTCAGTACACTTGTACATTAAAGCGAAACATACCACAAACAAAAACACACTCACACACAATTCCTTCAAAACCTAATCTCAAATACACTGCATATTCATGACAGCATTTACCAAACAAAGGAGATTAATTAAAGAAAATTTGCTCTATACTCTCATCGATTAACTGGTGATTATGACAATTACAGTAGTTAACTCTTTTATGGTGCTCTCCCTCTAACATATCCATACATATGAGGGAGACAAATGAAAAGACCTACCTGCGAACTATAACAATAGCATGTTGTTGCAATTTTGGTTTTAGATGAGATTTAATGAAATTTACATTTTAGTGTAACTATACTAACCACATACGCAATGCGCAAATATAGACATTTTGTGAGGGCCAATATAGTGTAAGCCTCCCACTTTCCCTTCTCGGAAAATATTAAGTAGATAGTGTGTGTGTGTGGTGAGTACAATCTGCTTATTAAGAATCTTTGAGAACAATCGAGATTCAAATTATTTTCTGAGATAGCCTAATAGTGATTAGATGCTTATGTATCATAAATGGTCTCCTGGGGTGCATAAATTCGTTATTAGCCTTATGATAATTGCCTTATGATAATAGTTCTCCATGAACTTGAGACGTGGGTATTTATGCATTTTGTGTTCTTATTTAATACGTTTTATGTTAATTATTTCACCATAGCTGCTTTAAATCTGATAAGGGCGGATAATAACGGATAGAAAAACTAACGAATTATGATTTTTTCATAAAAATGAAATGCCTTTTAAGTGAAGACAAAATCTTTGGAATCGTAGAGTAACTTTGTCTTTACACAAATTTTATAGAAATTTTTTCGTTAAAGAAGATTTAATTGAATTTTTATAAAAATCTTTTCGTCGGAGAAGTTGTTATAGAAAATTTTTCGTCGGAAAACATTTTATGGATATTTTTTGTTATAGAAAATTTTGTAGAAATCGTAGAGTAACTTTGTCTTTACACAAATTTTATAGAAATTTTTTCGTTAAAGAAGATTTAATAAAATTGTTATAGAAATTTTTTCGTCGGAGAAGTTGTTATAGAAAAATTTTCGTTGGAAAATATTTTATGGATATTTTTTTGTTATAGAAAATTTTGTAGAATTCGTAGAGTGACTTTGTCTTTACACAAATTTTATAGAAATTTTTTCGTTAAAGAAGATTTAAAAGAATTTTTATAGAGAAGTTGTTATAGAAAATTTTTCGATGGAAAATATTTTATGGATATTTTTTGTTATAGAAAATTTTGTTGCAATTTTTCGTTAGAGAAAATTCTTTAGAATAAAATTTATTGACATTTTTTCGTTTTTTTTTCGAAGATTTAATAGAAATTTTTTATATAGAAATTTTGTAGACAATTTTTTAGTTTGATAAAATTTTATAGAAATTTGTTTGTTAGAGAAAAAAATTCCGTAGTTAAACTAACGCTAAATTTAACATATTTTTTTTTTGCAAAAAATTTTTTGTTATACCCTCCATCATAGGATGGGGGTATATAAACTTTGTTATTCCGTTTGTAACACATCGAAATATTGCTCTAAGACCCCATAAAGTATATATATTCTGGGTCGTGGTGAAATTCTGAGTCGATCTAAGCATGTCCGGCCGTCCGTGCGTCTGTTGAAATCATGCTAACTTCCGAACGAAACAAGCTATCGACTTGAAACTTGGCACAAGTAGTTGTTATCGATGTAGGTCGGATGGTATTGAAAATGGGCCATATCAGTCCACTTTTACGTATAGCCCCCATATAAAGGGACCCTCAGATTTGGATTGTGGAGTCTCTAACAGAAGCATATTTCATCCGATCCGGCTGAAATTTGGTATATGGTGTTGGTATATGGTCTCTAACAACCGTGCAAAAATTGGTCCACATCGGTCCATAATTATATATGGCGCCCATATAAACCGATCCCCAGATTTGGGTTGCGGAGCCTCAAAGAAAAGCAAATTTCATCCGATCCGCCTGAAATTTGGTACATAATATTGGTATATGGTCTCTAACAACCATACAAAGATTGGTCCACATCGGTTCATAATTATATATAGCCCCCATATAAACCGATCCCCAGATTTGGCATGCGGAGTCTCCAAGAGAAGCAAATTTCATCCAATCCGGTTGTAATTTGGAACATGGTGTTAGTATATGATCTTTAACACCCGTGCCAGAATTGGTCCATATCGGTCCATAATTATATATAGCCCCCATATAAAACATTCTCCAGATTTGACCTCCGGAGCCTCTTGGAGGAGCAAAATTCATCCGATCCGGTTCTAATTAGGCACGTTGTGTTAGTATATGGTCGCTAACAACCATACCAAAATTGGTCCAATCACACAAGAATTGGTCCATATCGGTTCATAATCATGGTTGCCACTAGAGCCAAAAATAATCTACCAAAATTTTATTTCTATAGAAAATTTTGTCAAAATTTTACTTCTAGAGGAAATTTTGTTAAAATTTTATTCGGTTCATAATAAAATTTTCATCATTGTCAAAATTTTATTTCTATAGAAAATTTTATCAAAATTTTATTTCTATAGAAAATTTTGTTCAAATTTTATTCGGTTCATAATCATGGTTACCACTCGAGCCAAAAATAATCTACCAAGATTTTATTTCTATAGAAAATTTTGTCATAGTTTATTTCAATAGAAAATTTTGTTAAAATGTTATTTCTGTAGAAATTTTTGTAAAAATTTTCTTTCTATAGAAAATTTTGTCAACATTTTTATTTCTATAGAAAATTTTGTGAAAATTTTATTTCTATAGAAAATTTTGTTAAAATTTTATTTCTGTAGAAAATTTTGTCAAAATTTTATGTCTACTTTGTCAAACTGAATTATATACGTATTGGATCGATCTTTTTTGATTTAATATATACAACGTATGGACTTACATAAAATTTAGAAGATGGAGGTTTTAAGATACCTTGCCATCGGCAAGCGTTACCGCAACTTAAGTAATTCGATTGTGGATGGCAGTGTTTAGATTAAGTTTCTACGCAATCCATGATGGAGGGTACATAAGCTTCGGCCTGGCCGAACTTACGGACGTATATACTTGTTTTTTACTTAAATTTTAATATTTTTTTTCGAAATTTTGCACAACTTAATGAAATCTTATGTTTTTTAAGTATGTCTGAAAGACTTTATGAACTAAACGTTAATATAAAGTTCGATAACCGTATAGATAAGTTCAATATGAACTAAACCGAAAGAAAATTTTCGTACGATTTCGTACGAATAGTAAGATGATTTTCTTCTTTACTTTTTGTTAATTTTGTTTATCTATGGGAGGGTGTAATTTCGTGAATTGCAGCATAAAAGTACAATTTATTGAAAATTTCGCACGAGTTGACTAATTGTAATAAGACAGTTTAGGTTTTTTTTCGATGTAGAAGTTTTTTCGTTGGGGAAAATTTTATAGAAATTTTGGGGAAAATTGGGGAAATTTTATAGAAATTTATTTATAAATTTTATATGATTTATTGCGTGAGAAATAAATCTATAAAATTCTCTGGAACTACAAACATTTTTTATAAAATGCATTAAAAAATTCTTGTAAATGTTTTTACTAAATTTGATTTCAACAAAAAGGTTTTGTATAATTGTTCTATCGGTAACATTTTTATTAATTGTTTTGTGTGATAAAAATGTCTATAACATTTTCTTTAATTACAAATGTTTTTTATAAATTTTTACACAACAAGCAAATATATTTATGAAATTTTCATAAAAAATATTTTTTTTTATAATATTATCATATTGTCAATTTTTTTATGAAATTTTCAAAATGTCAAAAATTTAAGGACATTTTTTGTGATAGAAAAAATGTCATAAATATATTTTTCAATAAATTTTTATAAAATTTTTTATAACGAAAAAATTTCTTGAAATGTTTCTGTCGTGAAAAAAAAGTATTAATGTCCTCCAATAACAAAATTTCTATAAAATATTCTCTAACGAAATATTGTCCAAAAAAATATTTTTTACTAAATTTTAGTTCAAGAAAAAATTTATGCTTCTATCGGCATTATTTTTTTTTGTATAAAATTTTATTTAATTATAAATTAGATATGATTTTTTCTTTGGAAACAAGCAAAGTTGTTTATGAAATTTTCAAAACGCAAAATATTTATGAAACCGTAAAAATGTAAGGGAAATTGTCATGACAGAAAAAAAGTTCTTATACATTTTTTGTTAGAAGAAATTTCGTACTATTTTTTTGGGGGGGAAAACTGTCTAAAAAATCAAAAAACTATTTTCTAAAAATTTTTTTCTAACAAAAAAATAAAAAAAAAAAACAAAAATGTTTTAACAAATTTTCTTTCAAAGTATTCTGTAAAATGTCGGCTAAATGTTTATTAATCCACAAAATTTTTATGATAAATTCATATCGTTAAAATTTGTATGAAATTTTATATTCCAACAATTTTAGGAAAGTTTTTACCTTGAAAATATTTTGGTTTTGTGAGAAAAAAGTTTCATAAAATTTTCTCTAGCAAACAAATTTCTTAAAATTGTTCGTAGAACATTTTCTTAAAAAAAAAGTTTTTTTTTTAATTTTTTAAATTTATTCCGAATAACAACAGTTCGTTAAAATATTATTTAATTACAAATTGTCTATAAAGTTATTTTGCAACAAGTTAATTTTTTAGTAAATTTTCATAACTGAAAATTTTTATAAAAGTGATGTTTTTTAAATTTCTCATTATAAGAATATTTCTTTAAACATTTTCTTTTATTACAAATTGTTTCAAACTGTTTTTCCAACAATCAAATTTTTATCAAGGTTCCTGTAACGGCTAACATTTTATACAATTTCCTATAATGTCAAAACGACAAAATTTTTTCTAACAATAAAGTTCATATGATATTCTGATTAAAACAATTCTAGAAAACCAACCTGAGGCATAAGTTAAACGAAATCCCACGAAAGGTTAAACCATTGTAGATTGGTTTCATACACATCCTTTAATATTTTTCTACAATCGCATACACACACAGAGTCTATGAGTGTGTATTTGTTGTGATTGCATATTACATACACATTTAAAATTAATTTTATTGAATGCACGAAAGAATAGCACAAGTTGAAATTATTACCAGTGAATGTATAGATATGCAAATGGCAAAGAAAAATCAATATTTCAATATTCCATGAATGAAAATCGAGAGAAATATTCATATTCATTCCTTTTTTTGTGCTCCTTTCTCAATTGACACTTGCGGTTTTGCAACAATCATAGGAACACACACTTGGCAATTGCTGGACAAGAGAAAAAAATGTATGGGTTTGGGTGGCTATTCACTTTTTTTGTTGTTGTTACATTGCCATTACTAAGTCACGTTTACTGTTATTGGTTGCCAATAGATATTCTCTCTGTTATGGTATTTATCTCACGTAATTGAAAGACGATGAATGGGCTGGTGAGAAAAAACAAAACACAACAACAAACATTACGACAAATGACATATACGATTACGAAAATTCACCTCTCTAACTCTTTTCACACTTTTCACATTCACTTGAGACAATTACGACGTTAACACTTTTGTAATACCTGAATTAGAAGAGTTACGATGACAGCAAGTCTAAGGCCTAACCCTTACTGCCCTGGCCATTTGACAGTGAAAAACTCTTCACTTAAGATTCTATTCCTGCACATAACATCTGCGATGCAAAGCCCAAGTGATGTTTGTTTTTGCCAAGACTTTCAACAACAACGTTTGGATACAAAAAACAATAAAGTGTCCAAGTTTCAAGGTCTTCTCTGATACGTTTGGAAAAAATATAATGTGTGCTAAATTTTAAGTAGATGGTGTTGTTGTTGCTGTTATGAACAGCATAAAGGCACAAAGTCTGAACTTGTTATAATGTGCCGGGGATGTATTGCCAGGGTACATAAATGAGTAATGATCCAGTTTGGTTGGAAAAATGACCCTATGTGAAAATTGGTGAATTGGTAAATATTCACCATTATTAGGTATAGTTGAGAAGTATAACACTCAGGATTTTAGTATTCAAGGCGCATATATTTAATATGCGAAATATTATCACCTCAAACATGTTTCAAGATCATATAATGTTATATTTTCGGGGGAAATGTAACATGGTTGTAAATCACAATGGACTGCATAGTATAAATGAGTCTGAAATTAAATCGGGCTGCCACCGGGTTGCCACTCGAGCCAAAAATAATGTACCAAAATTTGAAGCAAATTTTACAAAAAAAAAAAAAAAACTACCAAAAAAAAAAAACTTATTTTTTCATAATTTTATTTCTATAGTAATTTTAGTCCTAATAGTAAATTTGGGCAAACTTTTATTTCTATAGTAAATTTGATCAATATTTTATTTCTATAGTAAATTTGGTCAAAATTTTATTTCTATAGAAAATTTTGTAAATTTTTTTATAGAAAAATTAGTAAAACTTTTATTTTTATAGAAAAGTTTCTCAAAATTTTATTTATATAGCATATTTTGTAAAAAGTTTATTTTTATGTAAAATTTTGTTAAAATTTTATTTCTAGGAGAAATTTTGTTAAAATTTTATTTTTATATGAAATTTTGCCACAATTTTATTTTTATGGAACATTTTACTAAAATTTTATTTTTATAGAAAATTTTGTCAGCATTTTATTTTTATGGGAAATTTTGTCAAAATTTTATTTTTATAGAATATTTTGTCAAAATTTTATTTTTATAGAAAATTTTGTAAAAATTTTATTGTTATTGAAAATTTTGTTAAAATTTTATTTCTATGAGAAATCTTGTTAAAAATTTATTTTTATATGAAATTTTGCCATAATTTTTTTTATGGAACATTTTACTAAAATTTTATTTTTATAGACAATTTTGTCAAAATTTTATTTTTATAGGAAATTTTGTCAAAATTTTATTTTTATAGAAGTCAAAATTTAATTTTTAAAAGAAACTTTTATTTTTATAGAAATGTTTCTCAAAATTTTATTTTTACAGAAAACGTTTCTCAAAATTTTATTTTTACAGAAAACGTTTCTCAAAATTTTATATTTATAGAAAATTTTGTCAACATTTTATTTTTATAGAAAATTTTGTAAAAATTTTATTTTTATATAAAATTTTATTTCTATGATAAATTTTGTTAAAATTTTATTTGTATATGAAATTTTGTCAAAATTTTATGTATATAGAAAATTTAGTCAAAATTTTATTTTTATAGAAAATTTTGTGAAAATTTTATTTCTATAGAAAATTTTGTCACAATTTTATGTTTATATAACATTTTATAAAATTTTTATAGAAAATTTTGTCAAAATTTTATTTCTATAGGAAATTTTGTCAAAATTTTATTTCTATAGAAAATTTTGTAAAAGTTTTATTTTTGTAGAAAATTTTGTAAAAGTTTTATTTTATATAGAATTTGGTTAAAATTTTATTTTTTTTAGAAAATTGTGTAAACATTTTATTTTGTATAGAATTTTGTTAAAATTTTATTTTTATAAGTAATTTTGTTAAGATTTTATTTTTATATGAAATTTTGCCACAATTTTATTTTTTTATGGGACATGTTATTAAAATTTTGTCAAAATATTATTTTTTAAGAAAATTTTGTCAAAATTTTATTTCTATAGGAAATTTTGTCAAAATTGTATTTCTATAGAAAATTTTGTTAAAATTTTATTTTTATGAGAAATTTTGTTAAAAGTTTATTTTTATGAGAAATTTTGTCAAAATATTATTATTATATGAAATTTTATCAAAATTGTATTTCTATATAAAATTTATCAAAATTGTATTTGTATAGAAAAATTTTTAAAAATTTTATATTTATAGAAAATTTTGTCAAAATTTTTTTATAGAAAATTTTGTCATATTTTACTTGTTAGAGTAATTTTGTTAAAATTTTATTTTTATGATAAATTTTGTTAAAATTTTATTTTTATGAGAAATTTTTTCAAAATTTTATTTTTATATGAAATTCTATAAAAATTTTATTTTTATAGGAAATTTTGTCAAAATTTTATTTTGGTAGAAAATTTAGTCAAAATATTATGTTTATAGAAAATTTTATCAAAATTTTATTTCTATAGAAAATTTTTTTAGAATTTTATTTCTATAGAAAATGTTTTAAAAATTTTATTTTTATAGAAAATTTTGTCAAAATTAAATTTTTATAGAAAATTGTGTCAACATTTTATTTTTATAGAAAATTTTGTCATAATTTTATTTTTTAGAAAAATTTTGTTAAAATTTTATTTTTATGAAAAATTTTGTTAAAATTTTATTTTTATGAAAAATTTTGTTAAAATTTTATTTTTATGAATTTTTTTTTTAAATTTCATTTTTATGAGAATTTTTTTCAAAAGTTTATAAAAATTTTATTTCTATAGAAAATTTTGTCAAAATTTTATTTCTATAGGAAATTTTGTCAAAATTTTATTTCTATAGAAAATTTTGTTAAAATTTTATTTTTATGAGAAATTTTGTTAAAAGCATTGACTAAACTACAAGTGTAGCTTAACCAACAGAGGAAAAGAATGTTTTTCAAATTTATTTGGGCAAAGAACTATAGACCACAAGATGGTTGGATGGACGCACGTTTCGGAATTACCACATTCCTCATCAGCATCCTCTACTTGCAGCAAAACTATCAACCACTTATCAGAATAAATTCAGACAGTTCATTAAACCCAACAATTAACCACACTTGATCCTTCCGAAAAAAGGTTTTGTATGATAGCCGGCTTATGCCGAAATAAATTCGAAACAAACAAGAGATATGTTTCCTTTTTTTTTGTAAAAAGTTTATTTTTATGAGAAATTTTTCAAAATTTTATTTTTATATAAAATTTATCAAAATTGTATTTCTATAGAAAATTTTGTCAAAAAAATTTTTTTATAGAAAATTTTGTCAAAATTATTTTTATAGAAAATTTTGTCATAATCTTTTTATAAGAGTAATTTTGTTAAAATTTTACTTTTATGATAAATTTTATTAAAATTTTATTTTTATGAGAAATTTTTTCAAAATTTTATTTTTATATGAAATTTTATAAAAATTTTATTTCTATAGAAAATTTTGTTAAATTTTTTTTTATAGAAAATTTTGTCATAATTTTATTTGTAAGAGAAATGTTGTTTTAATTTTATTTTTATGAATTTTTTTTTTAAATTGTATTTTTATGAAAATTTTTTTCAAAATTTTATTTGTATATGCAATTTTATAAAAATTGTATTTCTATAGAAAATTTTGTCAACATTTTATTTCTATTGAAAAATTTTTACATCTTAGTTGGAGAGGGATATTTAGCAAAATCTACCAATCTACCAAACAGGAAAAATCTACCATTTGTGGTAGAATTGTAGCAACTGTGGCAACCGTGGCTGCCACTTTAACCTAACTTTTGACATGGTTGTCACAACCCAGTTGTTTTAGAGAATTTTTTTCCGATTTTGACAAACATGTAACTGTTTGGCGTGAAAACAATATCGTTGCAACAAAAATGTTTTCCTTGAGGCCTTGAGGCGTCACAATTTTTCTCTGTGTGCTCTTTAATAGAATATTTTTTAAAATATTTTTTTTTAGTTTCTCCAAAATATCATTGTTAGTAAGGTGAAGAGCTCATCAGTAGGCGACGAAATTGGTCTTATTGGATTACGTTGTGACCATGTAGGGCTTGTTTATATTTTTAAAAGTCATTTGCTGGCACCGTTTGGGAGGCCTATGAGCAACCCTCGAGCAGATAAACTTTCCAGATAGGTTAAAAAAGTAGGAGCTAAATTTGACCGAATAAAAATTAGAAAAATAAATCGTATTAATTTTTCCAAATCGTTTGCTATTTTAAAATGAAGTACTTAATAAGCCACCCATCTCTACTTAAAAAGTAGAATTATCATTGAATTTTGTAATAAAGTGACATAAGCTAAAGCCTCACTATGACCACCATTATCATTATTGTCAACGAAATTTGTATCTCACCCCTTTTCTAATAAGACCTCGGTTCTTAGTAGTTTATCCTAAGTCGCCGATCGACAAAGTGTGCGTATTAGATTTACAAAAAATAATATAAATTAATTGCTGGTCATATTTTAAACCCCTTTGTGGGAATACATCTCCCTGCTTCGTTCAAATTGGTTATGGCTGTTTGCAAAATACGTCAGAATATCGGTTACAACACTTTCTTCCATGCGCTAGAAACCCAAGAAACAACAAAGCAACAGCAACGTGATGTCTGAAGCAACTAAACACGAAAATTTCCTTGTGCTCAGAGTCATGATGTGGGGGAAAAAGACGAAATATACTCGGGTGCCTATGTGTGGGTGAGAGTCAATTGTTGGCAGCCTATAATAAGAGAGTATAAAAAGGCGAGAAGAACAAAACACATTTTCGCTGAAGACTGTTGAAAACAACACTCAAAAGTATTCTCGACTTGAGACAAATAGAGAGAGAGAGGAAGGTGAAAGAGTTCGTTTGAAAGTTAAGAAGGAAGTGTTAGACTTCTGGCCTTTTTCTTACACTACCACTATTCGTCATAACAACAATGGCGCCTAGATTTATGATGATGATGACAAAGCACGCGATTAAACAGCAACAACAAACATAATAGGCTAATATCTTAAATACGCAGCGCGTTGGTTCTTATTATGTCTGAGGTGCATAAGAAATCCCGATTTTATGGCACTTTATTTGTTTTTGTTATTATAGCTAATTAGCTGCCGGCATAAAAGCCCACTTTACTTTATCTTTGGTTATTTCACAAAAAGGTATTTCGGATATTTTTCTTTCGTTTAGAGAAAATCAATTTTCCGAAAATCTCATTATTATAATTTTTCCATTAATTTTTTTTTTGTAAATCGTAAATCGTCGGCCACCACCGAGAAAAGCGTGTTTGCACTGTAAGACCTTTCGATAAACTAACAGACAGACATTAACAGCCAACGTGTAAAAGCATGCGAAAAAACAGCAATCAAATACAATAACAATATAAGAGCTGCAACAGCAAAAACAACAAGAACAACTACAGCAACTAGAATAATAACAACATCAATTGTAGCAATATTTGGAGGCATGAAAAGAACACACACACTGAAACACCCATTGATGCTTGGGTCCAACATTGAAATAAGCAACAAAAACAACAACAACGACAACACCATCAGTAAATGCATGAACTATCGTCACAAAATTTGAAAAAATTAAAATGAAATTTTACCATACAGTTTTGTTGTAAGGCTATGTGGCTTTGATTGCGGGTATTTGTGTAGAAGTGGGGGGCACAGGTTTGTCGATCTTTTAGTTTTAGCGTGGGATTATAACGACGACAGAAGGGTATAACGGAAGTTCAACATGTTTCATGTGTATTTTAATTAATTACAGGTTATACGCATAAAAGGATTATGATGAATGGGATGAATTTCAAGGGCATGCAAAATACATATAGAGAGAAGCTTTGTAATTGGAAGAATTGTATTGCTTAATTTACTAAAATATAGTGAATCTACCATGAAAGAAAATGTAGATTTATTTTACAAAATTTTAAATAAAATATTTTGCTAATTGCAATAAGATACAAAAAGTAAATAGATTTTTGTCAAATTGATGAAAAACATTTTAGTAAGAGGGATGTTTGGGTTGTTAAAATGTATTAAGCAGCTTTGTTTTCCCAAAAACTTGTAGAATTTTCTATCTTTTTGACAAAAGTTTTGAAAAATTTTCTATAGAGATAAAATTTTGACAAAATTTTCTATAGAAATAAAATTTGCCAAAATTTTCTATACAAATAAAATTTTGATAAAATTTTCCTTAAAAATTTTGCAAAGAAATTTTCTTTCACAAAATTTTTCTATACGATCTACTTCTTTCCATAAATGTCAAGCTTAATAAAACTATTGACAATTATTTTTCTATAAAGATAAAATTTTGACATTTTCTATAGAAATAAAATTTGACAAAATTTTCTATAAAAATAAAATTTTGCTAAAATTTTCCATAGAAATAAAATTTTGACAACATTTTCTATAGAAATAAAATTTTGAAAAAATTTTCTATAGAAATCAAATTTTGATAAAATTTTCTATAGAAATCAAATTTTGATAAAATTTTCTATACAAATAAAATTTTGATAAAATTTTCCTTCAAAATTTTGCAAAAAAATTTTCTTTCACAAAATTTTTCTATACGATCTACTTCTTTCCATAAATGTCAAGCTTAATAAAACTGTTGACATTTATTTTTCTATAAAGATAAAATTTTGACAACATTTTCTATAGAAATAAAATTTGACAAAATTTTCTATAAAAATAAAATTTTGCTAAAATTTTCTATAGAAATTGTGGCAAAATTTTCTATAAAAATTTTGCAAAAAATTGTTTGTGACAAAATTTTGTATGGACTTTGTGACAAAATTTTGTATAGAAATAAAATTTTTACAAAACTTCAATAGAAATAAAATTGTGACAAAATTTTCTATAAAAATAAATTTTTGACAACATTTTCTATAGAAACAAAATTTTTGATAGACATATGATTTTAAGAAAAAGTTCTATAGGAATAAAATTTTGACAAAATTTTCTATAGAAATAATTTTTTTGAGAAAATGGTCTATAGGAATAAAATTGTAAGAAAAATGTCTATAGAAATAAACTTATGACAAAATTTTCTATAGAAATAACATTTTGACAAACTTCTCTATAAAAATAAAACTTTTAGAAAATTTTCGACAGAAATCAAATTTTGACTAAATTTTCTATGTAAACTATGAAAAAATTTTCTATAGAATTTGTGACAAAATTTTTTTACAGAAATAAAATTTTGACAAAATTTTCTATAGAAATAAAATTTTGACAAACTTTTCTAAACAACCAAAATTTTGACAATATTTCTATGGAAATAAATTTCCATAGATATAAAATTGTAAGAAAATTGTCTACAGAAATAAAATTTTGACAAAATTTTCTATTGAAATAAAATTTTGACAAACTTTTCTATAGAAATAAAATTTTGACAAAATTTTTTTGTATATAAAAATTATTAGATAATTTTCCTAAAATGGTATTTCTATCGAAAATTTTGTCAGAATTTTATTTCTATAGAAAATTATGTCAAAATGTTATTTCTATAGAACATTTTCTTAAAATTATATTTCTATCATAAATTTTGTTAAAATTTTGTTCATATAGAAAATTTTGTCATAATTGTATTTGTATTGAAATTTTATTTCTATTGAAATTTTATTTCTATTGAACATTTTGTAAAAATTTTATTTCTATAGAAAATTTTGTTAAAATTTTATTTCTATAGACAATTTTCTTACAATTTTATTCCCATAGACCACTTTCTTAAAAAATTTATTTCTATAGAAATTTTGTCAAAGTTTTGTTTGTTTAGAAAATATTGTCAACGTTTTATTTCTATAGAAAATTTCGTCACAATTTCATTTCTATTGAAATGTTATCAAAATTTTTTCTTACATTTTATTCCTATAGACCATTTTCTCAAAAAAAATTATTTCTATAGACAATTTTCTTACAATTTTATTCCTATGGACCATTTTCTCAAAAAATTTATTTCTATAGAAATTTTGGCATAATTTTATTTCTAATGAAAATTTTGTCATAATTTTATTTCGATTGAAAATTTTGTAAAAATTTTATTTCTATGGAAAATTTTGTCAAAATTTTATTTCTATAGAAAATTTTGTCAAAATTTTATTTCTATTTAAAATTTTGTCAAAATTTTATTTCTAGAGACAATTTTCTTACAATTTTATTCCTATAGACCATTTTCTCAAAAAAATTATTTCTATAGAAATTTTGTCAATTTTGTTTTGTTTTTGTCACAATTTTATTTCAATTGAAACAATTTTATTTCAGTTGAAGTTTTGACAAAATTTTCTATAGAAATATAGGAATAAAATTGTAAGAAATTTGTCTACTGAAATAAAGTTTTGACAAAATTTTCTATAGAAATAAAATTTTGACAACATTTACAATAGAAATAAAATGTTGACAAACTTGTATATATTGTATATAGAAAATTTTCTATAGAAATAAAATTATTATTGTTGTTTTTGATCTCAGCTTAAAGCCATGCATTGACTAAACTACAAGTGTAGCTTAACCAACAGAAGAAAAGTATGCTTGTCAAATTTACTTGGGCAAAGCCCTATAGACTGCAAGATGGTTGGATGTACAGCTTTTTCGGAATTACCACATTCCTCATCAGCTTCCTCTACTTGCAGCGAAACTATCAACCAATTATCAGAATAAATTCGGGTAATTCACTCAACCCAAAGTGAACTGCACCTGAACCTTCCGAAAAAATTTGCAAATTTGTTTAGGCAGTAGCCGACTATCAAACCTTTTTTCGGAAGGTTCAGGTGCAGTTCACTTTGGGTTGAGTGAATTACCCGAATTTATTCTGATAATTGGTTGATAGTTTTGCTGCAAGTAGAGGATGCTGATAAGGAATGTGGTAATTCCGAAACAGCTGTACATCCAACCATCTTGCAGTCTATAGGGCTTTGCCCAAGTAAAATTGACAAGCATACTTTTCCTCTGTTGGTTAAGCTACACTTGTAGTTTAGTCAATGCATGGCTTGAAGCTGAGATCGAAAACAACAATAACGATTGAAGAGAAGCCAACAATAACAATCGAAATAAAATTATGACAAAATTTCTGCAGAAATAAAATTGTGACAAAATTTTCTATACAAATAAAATTTTGACAAAATTTTCTATACAAATAAAATTTTGACAAAATTTTCTATACAAACAAACTTTTGAGAAAATGGTTTTTAGGAATAAATTTGTAATAAAATTGTCTATAGAAATAAAATTTTGTCAAAATTTTCTATAGAAATAATATTTTTTTAAAATTTTCTATAGAAATAAAATTTTTAAAAAATTTTCTATAGAAATAAAATTAATGATAGAAATCAAATTTTTACAAAATTTTCTATAGAAATAAAATTTTGACAACATTTTCTATAGAAATAAAATTTTTACAAAATTTTCTATAGAAATAAAATTTTTAGCAAATTTTCTATAGAAATCAAATTTTTACAAAATTTTCTATAGAAATAAAATTTCCATAGAAATAAAATTGTGACAAAATTTTCTATAGGAATAACATTTTAACATAATTTTCTATAGAAACAAAATTTTTGATAGAAATATAATTTAAGAAAATTTTCTACAGAAATAACATTTTCACATAATTTTCTATAGAAATTAAATTTTGACAAAATTTTCGACAGAAGTAAAATTTTGACGAAATTTTCTGTAGACATAAAATTAATGATAGAAATCAAATTTTGACAAAATTTTCTGCAGAAATAAAATTTTTACCAAATTTTCTACAGAAATAAAATTTTTACCAAATTTTCTATAGAAATAAAATTTTTACCAAATTTTCTATAGAAATAAAATTTTAACCAAATTTTCTATAGAAATAAAATTTCCACAGAAATAAAATTGTGACAAAATTTTCTATAGAAATAACATTTTGACATAATTTTCTATAGAAACAAAATTTTAGATTGAAATATAATTTTAAGAAAATTTTCTATAGAAATAACATTTTCAAAATTTTGACAACATTTTCTATGGAACTAAGATGTTGACAAAATTTTCTATAGAAATACAATTTTTACAAAATTTTCTATTGAACTGAAATTGTTACAAAATTTCCTATAGAAATAAAATTGTGACCAAATTTTCTATAGAAATAACATTTTGACATAATTTTCTATAGAAACAAAATTTTTGATAGAAATATAATTTAAGAAAATTTTCTACAGAAATAACATTTTCACATAATTTTCTATAGAAATTAAATTTTGACAAAATTTTCGACAGAAATAAAATTTTGACGAAATTTTCTGTATAAATAAAATTAATGATAGAAATCAAATTTTGACAAAATTTTCTGTAAAAATAAAATTTTTACCAAATTTTCTATAGAAATAAAATGTTTACCAAATTTTCTATAGAAATAAAATTTTTACCAAATTTTCTATAGAAATAAAATTTCCATAGAAATAAAATTGTGACAAAATTTTCTATAGAAATAACATTTTGACATAATTTTCTATAGAAACAAAATTTTAGATTGAAATATAATTTTAAGAAAATTTTCTATAGAAATAACATTTTCAAAATTTTGACAACATTTTCTATGGAACTAAGATGTTGACAAAATTTTCTGTAGAAATACAATTTTTACAAAATTTTCTATTGAACTGAAATTGTTAAAAAATTTCCTATAGAAATAAAATTGTGACAAAATTTTCTATAGAAATAACATTTTGACATAATTTTCTATAGAAACAAAATTTTTGATAGAAATATAATTTAAGAAAATTTTCTACAGAAATAACATTTTCACATAATTTTCTATAGAAATTAAATTTTGACAAAATTTTCGACAGAAATAAAATTTTGACGAAATTTTCTGTAGAAATAAAATTAATGATAGAAATCAAATTTTGACAAAATTTTCTGTAAAAATAAAATTTTTACCAAATTTTCTATAGAAATAAAATTTTTACCAAATTTTCTATAGAAATAAAATTTTTACCAAATTTTCTATAGAAATAAAATTTCCACAGAAATAAAATTGTGACAAAATTTTCTATAGAAATAACATTTTGACATAATTTTCTATAGAAACAAAATTTTAGATTGAAATATAATTTGAAGAAAATTTTCTATAGAAATAACATTTTCAAAATTTTGACAACATTTTCTATGGAACTAAGATGTTGACAAAATTTTCTATAGAAATACAATTTTTACAAAATTTTCTATTGAACTGAAATTGTTGCAAAAATTTCCTATAGAAATAAAATTATGACAAAATTTTCGATAAAAATATAAATTTGACAAAATTTTCTATAAAAATAAAATTTTTAATTTTATTTTTTTTTAAGAAAATTTTCTGTTTTGACAAAATTTTCTATAGAATTCAAATCTTGAATTGAAAATCAATTTAGTTTCATTAACTAAAATAAAGTTAAAGATACTATAAACATTTTCGTTGTCGTTTTTGCTGAGGCTATATTCCCTTACCAATCACTGTCACCATTCGATCCTAATGTACAATAAAATATCCAACAATATTATCTAAATGAATTTGTGGACAAGTTATTAAAGGAAAATAACCAGACATGTGAGATACTAGCACAGTCAATAGTTTATAGTCACTGTTGGTGGGCGCCTTGCGCGTAGACCATCTGTCGTCGACGTTGTGCCAACGTTGTTGTGGAAACGTGAATTTAATCGGTCAAAGTAAATTTTGTGTTAAGAATTTTAGTACAGTGGAATGGAATGGATGAATGGAACGAACTACAACATATCACCGATTTGTTAATTTCGTCTTTGACAATTCGTTGCATTAAACATTGTTCAAAAGCATAGGCGTTATAAAATTTAATTTGTTGCAAATAAACGTGGGTTCATCATCATCATCAGTTAGGGAAAAACGAACATCAACAACGTCATACGAAAATAAAATTAATGTCATTTAACTGGAACTGTAAATTGAATGATGGAAGAGATGTCATCAAATATTCGCATTAAAATTGTCATGTATTTCAAAAAAAGGTTTTTTCGTTATTTAATCCCAGCTATAGGGGTAAAATAGTTCAATGTCATATAGAAATGGAGATTGTTTATTCTGGTATTTTGATGAAAGCTGTCACATATAAAATCATCGTAAAATATGACTGATGATTCTTTTTATTTTTTAAATATGGGTAACAAATGGTTTTTAGCAGAAATTGATTTTAATTAAATAAATATTTACAAAAAAAATGATTATGGTTATATATTGTGCGACAACAGCAGTAATCTCACAGTTACCAGAAATTTACATTTTAGTTTTCAGCGAAAAATTCGAAAAATATTAAAACGTATTTCTAAATGAAATACGTGATTCATAATTACTTTGTGACTTACATGCTTTTTTTTTATTGTGTCTCTTTAGATATTCTAAGTTTTCACATTATGATGATGAGACGTAATAAATATAAAAGGGTCTTACCTGAAAATAAAAAAAATATATGTATTATAAAATTTAATTTTAAAAGAGGTTTATAATTTAAATAGATCAACTTATACGATATGCGTATGGCCCTTCACAAATATAGATCTTCTACAGAATAACTCAAAGCATCGGCCAGTGGCTACACAGGAAAAAACAAATATAAACGGCCGTCAGTTCGGCCAGGCCGAATCTTATGTACCCTCCACCATGGATTGTGTAGAAACTTCTACGAATGACTGTCATCCACAATCGAATTACTTGGGTTGTGGTATCTTAAATCGTTTTCTAAATTGTGAGGTAGTCCATACATTAGACAAAAAAAAAAGTATGTGTAGGTAAGTCTACAAATAATTACGAATCGATATGGATTTTGCAAGGTACGTAGGGAGCCAGAATTGAAATATGGGGGTCGCTTATATGGGGGCTATATACAATTATTGATATGGACCAATTTTTGTGATTGGGGATCGATTTATCTGAGGGCTATATAAATATAGACCGATATGGACCTAGTTAGGCATGGTTGTTAACGGCCATATACTAGCACAATGTACCAAATTTCAACTGACTCAACTGACCACTTTTGGCATGGTTGTTAAATATCATATACTACCACCACGTACAAAATTTCAATCAGATCGGATGAATTTTGATTCTCCAAGAGGCACCGGAGGTCAAATCTGGGGATCGGTTTATATGGGCGATATATATAATTATGGACTGATATGAACCAATTCATGCATGGTTGTTGGATACCATATACTAACATCACGTAACAAATTTCAACCGAATCGGATGAATTTTGCTCTTCCAAGGGGCTCCGGAGGTCAAATCTGGGGATCGGTTTATATGGGGGCTATATATAATTATGGACCGATTTCGACCAATTTTTGCATGGGAGTTTGAGGCCATATATTAACACCACGTACCAAATTTCAGCCGGATCGGATGAAATTTTCTTCTCTTAGAGGCCTCGCACGCCGAATCGGGGGATCGGTTTATATGGGGGCTATATATAATTATTGACCGATGTGGACCAATTTTTGCATGGTTGTTAGAGACCATATACTAACACCATGTACCAAATTTCAGCCGGATCGGATGAAATTTGCTTCTCTTAGAGGCCTCGCAAGCCAATTCGGGGGATCGGTTTATATGGGGGCTATATATAATTATGGACCGATGTGGACCAATTTTTGCATGGTTGTTAGAGACCATATACTAACACCATGTACCAAATTTCAGCCGGATCGGATGAAATTTTCTTCTCTTAGAGGCCTCGCAAGCCAAAACGGGGGATCGGGTTAGATGGGGGCTATATATAATTATGGACCGATGTGGACCAATTTTTGCATGGTTGTTAGGAACCATATACTAACACCATGTGCCAAATTTCAGCCGGATCGGATGAAATTTGCTTCTCTTAGAGGCCTCGCAAGTCAAATTTGGGGGTCCGTTTATATGGGGGCTATACGTAAAAGTGGACCGATATGGCCCATTTGCAATACCATCCGACCTACATCAATAATAACTACTTGTGCCTAGTTTCAAGTCGATAGCTTGTTTCGTTCGGAAGTTAGCGTGATTTCAACAGACGGACGGACGGACGGACGGACGGACGGACGGACGGACGGACGGACGGACGGACGGACGGACGGACGGACATGCTCAGATCGACTCAGAATTTCACCACGACCCAGAATATATATACTTTATGGGGTCTTAGAGCAATATTTCGATGTGTTACAAACGGAATGACAAAGTTAATATACCCCCCATCCTATGGTGGAGGGTATAAAAATAAACTGCCGGGCGAAAATTTCACTAAAATATACTCCACATTTTGAGATTTGAGATACGAAAATACACTCTCTTATGGAAGAAAAAATTAAAATTAAAGGAAAAAATCATTGGGGCCAATTTTTATTTTTTTTTTTGGGAATTGTACAAAGATTTTCATTGAACTTCCTACCCACGTTTAGTTCATAAAATGTTTGAGACATACACAAAAACAAAGGAAAATTTCATGGGCTGTGGATAATTTCGAAGAAAAAAATAATGAAATTTAACTACATTAAAATAATTTTTTCCAATAAAAATAAGTTAAATTTAGCGCTAGTTTATTTACGGATTTGTTTTCGATGTATAGTCTCAAACCCACATTTTATTGTACCCTCCACTAAAGAATGAGAGGTATACTAACTTTCTCAATCCATTTATAACACTTCAAAATATTGATATCAGAGCCCATAAAATATATTTTCGGTATTGGTGAAATTCAGAGTCGATCTAGCGATGTCCGTTTGTCTGTATGTATATTGAAATCATGACAACTTTCGAACGAAACAAGCTATCGACTTAACCCATGTGACTGTTATTGATGTAGGTCGGATGATATTGCAAATGGACCATATAGTACCACTACCACTATTACATATAGCCCACATATAAAACGACCCTCAGATTTGAAAGAGCAAATATCATCCGATCTGGATGAAATTTGAAGTCCTCGCGAAAATTGGTCCACACCGGTCTATAATTATATATAGTCTCCACATTAACTGATCACCACATTTGAATTGCTTTTGAAGGAACAAATTTCATCCGATTCAGATGAAATTTTGGTAAGTTTATGCTCTCTTACAACCATAAAAAAATTAGTCCACAGCGGTCTATGGACCCCATATAAGCCGATCTATCACAATGGACTGAATAGTCTAAGTGAGCCTGAATCTTAATCGGGCTGCTACTTTAACCTACGTTAAGAAAAACAAAAAGCGTTTGGAAAACGTGTATCGAAAACGTTGTTCTTTTGTTACAGGTTTTTGAATTACTACGACAATTTCAAACTTTTATTATAAAATTTTGTTTTTGTTATAAAACTTTTAGTTTGGCAATAAATAGAAAAAAAAAATAATTTTTATTCCCAACTCACAGTCCATTTCGTTTATATCAAGCTGTGTTCTTATCTGATTTTAAGTCTTTCGTAAGACACATTTTGAAGTTTCATAGTACAAATTGAATACAGCAATATGTAATGCCGAAAATTTCTTTTGGAATATATGTAAAATTACATTGGTTCCATTTCCAAAATTTTTTATATTTAAGAAAGTGGCCAACTAAAGGTATTTTTTACATCGGCTTGGGGGCGCCCAAAAGTATGCTCTATAAATATAACTACGCATTGCTTGTGCGTTGATGCCTATAGCGATAATTGTCTGTCGATGACAGTAACAGCTACGTAGCCTAGTGGCTTACAAACTGTATGGTTCACGGTCCGAAAAATAAACAAGTATATACGGCCGTAAGTTCGGCCAGGCCGAATCTTATGTACCCTCCACCATGGATTGCGTAGAAACTTCAACGAAAGACTGTCATCGACAATCGAATTACATGGTTTGTGGTATCTTAAAACATCTTAACATCGTTTTCTAAATTGTTAGTTAGTCCATACGTGGTATATATTAGACAAAAAAGTTATGTATAGGTAAGCCTACAAATAATTACAAATCGACATGGACTTTTGAACGGTACGTAGAGAGCCAGAATTGAAATACGGGGGTCGTTTATATGGGGGCTATATAGAATTATGAACTTGATATGGACCAATTTTTGTGTGATTGGGGATCGATTTATCTGAGGGCTATATATAACTATAGACCGATATGGACCTAGTTAGGCATGGTTGCTAACGGTCATATGCTAGCACAATGTACCAAATTTCAACTGACTCGGATGAAATTTGCTCCTCCAAGAGGCTCCAAAAATAAATCTCGGGATCGGTTTACATGAGGGCTATATATGATTATGGTCGTCTGATATGGACCACTTTTGGCATGGTTGTTAAATATCATATACTACCACCACGTACCAAACTTCAAGCAGATCGGATGAATTTTGCTTCTCCAAAAGGCAGCGAAGGTAAAATCTGGGGATCGGTTTATATGGGGGCTATATATAATTATGGACTGATATGAACCACTTCCTGCATGGTTGGTGGATACCATATACTAACATCACGTACCAAATTTCAACTGAATCAGATGAATTTTGGTCTTCCAAGAGGCTCTGGAGGTCAAATCTGGTGATCGGTTTATATGGGGGCTATATATATTTATGGACCGATGTGGACCAATTTTTGCATGGTTGTTAGAGACCATATACTAACACCATGTACCAAATTTCAGCCGGATCGGATGAAATTTGCTTCTCTTAGAGGCCTCGCAAGCCAAATCGGGGGATCGGTTTATATGGGGGCTATATATAATTATGCACCGATGTGGACCAATTTTTGCATGGTTGCTAGAGACCATATACTAACACCATGTACCAAATTTCAGCCGGAAATTTGATCGGATGAAATTTGCTTCTCTTAGAGGCCTCGCAAGCAAAATTTGGGGGTCCGTTTATATGGGGGCTATACTAAAAATGGACCGATATGGCCCATTTGCAATACCATCCGACCTACATCAATAACAACTACTTGTGCCAAGTTTCAAGTCGATAGCTTGTTTCGTTCGGAAGTTAGCGTGATTTCAACAGACGAACGGACGGTCGGACGGTCGGACGGACATGCTCAGATCGACTCAGAATTTCACCACGACCCAGAATATATATACTTTATGGGGTCTTAGAGCAATATTTCGATGTGTTACAAACGGAATGACAAAGTTAATATACCCCCCATCCTATGGTGGAGGGTATAAAAATCACTTTTGAAATTGTTTTTACATCCTCTAAAAGAATCAACGTTTCTCACATAATGTACATACTTTTCTAAAAAAAAAAAACAACAACTTTCTTACAGGGAAATGGAAATAAATTTTTAACAAAATTTTCTTTAGAAATAAAATTTTTACAAAATTTTCTATAGAAATAAAATTTTGACAAAATTTTCTATAAAAATAAAATGTTGACAAAATTTTTTATGTAAATAAAATGTTGACAAAATTTTCTATAGAAATAAAATTTTGACAAAATTTTCTATAGAAATAAAATTTTGACAAAATTTTCTATAGAAATAAAATTTTGACAAAATTTTCTATAGAAATAAAATTTTGACAACATTTTTTATAGAAATAAAATTGTGACAAAATTTTCTATAGAAATAAAATTTTGACAAAATTTTCTATAGAAATATAATTTTGACAAAATTTTCTATAGAAGTAAAATTTTGACAAAATTTTGTATAGAAATAAAATTTTGACAAAATTTTCTATCGAAATAAAATTTTGACAAAATTTTCTATAGAAATAATATTTTGACAAAATTTTCTATAGAAATAAAATTTTGACAACATTTTTTATAGAAATAAAATTGTGACAAAATTTTCTATAGAAATAAAATTTTGACAACATTTTTTATAGAAATAAAATTGTGACAAAATTTTCTATAGAAATAAAATTTTGACAAAATTTTCTATAGAAATATAATTTTGACAAAATTTTCTATAGAAGTAAAATTTTGACAAAATTTTGTATAGAAATAAAATTTTGACAAAATTTTCTATCGAAATAAAATTTTGACAAAATTTTCTATAGAAATAATATTTTGACAAAATTTTCTGTAGAAATAAAATTTTGACAAAATTTTATTTCTATAGAAATACAATTATGACAAAATTTTCTATAGAAATAAAATTGTGACAAACTTTTTTATACAATTTTCAAAAGAAATAAAATTTTGACAAAGTTTTCTATAGAAATAAAATTTTGTCAAAATTTTCTATAGAAATAAAATTTTGTCAAAATTTTCTATAGAAATAAAATTTTGATAAAATTTTCTATAAAAATAAAATGTTTGACAAAATTTTCTATAGAAATAAAATTTTGACAAAATTTTCTATAGAAATAAAATTTTGACAAAATTTTCTATAGAAATAAAATTTTGACAAAATTTTCTATAGAAATATAATTTTGACAAAATTTTCTATAGAAGTAAAATTTTGACAAAATTTTCTATAAAAATAAAATTTTGACAAATTTTTCTATAGAAATAAAATTTTTGACAAAATTTTGACAAATTTTCTATAGAAATAAAATTTTGACAAAATTTTGACAAATTTTCTATAGAAATAAAATTTTGACAAAATTTTAACAAAATTTTCTATAACAATAAAATTTTGACAAAATTTTCTATAGAAATAAAATTTTGACAAAATTTTCTATAAAAATAAAATTTTGAAAAAATTTTCTATAGAAATAAAATTTTGACAAAATTTTTTATAGAAATAAAATTTTGACAAAATTTTCTATAGAAATAAAATTGTGACAAAATTTTCTATAGAAATAAAATTTTGACAACATTTTTTATAGAAATAAAATTTTGACAACAGTTTTTATAGAAATAAAATTGTGACAAAATTTTCTATAGAAATAAAATTTTGACAAAATTTTCTATAGAAATAAAATTTTGACAAAATTTTCTATAGAAATAAAATTTTGACAAAATTTTCTATAGAAATAAAATTTTGACAAAATTTTCTATAGAAATATTATTTTGACAAAATTTTCTATAGAAGTAAAATTTTGACAAAATTTTGTATAGAAATAAAAGTTTGACAAAATTTTCTATAGAAATAAAATTTTTGACAAAATTTTGACAAATTTTCTATAGAAATAAAATTTTGACAAAATTTTAACAAAATTTTCTATAAAAATAAAATTTTGAAAAAAATTTTCAATAGAAATAAAATTTTGACAAAGTTTTTTACAGAAATAAAATTTTGACAAAATTTTCTATAGAAATAAAATTGTGACAAAATTTTCTATAGAAATAAAATTTTGACAAAATTTTCTATAGAAATAAAATTTTGACAAAATTTTCTATAGAAATAAAATTTTGACAACATTTTTTATAGAAATAAAATTTTGACAAAATTTTCTATAGAAATGAAATTGTGACAAAATTTTCTGTAGAAATAAAATTTTGAGAAAATTTTCTATAGAAATAAAATTTTGACAAAATTTTCTATAGAAATTAAATTTTGACAAAATTTTCTTTTGAAATAAAATTTTGAAAAAAATGTCTATATTCATAAAATTTTGACAAAATTTTCTATAGACATAACATTTTGACAAAATTTTCTATAGAAATAAAATTTTGACAAAATTTTCTATAGAAATAAAATTTTGTCAAAATTTTCTATAGAAATAAAATTTTGGCAAAATTTTCTATAAAAATAAAATGTTGGTAGATTATTTTTGATTATATATAATTATATATAATTATGGATCGATATGGACCAATTTTTGCATGGTTGTTAGATACCATATACTAACACCATGTACCATGAAATTTGCTTCTCTAAGAGGCTCCGCAAGCCAAATCTGGGGGTAGATTTATATGGGGGCTATACGTAAAAGTGGTCCAATATGGCCCATGTGTAATACCATCCGACCTACATTAATAACAATTACTTTTGCCGAGTTTCTGGTCGATCGGAAGTTAGCGTGATTTCAACAGACAGACGGACGGACAAGCTTAGATCGACTCAGAATTTCACCACGATCCAGAATATATGTACTTTATTGGGTCTTAGAACAATATTTCGATGTGTTATAAATGGAATGACAATGTTAATATATCCCCATCCTATGGTGGAGGGTATTAAAAATCTATAAATCAAGGATAGAACATTCTCAATAAAACCTGTATTTTAATTGTTATACTCTGCGCCACAATGTGGATATTATGTGGGTATTATTTTTTTATAATTGAAGGATTTATATCAAAATCTGGCTTCTTTAAGATGAGGGAAATTTGCATTACTTCAAAAATATACGAATCCAACGAACAGGAAAACGATGAGTAAACTAAATTCAATGAATGAAAATGTAAAATGTTCATTGTTAACTTTCCTTCACTTATTTTTTTTAAGAAATTTGTCCTTCATATTGTGTAAATTTTGTTTCATAAAATTTGAGTTCAATAAATAGAGATTAGAGTTAAGAAGGATGTGAAAGACTGAAACTCCAGTGAATTTTTCTATGACACTAACTAATAATTTTTTTTTTCATTACATATCCTAAAATTATATTTTATAAAAAAAGACAAACAAAAATTGGATAAAAGGTCGTTAGTACCTTACACTTTATCTGTATATATTTTTATAATTTATTTTGATTTTATTTGCTAATAAAAATTTCAATCATATACCTATAAGTTTTTTCTTCAATTCTCAAAAATATAATCAATTCAAAAATCCAAGCTTTAGCAATGTAAACCAAGAATGCATTGTGGTCAAAATATCGTACAATCACAAGAAGCTTTGAAGTGTTAAGATAATCGCCAGCTTCTCCCTCTCTATTACTCTCTTTATTCTCGTTTTTACTGAGATTGGTGAATTTCAAACGTTTTCCTCACACAAAGCAATTTCCTTGAATTTTCATTCCCCCTTTCAAAGTAACCCCAAATGGAATTACCAAAACTAGAGAAGTGATTGTTTAACCACAATCTTTCCAATCTGCTATGGAAACAATGCTCCTAACGAACAATTTGCTTGTCATCTAAAATGTAAACTAGTATTTGTGGTAAGTTTCAGAAAACCCAAAACGAATGCAAGAACCCTACAATTTAAAATTGAAAAAAGAGAAGAGAAGAATATGGAGAAGAGATCTACCACCAGCATCTAGCACCATCGAAAAATTCCCAAACGTAACTCTATGAACTATCACGTATCAGAAAAAATTACTACCACAACTGAATGAAATAGCTCCCAGCGGGAAATGGAAGCGACGTGGAATCGATGATGGAAGTGCTGTCCGGGTAGCTATAAGGCCTGGGCGCTGCATTACGTGTTCATTTCAAAATAACATTGGATTGGATTGGAGACCAAGGCCTTGCCTCTCGCTTCTATTCGCATGCCTTCTAGAGGTGGTGTCGTCGATGCCATGTTATCAGGCCTTCATACTAAGTATAAAAATCATGCCTTCCAAAGAAGGCCCTCAAAAAGGCCTGGACAGGAAGGCATAAAATAAAGCGTGTAAAAATAAATATTTTGAAGGCAAGGTTGTCTATGAACTGAACATTTGCCCTCATATCTTTTACGTTAGAATTTAATTTGACTTACTTTTCCTATACAGTTTATCTTATTTTTGTGATTTTAATATTTACCTCAAGTGTATTTTTATTTTTCTGCTCCGTCGGGATTTGAACCGGGGTCCTCGTTATTGGTAGTCCTACACTCATCCACTGGCCTACAACACATTTATGTGATGTGGGCGCCAAAAGGTAAACTTAAGCTACACGTGAGGTCATTCCGCGTTCCCTTCTGTTGGAAGTGAACGTATAATGGGTATCGGATCTTTTATATGTTACAGAGAATGTCTTCTACAAGGCCAAAGTTAGGAGTAACTAGACATAAGCAAATTAATAGCTTGGCAGCCAACAAAGAATGAGTATGAGATCAGTGGTGGGTTCGAACAAATTCTACCATAGGCAAAGTTATAGATTTTTGTTATTATTAATTTAGTTATTAATGCCTACATGCAAAACAATTTATTGACAGTTTATCGAATAAATTTATATGGGAAAAGTAGGCTTGAAGTTTTCTTTAACTTTTTTTGCATATGGGGGTAATTATTTAGAAAGATTTATGTTTATTTATTTAACCGCACTATAAAAATAAGTAAACACGACCGTAATGTCAGGCAGGCCGAGTCTTATGGACCATTACGAAGAAAGTTCTACTAAATACAAGGTATCTTAAAACCTCTTAATATTGCCTTAATGTACATGGAGGTAGATTAAATACCTATATATGCTAAATCAGTTCTTGATCGTTTGGTTTGATGGTTTGGACTAATTTTTGCCTGCACCCAGAGAAGGAATATGATCACCTCAAACATGTTTTAAGAGCAAAATGTTATTTTTGGGTGGTTTGCGCAACCATGTTATTTTCCCGGAAATCATGTATTTGATTTCGGCAAGCAGGTTATATTTGACGAGAAAATAACATTTTAGTGCAAACATGTTACATGGTCACCATACAAAAATAACATTTTGCTCTTGAAACAGGTTTGAGGTGATCATAGTCCTTCTCTGCGTGTGGTTGTTACAGGCCACGTATCAAATTTCCACCGGATGTGATAAAATTGTCTCCTCCAAGAGGATCGTGGGATACACCTAAATATATAGCTCATTTGCAATACCATCCGACCTACATAAATAGTTGCTACTTGTACAAAGTATCCCGTCGCACAGTGGGGTATTTGACCCCCAAACTGGTATTAATTCAAGGGAACAACCGATTTACATGAAATTTGGCAAAACGTTTGCTCTTGTTAATAGTAGTATCTCTGTCAATTTTCAAAGAGATCGCGTCAGGTATATATATAGTGCCCGTATATATAATCGTCCGATATGAGTTTATATCCCATATTACTCAGCCAATTTTTTGAAATTTTGAACAATCATTCTTTTTTTGAGTGGCAAGCACTTTTACTATGTTTACACTGAAAAAAATATTGTCGTGAGGTCAAAGATTTCATGTCTTTAAAATACGAATACAAATTTTGCTTAGCATAGAAGACGCATTTCTCTAAAATAAAGTTATTTTCCTTGTCCAAAAGTCGATAAACTTTTCAATGAAGTCGTATTGTCCTAATAATTAAGTGATTTGACTTAAAAATAGGTATCTTAACATGAAAGAAAAAATTTATAGGCCAAGGTCAACTTGACTTTAATAATTCAGAAAAATTCTTTAAATTTAATGAAATTATTTTTAAATTTGTTGGTTTTTTGCGTCTTGACTACAAAGCAAAAAATCGTTCAATAATAGGACAAGTTTTAGACTTCAAACATAGCATAATTTCTACTGTAAGTCGAGTCCTAATTTGGAAAATAAAGTTGCCGTTAACTCGTTTTTAAAGGAATTTGATAGCATATGAAGAAAAAAAGCTGAGAAAGCGAAAAATTAAAATTTGCTTCCTAGAAGCAAGTACACAAAACCTAAATTTAAAAGAGAATTGTGTCTTAAAAGTATCCTTACTTGTATTCTCCGCTTCTTTGGCTCGGAATCAATACCAAATTTTTTAAAGTAAAGACAAAATCTTTGGATTTTGGATGAATTTTTCTGTGTGTATGCTCTCACAACAACATTACAAGACTGTATTATAACAACAACAACTAATATAGAAGACAAATTGAAATATCACGATCAAAACAAACGTATATAGTAAAACCAATGGAAAATATGTGGGTAAATTGATCTACAACCAACTTAATCCCAAAAATACGTAAATTTTAAGACATCGCCAGAAACGCTGTTTCGAATACAAAACTTCACTTTTCTACTGCTTTTTTTTGTTCCTATGGTGGAGGGCATAATGATATATTCTATTTTAAATACACTGGAAGGCGGGGGAGGGATACTAATTTTCAAATTTCTGGCAAATGGATGAGAATAGCGCATTACATGCTCTAGAACTAAAATCAAGAACTATATCTAAATATAAATCATCTTGCGAAATAACAGCAAATTCTAGTTTTAAGGCAAATCGGATTAAAACCGTGTCCTGTTAAAAATGTTGATACAAATGTTTGTTTGATGATTATATAAAAAAAAACTGAATTTTCGTTCTTATAACAACAATGTAGGTCCTTCTTTTTCCAATTCCCAAAGAAGGCACAGAATAATGTGTGCGGGCATTTTTTAGAAAGGAAGTGCAAGGCATTTTAGCATGCATGATAGGAGAAGGCATATGGGAAGGTGTTAAGGATCCCAAAATCATGGGTTAAGAAGGTATGATTTTTGCAGTACTTCGCAATTTTCCCGCTGGGCTTCTTAGTTATGTGCGTATGTAGGGGCGTGTGCGTGTGAATGTGTATGTGAGGCTATTGATAGTGCCTCGTGAAATGCAATCACAGGAGGTGTTCATTGCATGAACTGCTGTTGAAGACTTTTCTGATGCATTTCACCATGTGACATGTGGCTTTGGCATACGTCAACTTTACAATGCTCTCTCTCTCACTCTTTCTCTATATGTGAATGGGTGTTATGATAAATGAATGTTGCATTTACCCCAGTTTCCCTTAGCCACAGGGGATCTATTGTATATTAGTGTTTGTGAGGGTGTCTGGGAGTGTTTGTATATGCTTCTGTTCTATATTCCACCGGAATGTTATGTCAAGTTGGCTTTCGTAAGATGTTAAACGGAAAATCCTGTAACTTTGTGTTCTTCAAATGACTTTTGAGCATCGTTTAAATGGAGACGGCACGGAGACCTAGCTAGCATCACCACATAGAGTCAATCCTCTATGGTTGCGAGCACAAAAGATTTCTTGAAATTTTTCATGCGATTGCAATCCATCCATTTGAAATTGGAGCAACAAAATGCATTCGAGCAGAACGCTTCCATTAACAGAAGAGGGAATTGATGAAGAGGTAGAGTAGAGTCTTTTGAATTGGATAACTGGTATGTGAAGCTTATTTAGGACAAGGAGAGCATGACTTCTATCATATGATGGTAATTCCTGTGATTTACTAAAGACATGAGTCTTTATTTTTAAGTTGTACCATTTGTTGTTAATGTTCCCGTTTGCTTGTGACATTTTTAAAATTAATTGTTGGGACGCAGGTAGTATATAATAGAGAGATAGTTACATGCATTTGCAACAGGTTTGTCATGTATGAATATTAGGAAATCTCTCATCCTATAAACTAAAATTTCGATAAAATTTTGTTTTTTAGATTTTTTATTCTCTTATGTTAATGAAATAACTTTTTTTATAAAATTTTCTATGGATAAAAAAATTCGAAACCCATTTTCGGCAAATTTCGTTGCTATACACAGAAAAAAATATCACCAACATATTTCCAATTAAAAAGTTAATTGAAGTTGAAAATTTTTTCAATTAATAAATTAATTGATACAATTAACATTTTAATCATGATAGAAACATTAAGTTAATTAAGTCAATGATTGAAATTTTTAAAATGTTTAATTAAAAAATTAATTGATACAATTAACTTTTTAATCAAATTCGGAAGACTAATTCAGTTAAAAAAGTGCTGATTTTTTTTACTTTTTTAATTACAAATGTATTTCAAACAATCATTTGTTAATCCAAATAAAAACTCTAAGCCAATCTAACTAAGTAATTAAAAATAGTTACCTTTTTTAATTAATAAATTAATTGCGTTTTGCAATCAACATCAATTAAATTTTTAATTGAATCAATTAAAAAATTAATTGAATTTTGCTGAAAAAATCAATTAATTTTTTAATCAAGAATTTTTTCTATGCCCAATTAAAACTGTGATTGATACTATCATTTTCGTGATTGATGACATTTCAATTAAAAAATTAATTGGTTCAATTAATTTGGTGATTGAATCAGAGAAAAATTTTTTTGTGTGTAGGTTAGGTTAGGTGGCAGCCCGATGTATTAGGCTCACTTAGACTATTCAGTCCATTGTGATACCACATTGGTGAACTTCTCTCTTATCGACAAGGGACCTCCTTTTTATAGCCGAGTCCGAACGGCGTTCCACATTGCAGTGAAACCACTTAGAGAAGTTTTGAAACCCTCAGAAATATCACCAGCATTACTGAGGTGGGATAATCCACCGCTGAAAAACTTTTTGGTGTTCGGTCGAAGCACGAATCGAACCCACGACCTTATGTATGGAAGGCGGGCATGCTAACCATTGCACCACGGTGTCTTTGTTGCTATAGGAAATTTTTGAAAAATTTCATTTTTGTAGGAGATTTCCTTTTGAAAATGTTTGAAAGATTCCATGTCTTAAAAAAGTATTTGCAAAATTTTATTTCGATATGAAATTTTCAGAAAATTTCATTTCGATATGAAATTTTCAGAAAATTTAATTTCTATAGGAAATTTCCAGAAAATTTCATTGTTATAGGAAATTTTCAGAAAATTGTATGTTTATAGGAGATTTTTGGAAAATAATTCTTCTATAGGAATTTTTTTAGAAATTTTCATTTGTATAGGAAATTTTCGGAAAATTTCATTTCTATTGGAAGATTTCTTTTCTATAGTATTTTTTTTATGAAAATTTCATTTCTATAAAAATATGTTTGGAAAATTTAATTTCTATAGGAATTTTTTGGAAAATGTTGTTTCTAAAGAAAATTTTTTAGAAAATTTTATTTCTCTAGAATTTTTTTAAAAATTTAATTTCTATAGGAAATTTTTGGAAAATTTCTTTTCTATAGGATTTTTTTTTTTTGAAAATTTAATTTCTATAGGGAATTTTTGGAAAATGTAAATTCTATGGGAAATTTTTGGAAAATTTAAATACTATGGGAAATTTTTGGAAAATTTCTAAAATTTTTTTTTTAGAAAATTGAATTTCTATAGGATATTTGTGGAAAATTTCATTTCTATAGGAAATTTTCGGAAAACTTAATTTTTATAGAAAGTTTTTGGAAAATTTCTTTTCTATAGGATTTTTTTGAAAATTTAATTTCTAATGGAAATTTTTGCAAAATTTCATTTAAAAAAAAAATTGTGGAAAATTTCTCTAGGATTTTTTGAAAAATTTAATTTCTATAGGAAATCTTTGGAAAATTTCTTTTCTATAGGAAATTTCTTCTCCATAGGATTTTTTTTGAAAATTTAATTTCTATTGGAAATTTTTGGAAAATTTCATTTGTAAAAAAACAAAATTGTAGAAAATTTAATTTCTCTAGGATTGTTTGAAAAATTTAATTTCTATAGGAAATTTTTGGAAACTTTCTTTTCTATAGGAAATTTTCGGAAATTTTTTTTCAATAGGTTTTTTTTGAAAAATTCATTTCTATAAGGAATTTTTGGAAAATTTAATTTCTATAGGAAATTTTTGGAAAACTTCATGTCTAAAGAATTTTTTCTTAGAAAATTCTATAGGAAATTTCATAAAAAATTTCGTTTTTAAGGAAAGTTTTGGAAAATTTTATTCCTATGGGCAATTTTCTGAAAATTTAATTTCTATTGGCAATTTTCTGAAAATTTAATTTCTATAGGAAATTTTTGGAAAATTTCATTTCCTATAGGAAATTTTTGGAAAATTTCATTTCCTGTAGGAAATTTTCAGAAAAATTATTTCTATAAGAAATTACCTGAAAATTTCCTTTCTATAGAAAATTCTTGGAGAATTTTATTTCTACAGGAAATTTTTAGAAAATTTATTTTCTAAAAGAAATTTCTGGAAAATTCCATTTCTATAGGAAATTTTCAGAAAATTTTATTCCTATAGGAAATTTTCAGAAAATTTTATTCCCATAGGAAATCTACAGAAAATTTCATTTCTATAGAAAATTTTCAGAAAATTTCATTTCTGTAGGAAATTTATGGAAAATTTATTTTCTATAGGAAATTTTTAGAAAATTTAATTTCTATAGGAATTTTTCAGAAAATTTTACTTCTATAGGAAACCGAGTAGAAAATCGCTTTATTTATTTTATTTTAATAAAGTAACGGAAAATTTCGCAAAATTTAATTCCTATAGGAAATTTGTGGAAAATTTAATTTTTATAGGAAATGCTCTGAAAATTTAATTTCTTATATGAAATTTTCTGAAAATTTCATTTCCGCAGGAAATTTCCAGAAAATTTAAATTTTATACAAAAATTTCTTAAAATTTCATTTTCAGAAAATGTCATTGCTATCATTGTTTTCAAGCAAGAAATTAATTAATCCAATTAATTTTTAATTGAAATGTCTTCATTTACTGAAATGATAGTATCAATTAAAAAATTAATTGGAAGTCAATTAAAAATTAATTAATCCAATTAAAAAATTATTTGTTATTATACATTTTTGTGATTGATTTTTGTTTCAATTAAATTATGTTTTGAACCAATTAAATTTTTAATTGAATATTTTTTAAAGCTCAAATAAGAGTTTAATTGGAAAAGTTTTAGTGAATTTTTTTTCTGTGTATAGGAAGTGTTTGGAAAAACTTACTTCTAAGAAAGTTTTTGGAAAATTTAAACATATTTTACTATAGATTTTTTTTTGGAAAATTTCATTTCTTCAGGAATTTTTCTGAAAACACCATTTCTATAGATTTTTTTTTTTGAAAATTTCATTTCTATAGGAAATTTTTGAAAAATTTAATTTCTATCGAAAAGTTTTGGAAAATTTCATTTCTATAGAAAATTTTTGGAAAATTTCATTTCTATACGAAATTTTCATTTCCGCAGGAAATTTCATTGCTACACACAAAAAAATATTTGTTGAAATTAATTAATCCAATTAATTAATTAATTGAAATGTCTTCAATTATAGAAATGATAGTATCAATTAATTGATCCAATTAAAAAATTAATTGTTATTATACAGTTTTGTGATTGATTTTTGTTTCAATTAAATTATATTTTGAACCAATTAAATTTTTAATTTAATATTTTTTGTCATTATACATTTTTGTGATTGATTTTTGTTTCAATTAAATTATATTTTGAATCTATTAAACTTTTAATCTAATATTTTTTAAAACTCAATTAAGACTTTAATTGGAAAAGTTTTGGTAATATTTTTTTTTCTGTGTATAGGAAGTTTTTGGAAAATCTTTCTTCAAAGAAAGTTTTTGGAAAATTTAAAAAAAATTTGCTATAGATTTCTTTAGGAATTTTTCTGAAAACATCATTTCTATAGATTTTTTTTTTGGAAAATTTCATTTCTATTGGAAATTTTTCGGAAATTCCTTTTCGATAGGATTTTGTTTTTTTTTTGAAAATTTCATTTTTATAGGCAATTTTTGGAAAATTTAATTTCTATAGGAAAGTTTTGGAAAATTTCATTTCTATAGAAAATTTTTGGAAAATTTAATTTCTATATGAAATTTTTTTAAAATTTCATTTCCGCAGGAAATTTCCAGAAAATTAAAAGTTTATACGAAAATTTCTTAAAATTTCATTTTCAGAAAATTTCAGTGCTACACACGAAAAAATATTTGTTGTCTTCAACCAAGAAATTAATTAATCCAATTAATTAATTAATTGAAATGTCTTCAATTATAGAAATGATAGTATCAATTAATTGATCCAATTAAAAAATTAATTGTTATTATACATTTTTGTGATTGATTTTTGTTTCAATTAAATTACGTTTTGAATAAATTAAATTTTTAATTGAATAATTTTTAAAACTCAAATAAGAGTTTAATTGGAAAAGTTTTCGTGATATTTTTTTCTGTGTATAGGAAGTTTTTGGAAAATCTTTCTTCTAAGAAAGTTTTTGGAAAATTAAAAAAAAAAATTACTATAGATTTTTTTTTTGTGGAAAATTTAATTTGTTTAGGAATTTTTCTGAAAACATCATTTCTATAGATTTTTTTTGGAAAATTTCATTTCTATTGGAAATTTTTCGGAAATTCCTTTTCGATAGGATTTTGTTTTTTTTTTTTTGAAAATATCATTTTTATAGGCAATTTTTGGAAAATTTAATTTCTATAGGAAAGTTATGGAAAATTTAATTTCTATACGAAATTTTCTTAAAATTTCATTTCCGCAGGAAATTTCCAGAAAATTTAAATTCTATACGAAATTTTCTTAAAATTTAATTTCCACAGGAAATTTCCTGAAAATTTAATTTCTATAGCAAATTTTTGGAAAATTTTATTTCTTAGGAAACTTTCGTTTGTTTCATAAAATCCACTTGAAATTCTACATATTATTTAATATATACGTTTACTTACGGTCGTGTATACTTGTTTAAAAAACAAACTCTGTGACCAATGGGGCGTATGAGCATTTGCTATTTTTCCTTAAATTGCTATGGGTCCTCTGTGCGTATGAGTGTTAAAGTGGCTATATACCACATACTAACCATGAATACAATGTACGTATATCTATGTCATTGCAGACGCGCATTTAAAACATCATCATTTAACATTGATACGTTTGATATTCGAGTTTTCCAAGAACGACTTATTCATTTTATTTATCTCCTTGGAATAACCCCTAGATATGAGAATTAAATCTACAACATTCTCATATTATAACTTTTATTCAAGGACATGGAATATAGCTGAACATATTGCTTTAATAACAGCATAACCGTAAAAGAAATGCAATTCCAGGAATTATAGTTAATACCAGTTTTGATGTGAAATGCTTATGACATTTCTGTGCACCTTTTCCACATTGTCCCCTTTAGTAGAAATACTTGATGATCGCACGTCTTTTTAACTTGGTTTGCATACTCGTGTTTTTGTTTTTTTTTGTTCTTCATCAGAGATGCACAGATGTACAAATGGTTTAAGATACCTTTTTCAGCGATATGCTAAGCCACGTAGTGAAATATTCCAGCACATTTGATCTGTGTGGCATGAATGCGAATATTCTTGAGTTGTTTGTCATTCGCATCGTATGCGTGCGCTAAGTCATGAGGATTGTAATTGATAATGGAGAATTATATGGGGGAAGATATTAAAGGCAATGACGAGAACGTCAAATCCGTCAAGTTTTTCCAAAGTCACTACTTTTAGTGTATATTCGAAAATTATCTTTTAGAGATGGATTTATTTTTCACTTTGGGTTACGTAGTTTTCACAATAAATTTAAATTTATTTCAGTTTTCTATACAAAACATAGTAAGTAACTCTGACCCATCGTCTGAGGCCCATCGTTTAGTATACCGATAGTCTTAAATGCTAAGACGATTTAGCGATATCCAACTGTCTGTCTATGCAGCTGTCTGTCTGTCTGCCTGTTCATGTAGTTTTGTGTACTATGTACAGAAAATTTTGTCAAAGTTTTACTTCTACAGAAAATTTTGTCAAAATTTATTTCTATGGAAAATTTTGTCAAATTTTATTTCTATAGAAAATTTTGTCAAAATTTTATTTCTATAGAAAATTTTGTTAAAATTTTATTTCTATAGAAAATTTTGTAATTTTTTTTCGATAGAAAATTTTGTAAAATTTTATTGCTATAGAAAATTTTATTTCTATAGACGGTTTTGTCAAAATTTTATTTCTATAGAAAATTTCCTCAAAATTTTATTTCTATAGACAATTTTGTCAAATTTTTGATTTAAAAAAAATATATATAGCAAAGTTTGTCAAATTTTTATTTGTATAGAAATTTTTCTCAAAATTTTATTTCTATAGAAAAGTTTGTCAAAATTGTATATCTTTATAAAATTTTTGTCAAAATTTTATTTCTATAGAAAATTTTGTCAAAATTTTATTTCTATAGAAAAAATTTTCAAAAAATTATTTCTATAGAAAATTTGGCGAAGGTTTATTTCTATATCAAAATTTTTTTCAAAATTTTATTTGTATAGCAACTATTGTAATTTTTTTCTATAAAAAATTTTCTCAAAATGTTAATTCTATAGAAAATTTTGTCAAAATTTTATTTTTATATAAAAATTTTTGCCAAAATTTTATTTCTTTAGAAAATTGTGTCCAATTTTATTTCTGTAGATAGTCTGTCAACATTTTATTTTTATAGAAAATTTTCTCAAAATTTTATTTCTATAGAAAAATTTCTCAAAATTTTTATATGTATGCAAAATTTTGTCAAAATTTTATTTCTATAGAAAATTTTGTCAAATTTTTATTTCTATAGAAAACTTTGTCAAATTGTTATTTCTATGGAAAATTTTATCAAAATTTTATTTCTATAAAAATTTTGTCAAAATTTTATTTCTATGGAATATTTTTTCAAATTTGTATTTCTGTAGAAAATTTTGTCAAAATTTTATTGCTGTAGAAAATTTTGTCAAAATTTTATTTCTATAGAAAATTTTGTCAAAATTTTATTTCTATAGAAAATTTTGTCAAAATTTTATTTCTATAGAAAAAATTTTAAAAATTTTTTTTCTATAGAAAATTTGGCAAAGGTTTATTTCTATATAAAAATTTTGTCAAAATTTTATTTCTATAGAAAATATTGTAATTTTTTTTTCTATAAAGAATTGTATCAAAATGTTAATTCTCTAGAAAATTTTGTCAAAATTTTATTTCTTTGGAAAATTATGTCAAATTTTTGATTTAAAAAAATATATATATGTAGCAAATTTTATCAAATTTTTATTTGTATGGAAATTTTTCTCAACATTTTATTTCTATAGAAAATTTTGTCAAAATTTTATTTCTATAGAAAAGTTTCTCAAAATTTTTATTTATATAGAAAAATTTCTCCAATTTTTTATTTCTATGGAAAATTTTGTCAAATTTTTGATTTCAAAATAAAAATAAACATGTAGCAAATTTTGTCAAATTTTTATTTGTACAGAAAGTTTTCTCAAAATTATATTTCTATAGAAGACTTTGTCAAAATTTTATTTTTATATAAAAATTTTTCAACATTTTATTTTTGTAGAAAATTTTGTCAAAAATTTCTATGGAAGACTTTGTCAACATTTTATTTCTATAGAAAATTTTGTAATTTTTTTTCTAAAGAAAATTTCCTCAAGATTTTATTTCTATAGAAAATTTTGTCAAAATTTTATTTCTATAGAAAAATTTTTCAAAAATTATTTCTATAGAAAATTTGGCAAAGGTTTATTTCTATATAAAAATTTTGTCAAAATTGTATTTCTATAGAAAATTTTGTATTTTTTGCTCTACAGAAAATTTCCTCAAAATTTTATTTTAATAGCAAATTTTCTCAAAGTGTTATTTCTATAGAAAATTTTTTTCTCAAAATTTTATTTTTATAGACAATTTTGTCGAATTTTTGATTTTTAAAAGAAAATTTTTTAAATTTTATTTATATAGCAAATTTGTCAAATTTTTATTTCTATAGAATTTTTTCTCAACATTTTATTTCTATAGAAAAATTTCTCAAAATTTTTATTTGTATGCAAAATTTTGTCAAAATTTTATTTCTATAGAAATTTTTGTCAAATTTTTATTTCTATAGAAAACTTTGTCAAACTTTTATTTCTATAGAAAATTTTGTGAAAAATTTATTTCTATGGAAAATCTTGTCAAAAATTTATTTCTATGGAAAATCTTGTCAAAATTTTATTTCTATGGAAAATTTTGTCAAAATTTTATTTCTATAGAAAATTTTGTCAAAATTTTATTTCTATAGAAAATTTTGTCAAAATTTTATTTCTATAGAAAATTTTGTCAAAATTTTATTTCTATAGAAAATTTTGCCAAATTTTATTTCTATAGAAAAGTTTGTCAAAATTTTATTTCTATAGAAAAGTTTGTCAAAATTTTTTTCTATAGAAAATTTTCTCCAAATTTTATTTCTATAGAAAAGTTTGCCAACATTTTATTTCAAATTTTTATTTCTTTGGAAAATTTTGTCAACATTTTATTTCTATGGAAAATATTGTAAAAATTTAATTTCTATGGAAAATTTTGTCAAAATTGTATTTCTATAGAAAATTTTGTCAAAATTGTATTTCTATAGAAAATCTTGTCAAAATTTTATTTCTTTAAAAAAAAAAATTTAAAAAATTTTTTCTATAGAAAATTTATGTCAAAATTTTATTTCTATAGACAGTTTTGTCAAAATTTCATTTCTATAGAAAATTTCTTCAAAATTTTCATTTCTATGGAATATGTTTTCAAATTTTTTATTTTATTTTTTTTTATTTTTGTAGAAAATTTTGTCAAAATTTTATTTCTATAGAAAATTTTTTCAAAATTGTATTTCTATAGACAAGTTTGTCAAAATTTTATTTCTGTAGACACTTTTTGAAGATTTTATTTTTATAGAAAAATTTCTCAAAATTTTATTTCTATAGAAAAATTCCACAAAATTTTATTTTCTCAAAATTTTGTTTCCAAAGAAATTTTTTTCAAAATTTTATTTTTATACCAACCAGTGAAAAAACTACCATAGTTGGTAGAATTCTACCAACTGTGGCAACCATGGTGCCGAATCAAAACATAAGCCAGATTGGTACAGATTTAGATATAGCTTCCACATATTTTTTTTTTTTTTTGGGTATATGAAAAAATGTATTTTTAGGCTTTATAACATAATTTCGACTTTTGTACTTGATTTGTTTGCACTTGAATAGCTTTATTAATATATCACAGAATTGATTTTAGATTTTGAACTATATAGGTCCCTAAAACTAGCCTTTATATTTAAGAAGTCGCATCTTTCCTATAGGAAATTTTAAGAAAATTTCATTTCATTTGGGAAATTTTCAGAAAATTTCATTTTCTATAGGAAAGTTTTGAAAAATTTCATTTTCTATAGGTATGTTTTGGAACATTTTATTTCTTATAGGAAATTTTCGGAAAATTTCATGTTTATGGGAAATATTTAGAAAATTTCGTTTCTATAGGAAATTTTTTGGAAAATTTAATTTCGATTGGAAATTATCGGAAAATTTCATGTCTATTGAAAATTTTCGGAAAATTTAATTTCTATAGGCTATAGGTCCCTAAAAAGATATAAAAAGTTAAAAATATATAAATCGAGCAGCACTCATCGATAAATGAGAAGTTCACCACTTCTGGTATCCCAACGGACTGAATAGTCTAAGTGTGTCTGAAATGTCGGACTGGCATTGTACTTGACCTACTATATTTCATAAAAAAATATCTTTTTTATTTCCATTCATCTCTTATTCCTTGAAGAAATACTCACACCCACTTTATATTTTCATCAAAATTCTTTCCTAGTTCTCAGGCGATTCTCGCCTCTTTAATTTCTTCTATCATCCCTAGTCCAATAAAATCCAAATGCCACCAAAAAACAACAATGGAAACCAAATTTATGGCCACCGGATTGCTGTAAGGTTTTTCTCTCCAATGCCTTACGAATTAGCGCGTGTCATTTTTCTTTTCAATTAGTCTTCATGTCACGCAAGATTGCAGAAAAAGGACACCGGCGTTGTTGTTGCCATCATGCATGTCATTGCGATGCAATGCAATAACGGACATCACCAACACTCACAACCGTACAGGAGTATAACAGAAAAAAAGGAAATTGCTTAAAATTGAAGATAACTATGTCATCTCCGCGGGAGCTTGGTGCGATGGTAAATATTGATGGGAAATTGCAAGTAAAATCCAGAAAAAAATTTCTCGTATAATATTTTGTCTTTTCTGGAAGTTACGCCATCATTTCGAGAGTAAAGTTTTTTTCGTTTTCCTTGTGTTTTTATTCGGTCGTTAGTTTTAATTCTTTTGAAGATGGTATCATCCTGCCATACATGGTCAACCATTGTCCACATTTTATTATATTTTTGTTGGCATGACAGTTTATACATTCGCAAGTATGCAATATGCTTTCATCCATTAGACATGCGAAAGGACATTTGTTGTATATGTGTGTAAGAGTTATGGCCAATAGTCAGTCTCAATGGAGGTTACGTATGATATCTGCTCTCGCAATAGAGCTTATAGTGCGTAAGAATTGTAGACCTTTAAAAAATAGTGAATCTCTATTCATAAGCGTAGGAAGGCCTCTGGGGAGGGGGCTTAGACCCCCCCAGAAAAATTTTAGCCCCCCCAGAATTTGAAAACCTATTTACGATTTTACATTTTTCTAAAAATTAAACAAGTATATACAACCGCACAAAGTTTCCGCTTGGTTGTGGTAGCAGTTGCCGATGGCAATGTTTGAAATCTGATATTTATAAAATAAATCTGTGGTTGAACTTTTGATTTAGTTGAATAACTAAAGCTCCTTTATTATTTTGTTTAGTCTGGTTTAGTCAATTTAATTAAAAAATAGTAATTGATACTATTCTTTCATAAATTAATATCTTAATAATGCTGCAAAAAAGCATAGCCAAAAAGAAGTGAAAATCTTCTTTTTGGGTCCGGAAGTGGTGCAAAATTGGCGGAGAAGCGATGAATGTAATATGAAATTGTCATAGAACGAATGTCCACCGTTTCAAAAGCCGTTGCAATGAATTTGCATCACTTCTTAAGTTGTGATGCAAATTCAGTGTTTTGAATGTGAATTAAAAAATTTTGTTTTATTTTCCCAAATAATTAATTTTTAAATTTTTTATGATTTTTAATGCATTCTAACGCTTTTTTGAAACGTTTTCCCTCGAATATTTTCAAAAATTCTATAAAAATTTCTATAATGAATTTAGCATTTTTGTGGCAAAATTTGAATAATTTGTACCATTTTATTTATTCTTACCTTTTTTAAAAGAAAAATTACGCATTAAAATATGAAAAAATGAAGTAAAAAAACTTCCTGTGCAGTTAAAATAATTAACTTCTTTGTGAGGACATTTTTGGAAGTGCTTTTAAAGTTGTGACATTAGAACAACTCCCAATTTTTTTGCTGGGAAAAGTGTGGAACTACTTTTAGTGTCTTTATTATAAATTAATTGTCGAGTTATTTTGATGCCTATATTGTTATTCATTTTTATGAAATAAAACATTAATTGAACCTATAAGTTCAGTATATAAATTTTCAGCTAGGGGGGCTATAGCCCCCCCTAGGAAAATTGTCTAGCTACGCTAATGTCTCTATTAAACATTTTGTAATCTGTACGTTAGGTATATTGGCAGCCCTTTGCCACAGTAGTAGAATTCTATCTAATATGGTAGATTATTTACTGATTCGTAGGTTGGTAGAATTCTTGAAGTTTTGGTAGATTTTGCAAAATATTACTCTTCAGCTAAGAGGCATCTCAACTTTCTACAGAAATTTGAGAACATTTGCTATAGAAAAATTTTCTATAGAAGTAAAATTGTGAGAAAATTTTCTACAGAAATAAAAATTTGACAAAAGTTTCTATAGAAATTAAATTTTGGTAAATTTTCTATAAAAATTAAATATTAAGAAAATTTTCTCCAGAAATAACATTTTCAGATTTTTTTTTTCAGAAATAAAATTGTGAGACAACTTTCTATAGAAATGTAATTTTGATAATTTTTTATAAAAATAAAATTTTGAGAAAATTTTCTATAGATATTAAATTTTGACAAAATTTTCTATAGAAATAAAATTTTGACAAAATTTTCTAAAAAAACAAAAATTTTGAAAAAAATTTCTATAAAAACAAAATTTTGACAAAATTTTCTATAAAATTTAAATTTCGACAAAAATTTCTATAGAAATAAAACTTTGACAAAATTTTCTATAGAAATAAAATTTTGACAAAATTTTCTATAGAAATAAAATTGTGACAAAATTTTCTATAGAAATAAAATTTTGACAACATTTTCTATAGAAATAAAATTTTGACAAAATTTTCTAAAGAAATAAAATTTTGATAAAATTTTCAATAAAAATAAAATTTTGACAAAATTTTCTATAGAAATAAAATCTTGACAAAATTTTCTATAGAAATAAAATGTTGGCAAAATTTTCCATAGAAATAAAATTTTGACAACATTTTCTATAGAAATAAAATTTTGACAAAATTTTCAATAGAAAAGCATTTGACAACATTTTCAATAGAAATAAAATTTAGACAAAAGTTTCTATAGAAACAAGATTTTGACAAAATTCTCTATAGAAACAAGATTTTGACAAAATTTTCTATAGAAATAAATTGTTGACAAAAATTTCTATAGAAATAACGTTTTGACAATATTCTACAGAAATAAAATTTTGACAAAATTTCTTATAGAAATTTGTGCACATTTTTCGATAGAAATCAAATTTTGAAAAAATATAAATATATATATGAAAAAATATTTGGAAAAAAATATTTTATAGAAATAAAATTTTCTACAACAATGAAATTTTTACAAAAAAAAATTTATAAAAATGAAATTTTAACAAAATTAAAATTATCTGAAAATTTCATTAAACAAATTGCATTTCCTATAAAAAAATTTCATTTCTATAGAAAGTTTCCAAAAAATTTAATTTCTATAGGAGAGTTGTGGAAAATTTCGTTTCTATAGGGAATTTTGTGAAAATTTCATGTCTCTGGGCTACATGTCTCTAAACAGCTAAATAAATAAAATTTAGCAAAGTTGTCTATAGAAATACAATTTTGACAAAATGTTCTATAGGAATAAAATTTTGAAACAATTTTCTATAGGAATAAAATTTTGACAAAATTTTCTATAGAAAAAAAAATCGACAAAATTTTCTAATAGAAATAAAATTTTGACAAAATTTTTAATAGAAATCAAATTTTGACAATTTTGTATGGAAAATTTTGACAAACTTTTCTATTTTTCTATAAAAATGAAATTTTGAAAAAAAAAATTATAGAAATGAAATTTTGACAAGATTAAAATTATCTGAAAATTTTATTCAAAAAAATTCATTTCTATAGAAAGTTTCCTAAAAATTTCATTTCTATAGGACATTTGCGGAAATTTTCGTTTCTATAGAAAGTTTTCTAAAAATTTAATTTCTATAGGAGATTTGCGGAAAATTTCGTTTCTATAGGGAATTTTGTGAAAATTTCATTTCTCTGGGCTAAAAGTCCCTAAACAGCTAACTAAATAAAATTTTGCAAAATTTTCTTAGAAATAAAATTTTGAAAAAATTTTCTATAGAAAAAAAAATCGACAAAATTTCCTATAGAAATAAAATTTTGACAAAATTTTCTAAAGAAAAAAAATTTTAACACAATTTTCTATAGAAATAAAAATTTGACAAAATTTTCTATAAAAATAAAATAAAATTTGAAAAAAAATATATTTGGCAAATTTTGTAATAGAAATAAAATTTTGACAAAGTTTTTTATAGAAATAAAATTTTGACAAAATTTTCTATCGAAATAAAGTGTTGACAAATTTCTATAGAAATAAAATTTTGACAAAATTTTCTATAGAAATGAAATGTTCACAAATTTTTGTTTAGCAACGAAATTTTGACAAAAATTAAAATTATCTGAAAATTTCATTAAAAAAATTGCATTTCCTATAGGAGATTTCTTAAAAAGTTCATTTCTGAAAATTTCATTTCTAGAGAAAGTTTCCTAAAAATTTAATTTCCTTAGGAGATTTGCGGAAATTTGCGTTTCTAGAGACAATTTTGTGAAAATTTCATTCCTCTGGGCTATAGGTCCCTAAACAGCTAAATAAATAAAATTTTAGCAAAATTTTCTATAGAAATAAAATTTTGAAAAAATTTTCTATCAGAAATAAAATTTTGACAAAATTTTCAATAGAAATAAAATTTTAGCAATTTTTTCAATAGAAATAAAATTTTGACAATTTTCGACAGAAATAAAATTTTGACAAAAATTTCTTTAGAAATAAAAGTTCACAAATTTTTTGTTTTTCTATAAAAATGAAAATTTGAATTTTTTTTTTATAGAAATGAAATTTTGACAAAATTAAAATTATCTGAAAATTTTCATTCCTATAGGAAATTTCTTAAAAAGTTTATTTCTTATTGGAATTTTCTGAAAATTTCATTTCTATAGAAAGTTTCCTAAATATTTCAGTTCTATAGGAGATTTGCGGAAAATTATTTTCTGTAAGTAATTTTGTGAACATTTCTTTCCCCTGGGCTAAAGGTCCTTTAACAGCTAAATAAATAAAATTTAAGCAAATTTTCTATAGAAAAAAATTTTTGCAAAATTTTCTATAGAAATAAAAAATTGACAAAATTTTCTATAGGAAAAAAAATTCTACAAAATTTTCTATAGAAATAAAATTTTAAGGAAATTTTCTCCAGGAATAAAATTTTGACAAAATTTTCTATATAGAATTTTCACAAATTTTTTTATTTTTCTATAAAAGTGAAATTTTGAATTTTTTTTATAGAAATTAAATTTTGACAAAATTAAAATCATCTGAAAATTTTCATTCCTATAGGAAATTTCTTAAAAAGTTTATTTCTTATTGGAATTTTCTGAAAATTTCATTTCTATAGAAAGTTTCCTAAATATTTCAGTTCTGTAGGAGATTTGCGGAAAATTATTTTCTGTAAGTAATTTTGTGAACATTTCTTTCCCCTGGGCTGAAGGTCCTTTAACAGCTAAATAAATAAAATTTAAGCAAAATTTTCTATAGAAAAAATTTTTTGCAAAATTTTCTATAGAAATAAAAATTTGACCAAATTTTCTATAGAAAAAAAAATCGACAAAATTTTCTATAGAAATAAAATTTTAAGGAAATTTTCTCCAGGAATAAAATTTTGACAAAATTTTCTATATAGAATTTTCACAAAATTTTTTATTTTTCTATAAAAATGAAATTTTGAATTTTTTTTATAGAAATTAAATTTTGACAAAATTAAAATCATCTGAAAATTTTCATTCCTATAGGAAATTTCTTAAAAAGTTTATTTCTTATTGGAATTTTCTGAAAATTTCATTTCTATAGAAAGTTTCCTAAATATTTCAGTTCTGTAGGAGATTTGCGGAAAATTATTTTCTGTAAGTAATTTTGTGAACATTTCTTTCCTCTGGGCTAAAGGTCCCTAAACAGCTAAATAAATAAAATTTAAGCAAAATTTTCTATAGAAAAAAAATTTTGCAAAATTTTTTATAGAAATAAAAATTTGACAAAATTTTCTATAGAAAAAAAATTCTACAAAATTTTCTATAGAAATAAAATTTTAAGGAAATTTTCTCCAGGAATAAAATTTTGACAAAATTTTCTATATAGAATTTTCACAAAATTTTTTATTTTTCTATAAAAATGAAATTTTGAATTTTTTTATAGAAATTAAATTTTGACAAAATTAAAATCATCTGAAAATTTTCATTCCTATAGGAAATTTCTTAAAAAGTTTATTTCTTATTGGAATTTTCTGAAAATTTCATTTCTATAGAAAGTTTCCTAAATATTTCAGTTCTATAGGAGATTTGCGGAAAATTTTTTTCTGTAAGTAATTTTGTGAACATTTCTTTCCTCTGGGCTAAAGGTCCCTAAACAGCTAAATAAATAAAATTTAAGCAAAATTTTCTATAGAAATAAAATTTTTGCAAAATTTTCTATAGAAATAAAAATTTGACAAAATTTTCTATAGAAAAAAATCGACAAAATTTTCTATAGAAATACAATTTTAAGGAAATTTTCTCCAGATATAAAATTTTGACGACATTTTCTATAGAAATAAAACTTTCGCAAAGTTTTCTATGAAATAAAATTTTGACAAAATTTTATATAGAAAAAAAAAATTGACAAAATTTGATTGAGTAATAAAATTTTGACAAAATTTTTTAAAGAAATAAAATTTTGGCAAAATTATTTAAAGAAATAAAATGTTGGCAAAATTTTTTAAAGAAATAAAATTTTGGCAAAATTTTTTAAAGAAATAAAATTTTGGCAAAATTGTCAATTTTTTCTATTTTTGGTGTTTTCTTGTGTTATAAATTTGTTTAATACTGTATATTTAACATTCGTTTTAGAATAATTAATTTTTTATTAAATACAGTTACCTGTTTACTAAATGTAAATGGCGTTTTCTGACAACTGAAATGCTTACTCATTGGTATGGAATAAAATTAAACGGATGACAGACAGGAAATAGCTCCTCACTTCAGTAAATGAGAAATTAACCAACTCAAATATGTATTCAACTAAGGTAATGCGAGTTTTAATATTATGACTAACAGATAAGCATCTGTAAATGCAATAAAGAGGGTAATGACAAATACTATAGATATGATGACATAAAAAAAAATCGTAAGATATAGGGGGGACCCTTTTGGAGAAAATTTTCTTAGGTCTTATTACTCACGATTTTCGTTCTTCCAAATAGAGAACAAATGTTCTATTAAAACCGATCTCAACTCAACTCAATTTTAATGAAAGTTTTATTGTTTTGAGATTTCTACCATTTTGGTGTCTTACCTGCAAATAAATAGAAATAATTTAATTAATTTAGAAATAATTTAATTAATAAATAGAAATAATTTAATTAATTTAGGTTAAGTTAAATATAATTAATTTGAATTGAAAAAATTAAAAAAATTAAGCTTTTCATTTTTTTACTAAATAAATAATAATTATAAAAAATTTCATTAATTTTAATTAAGTTTTCAATAAATTTTAATTTTAATATTTCGCATTTATTTAGGTTCATTTACTATTTTCCTCTAGCTATGATACAATATGGATATTTTTGTTAAATGCGCATACCAGCGTAAACTCTAGAGATAATGTGAAGTTTTTTTCTTTTTTTGTATAAAACATTCTTTGATGAAAGAAAACATTACGGTCTAAATAACCGAGGAGTGTTTAATTTGTAACTGAGAACGCCACAAAATGCAAACAGGTTAAGTCAGTAGGGTTTAGATTATGAGCTATCAAAAAGCAAAAAACCAAAACCAAAAACTGTTTCGGTTCGGGGGGAAACAGCGGTGGTACATCTCTCTGTCGAGTTTGCCCCCATTCCTATGCATCACATCCCATTCTATGTATTGTTTTTATGCCATCATCATAGTTAATGTTTATTTTAAAAAAAAAATCTGCAAAATGCATTCCATATAAGAAGGATGACTATGTGATGTTTGTGATGGTAGTGGCATACAACGATAAATTAAAATGCCAACTAGGGCATCTGAGGAAGAGACACTTGGATTGTAAATTTTATTTAGAAATTATTTTAAAAATTCCATTGCTGCTGGATTTTTATTTGCTGTAATAACGACAGGGGAAATAATGGCGTGTTTTAATGGTAGAAAAAATGTCGTTATTGAAAATGAGAAGTTAAGTAGATGTAGATGTTTATGATGACTATAAGATATTTATCAATATTATGGGGGTTTTCATAAGTTAATTTTACCGTGACAAAATTTTCTATAGCATTAAAATTTTAACAAAATTTTCTATAGAAATAAAATTTTGACAAAATTTTCTATAGAAATAAAATTTTGACACAATTTTCTATAGAAATACAATTTTGACAAATTTTTCTATAGAAATTAAATTTTTACAAAATTTGCTATTGAAATAAAATTTTGACAACATTTTCTATAGAAATAAAATTTTGACAAAATTTTCTATAGAAAGAATTTTCATAAATTTTTCTAAAAAATTTAGACAAAATTTACTATAAAAATAAAATTTTGACAAAATTTTCTATAGAAATAAAATTTTGATTTTTGCAAAATTTTTCTATAGAAATAAATATAGAAAAGATAGAAAGAAAAAAATAAAATCTTCTATGAAAATACAATTTTGACAAAATTTTCTATAAAAATAAAATTTTGAAATAATTGTCCAAATTCCCTCGGATCTCTCTCAAAAAACTCTTGATATCTTGTTGATGGCCTCAAATGAATATTATGGGGGTTTTCATAAGTTAATTTTACCGTGACAAAATTTTCCATAGCACAAAAATTTTAACAAAATTTTCTATAGAAATTAAATTTTTACAAAATTTTCTATAGAAATACAATTTTGACACATTTTTCTATAGAAATATAATTTTGACAAAATTTTCTATAGAAATAAAATTTTGACAAATTATTCTATAGAAATAAAATTTTGACAAAATTTTCTATAGAAATAAAATTTTGACAAAATTTTCTATAGAAATAAAATTTTGACAAAATTTTCTATAGAAATTAAATTTTTACAAAATTTTCCATAGAAATAAAATTTTGACAAAATTTTCTATAGAAAGAATTTTCATAAATTTTTCTAAAAAATTTAGACAAAATTTACTATAAAAATAAAATTTTGACAAAATTTACTATAAAAATAAAATTTTGACAAAATTTTCTATAGAAATAAAATTTTGATTTTTGCAAAATTTTTCTATAGAAATAAATATAGAAAAGATAGAAAGAAAAAAAAAAATAAAATCTTCTATGAAAATAAAATTTTGACAAAATTTTCTATAAAAATAAAATTTTGAAATAATTGTCCAAATTTCCTCGGATCTCTCTCAAAAAACTCTTGATATCTTGTTGATGGCCTCAAATGAATATTATGGGGGTTTTCATAAATTAATTTTACCATGACAAAATTGTCTATAGCACTAAAATTTTTACAAAATTTTCTATAGAAATACAATTTTGAAAAATTTTTCTATAGAAACATAATTTTGACAAAATTTTCTATAGAAATACAATTTTGACAAAATTGTCTATAGAAAGAATTTTGATAAATTTTTCTAAAAAATTTTGACAAAAGTTACTATAAAAATAAAATTTTGACAAAATTTTCTATAGAAATAAAACTTTGTTTTTTGCAAAAATTTTTTTATAGAAAAAAAATTTTCTATCAAAATAAAATTTTGACAAAATATTCTATAAAAATAAAATGTTGACAAAATTTTCTATAAAAATGAAATTTTGACAAAATTTTCTATAAAAATAAAATTTTGACAAAATTGTCCAAATTTCCTCGGATTTCTATCAAAAAACTCTTGATATCTTGTTGATGGCCTCAAACATTGAAATGACTTTTTTTTTAAATGGAACTGCCTTTTTGTTTGTCTCTAGTAGAAAAAACTTCTATTCTTTTATGACAATTATGATTGATGCCTAATGGACATTTGTTAGTTACTAACATGAGTGAAATTTCCTTATGGTAAATATGAACTGTAACAAAAATTCCGATAATACTTAGGACAATAGCATCACCATTTCATCTTTTTATCTAAACATACATGCTAAATTTAATGACAAAATAAAAATATTCTGATTTCTATTCGTTCATTCATTCAAAAAAATTTATGATTATCTCGAGCGGAGGGGAGAAGTGGTGGGCAGGCATCATTCTTTGATGCTACACAGGGAGGCATTGATTGTATGCTAAAATTTACTTGAAAAATATCAACAAAATTTTTTTATTAGCACATTATCAAAAATAAACAAACATTGAAACTAGCCCATGTGTAAATCCGCAAATTATTCTCATCGATTCGTTTGAAGATGAGGAAATTAAATTAACCATAAAAAAGATATTCGCCTGCCACCACTTAACACCACATTCACCAATGAACAAACGCCAGAGGTCGATGAATAGAATGTCTGTGATGTTTAATTGAACTTTTTTTTGTTTGTGATTCTTAAGAAGAGAAAATTTTCCCATCGAATTTATTTTTTGGAGGAATTCTAAAAATATTTAAAAGCCAAGAATATTTTTTGGCCAAGAAAGGGAAATCTGTTAATAATTCGATGTGTCCAATTTTGTAATTTTTGGCTAAAATTTCTAATTTGATTTACTTGTTTAAAATTTGGAATTAAAGTCCTTCGAGATGCTGGTATGCCTCTAGCCAGAACTAGCATTGGAATATGAAGGCGAATAAGGAAGAACAATCTATATCACTGCCTTGAATTCATATGAGATTCAAGTCTGTGTTAACTTTAATAGAAAATTTTTACTTTTTGCGGTGGCCACTCGAGCTAAAAATAATCTACCAAAGTTTGGAGAAAATTTTACCACAAAACTACCAAACAAATATTTTTGTTTATATAGTAACTTTTAACAAACTTGTATTTCTATAAATAATTTTATTATTATATTTCTATAAAAAATTTTCTCAAAATTTTGTTTCTTCAAAAATGTTGCCAAAATTGTATTTCTATAGAAAATTTTGAAAAAATTCTATTTCTACAGAAAATTTTGACAAAATTCTATTTCTATAAACAATTTTGTTAAAATTTCTATAGAAATTTGTTTCAAAATGTTATTTATATAAAAAATTTTCTCAAAATTTTATTTCTATAGAAAATTTTTTCAAAATTTTGTTTCTTCAAAAATGTTGACAAAATCTTATTTCTATAGAAAATTTTGACAAAATCTTATTTCTATAAAATATAATGTCAAATAATTTTAATTAAAAAATTGTCTCAAAATTTTATTTCTATAAAATTTTTTCTCAAAATATTGTTTCTTCAAAAATTTTGACAAAACCTTTTTTCTATAAAAAATTTTCTCAAAATTTCATTTCAATAAAAAATTTCAAAATTTCAAAATTCTATTTCTATAGAAAATTTTGTCAAAATCTTATTTCTACAAAAAATTTTGTCAAAATTTCTATAGAAAATGTTCTCAAAAAAATTTTGACAAAATCTTATTTCTACAGAAAATTTTGACAAAATTGTATTCTATAAAAAATTTTGTCAAAATCTTATTTCTATAAAAAATTTTGTCAAAATATTATTTCTATAAAAAATTTTGTCAAATTTTCTGTTGAAAATTTTCTCAAAATTTTATTTCTATAAAAATGTTTCTCAACATTTTATTTCTATAGAAAATTTTGACAAGATTCTATTTCTATAGAAAATTTTGTCAAAATTCTATTTCTATAGAAAATTTTGACAAAATTCTATTTCTATAGAAAATTTTGTCACAATCTTATTTATATAAAAAATTTTGTCAAAATTCTATTTCTATAGACAATCTTGACAAAATTCTATTCTATAGAAAATTTTGTCAAAATTTTATTTTTTAAAAATATTTTTGAGTGTTGTTGACCTATTTTATGTTTATTCTGATTATTAATTTTGTTCGGCTTGAGGTCATAGAAACAATCGATTATTGATTTGTTTTAATATTTATTTCCAATATTTCGGTTAGTGCCACTAACCATCTTCTGGGATTTTGTATCTACATAAAATACAAAAATTAAATTACTTTTAATGTTCACAAATCACAATATTATTTTATATATAATATATTGAAAATAACTAACGTAAGTTCGTGTGATGCTTTTCGTTCTGCAAGTCACCGTATCTCGACGTCTGTGAAGGACACAAGCCCAACTTCACAGACGTCGAGATATTTGCTCAAGAGAATAATCATAGGCGCAGATACACTCTTGAGATGCTTAATATAATAGATCTCTCTCCTGACAAGAGAATGAATTTCAAAAAAGACACGGAAGAATGCGCGTCAAAATTCTATACCTAAAAAATTTTGTTAAAATCTTATTTCTATAAAAAATTTTGTTAAAATTCTATTTCTATAGAAAATTTTGACAAAATTCTATTTCTATAGAAAAATTTTTCAAAATCTTATTCATATAAAAAATTTTCTCAAATTTTTTTTCTATAGAAAATTTTGACAAAATACTATTTCTATAAAAAATTTAGTCAAAATCTTATTTCTATAAAAAATTTTCTCAAAATCTTATTTCTATAAAAAATTTTGTCAAAATTTCTATAGAAAATTTTATTTCTATAAAAAATGTTCGCAAAATGTTTTTCTATAGAAAATTTTCTAAAAATTTTGTTTCTATAGAAAATTTTCTAAAAATTTTCTTTCTATAGAAAATTTTCTCAAAATTTTGTTTCTTCAAAAATTTCGACAAAATTCTATTTCTATAGAAAATTTTGACAAAATTCTATTTCTATAGAAAATTTTGTCAAAATCTTTTTTCTATAGAAAATTTTGTCAAAATCTTATTTCTATAGAAAATTTTCTCAAAATTTTATATCCATAGAAAACATTGAGAATTCTACCAATCCACCAAATAGTAAAAAAATCTATCATTTTTGTTCTGTGGCAAACGTAATTGTGACATGCTTTTTATATTTTTGTGGAATTTTTTTGAAACGTTGATATGGCCACGTGTAGCGCCTAAAACTATGCAACGAAACTTGTCTTTAGTAAGTAGTGCGTTTAGCTCCCAATGAACTGTCAATTACTATTACGATGATCTAAATCGATTTGTAAAAGGCATACAAAAATGGCCTATTTCTAAAGCGTCTTTGGAAGACATTTTTAGTGGAAAAATTACCCAGCAAAAAAAGCATCTCCAAAAATGTAATGAAAATGTTCTTTTTGGATCCGGAAGTGGTGCAAAATTGACGCAGAAGCGATGAATTTAACATGGGACGGAAGTCCTTCATTTCAACAGCCGTTGCACTGAATTTGCATCACTTCTTTAGGTGTGATCCGAATTCAATGTTTTGGATGTAAATGAAACATTTCTGTGATATTTTGTCAAATAAATAATGTTTATAATTTTTAATGGATTCTGGCAACTCTTATGTGTCTGTTATTAAAATGATTGTGAAACAAATCAGTGTTGCCCGTGGTTTAAAAAAAACTCCAAAAATTTTCACTCTTAATTTTGTCATCGAAACCCTTATAATGGATTTTTATAAATGCGCCTTTTCACAACTTATATCAATATTTTATAAAATTAATTACTCACTGGCGAAACTTCAGTTATGTTTGCGAAAAGTTTTGATCAAATTAAACCCCTTTTAAAAATTTTTAAGTCCTCATTCCCCTTATGAATAACCAAGGGTTTGGGATAGCTCTGGCATCGGCAAATAATTCAATATTGAAATATTCCCAAGAGTAAGAACTAATTATTGTTTACCTCTTTACAAATTTTATTTTTGTGTCATTTAATTTGTATTACAGACTTTGCGACTAAAATGTCAGTTAATATCCCCTACCAAAGAAATACTTATTTGATAAAAGCCATTAAGTTTACTGATTTATTTATTTTTTGTTTGAAGTACATTAAGATACCACTTCACAGTTTAATACACAATCCTACAATTTCAGTTTGTTGGAATGTTTTTTAATAAAGATAGCAAGGATAAAGTTTATTTGCAAAAGTGAAAACTTTTTAATTTGACCAAATCCTAAATATTCAAGGAAAACTTGGATTGTTCTTTTCACTGAAAACATGACAGCTGGTAGCCGATTACAGTGATAAAATGGGACAAATGACAAAACCTTCAGGGATACAAGCAATACATTTTTGGAAAAATACTTACTGGGAATATTATCTTTCAAATAAAATGATAAAAAAAAACTATCATCTTCAAGTTTAAATTTTCTTTAAATTCAAGGTTTAGGAAACTTTTGCTTTGAGCTCATTTAGTATTTATAATATTTATATTTTGGTAGAAGTGTCTAGAAGAAGATTTGTGATAGCATTTAGTAGGGAAAAGTTAAGTTCAGCTAAACTTTTGAGGCTATGTAAATAAGACATATATCTGAATTAGTTTCCCTGTCGTTGACAGGTAGTGTATAAGGAAGTCAATTTGTTTCCGTTCATGACAAACCCATGTTAAATACGGCAGTTTTTTGCTTTCAAACTAATCAAGAGAGAGGAACTACTTAAATTTAGTTTGTAATTAGCGTTGTTACAGATTTTGAATTAGTCTAATTCCTGACAGAGCTGATTGTTGTGCCAAATATAAATAAAAGAGTTGTTCTCTTTTGTTTGTGTTTTTTTGCTTTGCAATCCATATAGCAGAGACTAAATGTAAATCAACCCACATTGCCTCTATTCTTTGTGAGAAATAAAACCCTACACTGACCATTATTAGCATGCATTTCCATGCCGTGCGTTTTCTTAGTTAAATCTCATTTTATTTTTAAAGCATAACATTTTAAATATAGACGAATGCCTAGTAATATCTCACCATAAAATATTACCTACCACATATACCACTACTCTACCACAGAGAACTTCCTATGCGTGGGCTGTTTTACAGGCTCTGTGTGAAAAGAGAAAAGGCCACCTACACACCTACACACCATCACCATGTTAGTTGATATTTTCAACATCAATTTAATCAATGTTGTTGTAGTTACTGTTGTTGTTGATGGATTTTTGTTTTCTGCTCATGCATTTGTAATACAGATCGATTTATTTGAATTAAGTGTTCACCGAGTGAATTGATGAGAGATTTTAAATCAAATAACGACTCTGTACTGTGTGGATTATTGCGTACTCATTTGCATATTTGTACACTCACAAAAAGAGAAAAGGGAAAGAGGGCACAATTTACATTTATTTTAGTTCATGGAAATTATGATGTTTTAGGTCATATGAGAACACCATATGAGTAGGTTTCTTTCGCTTTAATAAGTTTTGTACTGTACTTTAGATACGAGAACTAACAGAAAGAAAACAATTTATACCCAAATGAAGCATGCAATTTTATTTCTCAGTAAAAAAATTTGAAGTTCATCTTAAGTCAATTTTTATACCCTCCACCATAGGATGGGGGGTATATTAACTTTGTCATTCCGTTTGTAACACATCGAAATATTGCTCTAAGACCCCATAAAGTATATATATTCTGGGTCGTGGTGAAATTCTGAGTCGATCTGAGTATGTCCGTCTGTTGAAATCATGCTAACTTCCGAACCAAGCTATCGACTTGAAACTTGGCACAAATAGTTGTTATTGATGTAGGTTGGATGGTATTGAAAATGGGCCATATCGGTCCACTTTTACGTATAGCCCCCATATCAACGGACCCCCAAATTTGGCTTGCGATTGCTCTAAAAGAAGCAAATTTCATTCGATCAGGCTGAAATTTGGTACATGGTGTTAGTATATGGTCTCTAACAACCATGCAAAAATTGGTCCATATCGGTCCACTTTTACGTATAGCCCCCATATAAACGGACCCCCAAATTTGGATTGCGATTGCTCTAAAAGAAGAAAATTTCATTCGATCAGGCTGAAATTTGATACATGGTGTTAGTATATGGTCTCTAACAACCATGCAAAAATTGGTCCATATCGGTGCACTTTTACGTATAGATCCCATATAAACGGACCCCCAAATTTGGCTTGCGATTGCTCTAAGAGAAGCAAATTTCATCCGATACGGATGAAATTTGGTACATGGTGTTAATATATGGTCTCTAACAACCATGCAAAATTGGTCCATATCGGTCCACTTTTACGTATAGCCCCCATTTAAACGAACCCCCAAATTTGGCTTGCGATTGCTCTAAGAGAAGTAAATTTCATCCGATCTGGCTGAAATTTGGTACATGGTGTAAGTATATGGTCTCTAACAACCATGCAAAAATTGGTCCACATCGGTCCATAATTATATATAGCCCCCATATAAACCGATCCCCAGATTTGACCTCCGGAGCCTCGTAGAGGAGCAAAATTCATCCGATCCCGTTGAAATTTGGTACGTGGTGTTAGTATATGGTCTCTAACAACCATGCAAGAATTGGTCCATATCGGTCCATAATTATATATAGCCCCCACATAAAACGATCCCCAGATTTATCCTCCGGAGCCTCTTGGAGGAGCAAAATTCATCCGATCCGGTTCAAATTTGGAACGTGGTGTTAGTATATGGTCTCTAACAACCACGCAAGAATTGGTCCATATCGGTCCATAATTATATATAGCCCCAATATAAACCGTTCCCCAGATTTGATCTCCGGAGCCTCTTGGAGGAGCAAAATTCATCCGATCCGGTTCAAATTTGGAACGTGGTGTTAGTATATGGCCGCTAACAACCATACCAAAATTGGTCCATATCGGTCTATAGTTATATATAGCCGATCTCCAATCACACAAAAATTGGTCCATATCGGTTCATAATCATGGCTGCCACTCGAGCCAAAAATAATCTACCAAAATTTTATTTCTATAGAAAACATTTCTATAGAAAATGTTATTTCTATAGAAAATTTTGTCAAAATTTTATTTCTATAGAAAATTTTGACAAAATTTTATTTCTATAGAAAATTGTGACAAAATTTTATTTCTATAGAAAATTTTTTCCAAATTTTATTTCTATAGAAAATTTTGTCAAAATTTTATTTCTATAGAAAATTTTTTCCAAATTTTATTTCTATAGAAAATTTTGTCAAATTTACTTCTATAGAAAATGTTGTCAAAATTTTATTTCTATAGAAACTTTAAACTTAATTATATACGTATTTAATCGGCCTTTTTTAGTTTAATATATACCAAGTATGGACTATGTGGCATATATTACGGTGTTAGGAAGTTTTAAGATACCTTGCCATCGGCTGCAGTAGAAGTTTCTACGCAATCCATGGTGGAGGGTACATAAGCTTCGGTCTGGCCGAACTTACGGCCGTATATACTTGTTTTTTAATTAAACTCGTAAGACTAAGTCAGTTAACAAAAGTCACGGATTTTTTTTTCAATTTTTAATTAAAAATTTCAAACAATCAATATTTTTATCAATATCAATATTTTAAAACACAAACTTCCGTGCAATAACGTCCCAATTAAAAAAAAAGTCTCAAAGAAAAAAATACCTTAATTGTGTCTGTCTCGAATTTTTGTACGGCGTTACACACAAAAAAAAAACTTCATTAAAATTTAGCCAACGAAATTGATACGATTAAATATTTTTGTTAAATTTTATTAAAATATTCGTTAACAGTACGAAAAAGTTCATTGTTTAAAAAAATCGATATACGGCCATTTTTATGTAGCTCTGTTAGGGTTTAACTACAGACAGAAAGTAAATTGCAAATATCTTTTCACCGAGAAGCACTAACGGAGCTTCATGAAAATGAAGAATAGTAACAAAAAAGTTCATTGTATTTTCGATTTTGGTTGATTGGCTTCAATTTAATAAAAGAAATGTTTCGTTAAAAACGTATTTTTTGCTACCAATATAAGACATTTAAAAATTTTCAACTCCATTTTTTTTTCGTTCATAATATGCAAATTTTCTTAAATAGTTTTTATTAATCTATTTGCATTAGTAAAATAGGTTAGTAAAAATGTACTACAATAAACCTAAATTTTCTTTCATGGTGGATTCACTTGTTTTTTTTTTTTTTTTTTTTTTTTTTTTTTTGAGTGTGCTAAGGATACATGCTCTTAGCACTATTTAATTTCGTCCCTTTATATTGTAATTTATTTTGATATTTTTTTAAATTAAATTAAATTTTACTTTTTAATTTCAAGCATCAACTTAAACAAATTTTATGAAATGAGAGAACAATTTTTTTATCGTAATACGAAACATCTCAAAAAATCAACTATCAACCATTTGCATTTTATTTACAGCGAATCTGCTAAACTCATGGCACGTGCCAAAACTTTAGATTACCGTGAATTAATTGCAATTCTAGAATTTATAATTCACAAAATATAATTAATTTTGTTTTTTTTAAGTATGAAAAAAATTGTTTAAAAGTTTTTAGTTGTGCAGTGATATGCATTGGCAAAAGTGGCAAATAATTTCACAATATGGGGAAAATGCTAACATCAGTCACAATTAATAAAGGGCCTTGTATAATAGGGTGGTACTTAAGTTTTTTTATTAATTCACTATATTGAATTTTAATATTATTCCATTTTTTTAATTCACTATTTTTAATTTTAATATCAATCCTTTTTTTTAATTTTAAATTCTAATTCACAAATTTTATTTTATTATTATTTTTCCTCGATTCTATTTACCTGTGATCTAATTCTCGTTTATAACGATGGGATACATCAATTCCCGATAGTCCATTGATTATAGCTTCATCCATATCTTGTTCACCTGCGGTAAAAGTGCGACCACGAAATTCCGGAACTTCCAAAGAGTCAACAACGGGTGGAGTTAAATTCAATAATGGAGCGTTATTAACGGGTACTTTGATTTTATTTGTATTTCTTTTGGCTAAAGAATTGGAACGAGAACGTAATTCAGTGGGGGTTATGGGTAATAAACCGGGATTTTCAATTTCAAAAGCATCTTGCGAGATTTCGGGCATAGTAAAAAAAAAACAACAAAAAATTTAAAATAACGTTTGGCAAGAAATTGAAATGAAATTAAATTTAAAAAAACACACACACACAGAGTAGCTTTGAAAGCTATAAAATTTAGTTGTGGAGGTTTTAGGTTTTTATGGCTAATCACAAAAATCACTTCAAATCACTTTTTTTGTTGTCTAGTTTTTATTACCGGATTTTTTGATTATCTTTTTGTCTTGGGCTTTTCTTTGTTTTTTTAATTCAGATTATTTCCAATTTAACGATTTTCCACGGCTTGTTTTCTTAACCCGACGTTGCTTACGATTGAACGTCACTTTACGACTGAGTCGCCTAGGAAATGCATATGGATCGCCGATCCAATTCGATTTACAATGGCCGAAGAAAGTTCATATAATTTTGACACTAAAATATTTGTTGCTGTTGTTGTTTTTCGTGTATGTCTCGTTTTCATGTTGTTGTTGTTGTTGTCTAAATCGATTTTTCATCTTCATTAGTATTTGCTATGAATATATCTCTAGGAATTTCTGCCCTTTGTCTATCGCTTCATGCGAAAAATGTGTGTTGTTGTTGTTGTTCTCATTTTATTTCACATTTATATTTGTTGTTGTTCTTGTTGTTTTTGTTATTTGTATGCTTAATGTGTTGTTAATTTTTTTCATTATCAGTTTTGGTGGGGTTGCTTGTCGTTATCACCCCCCAAAACGTCATGTCTGTTACTTGTCCTGTTATCAATCACCATTGTATAGAGTAAGTCATGCTCTTTACTCTTTACAGTCAATTAAAGAGATCATCAATGTAAGACAGTTAGTCTGAGAGTCAATGGCTTCTCTCGAGTAAACAATATAATAATGTGGTAGCCAATAATACCATAAACATAGATATGATTTTGTTTGTTTTAAATGACGTGTTATGGAAAGATGTTTTCAGAATTTTCTCGAAAGTTATGAATAGAGTAGAATTTTAAAATAAATGGAAATAGTATATTTCCTATTTTAATCAATAAGAGAAAATCCCAATATGACAAATTAATTGTTACAGAAAAGTTTAAGACCTTGGCAGTCAAATCATACAATTATATTTATAATTTTATTGTAAATGTCGATAAATAAATAAATAATTTTTTACAGAAATTATTCTTGCAGGTATTAATGTACAAAGATTTGTATGTTTGCTTTAATTTTTAAAAAGTAAAAAAAAATAAACCAACGAGAAAGAGCAAAAGTTAAGCGCCACGAGATTCGGGACCGTAACTTTTTTAGTACCTTTTTAACCTATAATTTGTTTTTATTCAAGTTTATTATTTAAATATTAAATTTTTTAGTCTCTACAAAGTTGATAAAGTTTTAAATTTTTGGTATTTCTTGAATAAACTCCCATGGCTTTACACCGACTAATTTTTCAGTATAGAGCTAGACTATATACAAACTCATTCAATGGAGAACAAATTCATTACAGGTAATACTGGAGTGTCTCAAGGGGAGTAGGGAATTTCCCAAAAAGCATCTATCCTAAATTCATTAAAAATTCAATCGAAAACATTGTGCTCCCACACACTTTTATTAAGCACAATCCCCACAGTACATATGGTCTCATTATGCTATGCACTTTAAATATACCTTAGCCAAAAAGAGAGTTGACAAGTAACAAAATCAAACAGCAGCAACAACAACAAGAATTATAAAAAAAAAACAAGTTATAGTACGATTAGCTGATTAACGATTAACACCATATAGGTGAGTGATCAAAATAACATCGATACAAACAAGCGATAAGAAAAATTTTAAACGTAACACTATGACGACTTTATGAGGCCAATCAAGAGCAGATGTCAAAGACGCGACTAACGTCAGTCAAACAACAACTCACTACATTGCAATATGCCTTTACACATGCATTCTCACCAAAGATTTCATCGATCTCGGGTGGGAGACGAATGTATGTGGAAAATTACAAAATACATCGTTATCGCTGATGAGATAAAGCTATGAAGCAAAAAAACAAAAAAAAAAAAACAACAATATTTACTGCAATAAAAACTGGTAAACTGGCCGATTATAATTAAACATCAAATTCAATTTCAAGAGCATCTGATTTTGTTTTCACTTTGAGAAATTTAATCAATTTTAGTGAGTTGTTTAAAAAAAAAGAGCAGCAAGCATAATAAGAGCATTAATGATTGAGAGATATACTTTGATTGGAGTAGTGGTGGGGGTTATACGAGCATGTATGTATACATGGTGTATAATCTCTTTGGCTTTGTATGTTAAGCCGGCAAATGGCTTATTGTTGTTGTCGTTGTTGGATGATTTTTGAAGTGAATACTCAACACCCACTTGCAGGTAATTGAAATAAGAGAAAGCTTTCTACTCAAATTATATCTTGTATGAACATAATTGCAATGGAAAAAATAATGTGGGTAGTTTTTGTGACTTGCGAAAAAGAACAAATTTGTTGGTGTATCAGATGTTTAATCTTTAACTACTGAGGTGAAATAAATACTGTGGCGGTGGTAAATTGTACATAATTGATTTGGGGAAAATGTTGACAAACAAATTATTACTTTTTTCTTTTTAATTTTGTTACTTTTAATATGAGTTAGGTAACACTATTTTAAATGGCTAAAGTAAGAAATTAAAGATAACACGGTTGTAGTTAAACAAAACTAAGAGTAATAGCACTCAGTAAATTAAAACAAAAAAAAAAAAAAAAAAACAAGTATATACGACGGTAAGTTCGGTCAGGCCAAAGCTTATGTACCCTCCACCATGGATTGCGTAGAAACTTCTACTGAAGACTGTCATCCACAATCGAATTACTTGGGTTGCGGTAACACTTGCCGATGGCAAGGTATCTTAAAACTTCCTAACACCGTAATATCTATCACATAGTCCATACGTGGTATATATTAAATTAAAAAGGCAGATTAATTACGTACTATATAATTAAGTTTAAAGTTTCTATAGAAATAAAATTTTGACATTTTCTATAGAAGTAAAATTTGGCAAAAAATTTCTATAGAAATAAAATTTGGAAAAAATTTTCTATAGAAGAAAAATTTGGAAAAAAATTTCTGTAGAAATAAAATTTTGACAAAATTTTCTATAGAAGAAAAATTTGGAAAAAAATTTCTGTAGAAATAAAATTTGGAAAAAATTTTCTATAGAAATAAAATTTTGACAAAATTTTCTATAGAAATAAAATTTTGACAAAATTTTCTATAGAAATAAAATTTTGACAAAATTTTCTATAGAAATAAAATTTTAAAAAATTTTCTATAGAAATAAAATTTTAAAAAAATGTTCTATAGAAATAAAATTTTGACAAAATTTTCTATAGAAATAAAATTTTGACAAAATTTTCTATAGAAATAAAATTTTGACAAAATTTTCTATAGAAATAAAATTTTGGTAGATTATTTTTGGCTCGAGTGGCAACCATGATTATGAACCGATATGGACCAATTTTTGTGTGATTGGGGATCGGCTATATATAACTCCTCCAAGAGGCTCCGGAGGACAAATCTGGGGATCGATTTATATGGGACCTATATATAATTATGGACCGATATGGACCAATTCTTGCATGGTTGTTAGAGACCATAAACTAACACCACGTACCAAATTTCTAACACCACCAAAAAATTTCTGTAGAAATAAAATTTGGAAAAAATTTTCTATAGAAATAAAATTTTGACAAAATTTTCTATAGAAATAAAATTTTGACAAAATTTTCTATAGAAATAAAATTTTGACAAAATTTTCTATAGAACAAAAAATTTTGACAAAATTTTCTATAGAAATAAAATTTTGACAAAATTTTCTATAGAAATAAAATTTTGACAAAATTTTCTATAGAAATAAAATTTTGACAAAATTTTCTATAGAAATAAAATTTTAAAAAAATTTTCTATAGAAATAAAATTTTGACAAAATTTTCTATAGAAATAAAATTTTGACAAAATTTTCTACAGAAATAAAATTTTGACAAAATTTTCTATAGAAATAAAATTTTGACAAAATTTTCTATAGAAATAAAATTTTGGTAGATTATTTTTGGCTCGAGTGGCAACCATGATTATGAACCGATATGGACCAATTTTTGTGTGATTGGGGATCGGCTATATATAACTCCTCCAAGAGGCTCCGGAGGACAAATCTGGGGATCGATTTATATGGGGCCTATATATAATTATGGGCCGATATGGACCAATTCTTGCATGGTTGTTAGAGACCATAAACTAACACCACGTACCAAATTTCAACCGGATCGGATGAATTTTGCTCCTGTAAGAGGCTCCGGAGGTCCGGTTTATATGGGGGCTATATATAATTATGAGCCGATGTGGACCAATTTTTGCATGGTCATTAGAGAACATATACCAACACTATGTACAATATTTCAGCCGGATCGGATGAAATTTGCTTCTCTTAGAGGCTCCGCAAGCCAAACCGGGGGATAGGTTTATATGGGGGCTATATACAATTATTGACCGATGTAGACCAATTTTTGCATGGTTGTTAGAGACCATATACTAACACCATGTACCAAATTTCAGCCGGATCGGATGAAATTTGCTTCTCTTAGAGGCTCCGTAAGCCAAATCGGGGGGCCGGTTTATATGGGAGCTATATGTAATTATGGACCGATATGAACCATATTTTGCATGGTTGTTAGAGACCATATAGTAACACCATGTACCAAATTTCAGCCGGATCGGATGAAATTTGCTTCTCTTAGAGGGTCGGCAAGCCAAATTTGGGGGTCCGTTTATATGGGGGCTATACGTAAAAGTGGACCGATATGGCCCATTTTCAATACCGTCCGACCTACATCAATAGCAACTACTTGTGCCAAGTTTCAAGTTGATAGCTGGTTTCTTTCGGAAGTTAGCGTGAATTCAACAGACGGACGGACAGACATGCTCATATCGACTCAGAATTTCACCACGACCCAGAATATATATACTTTATGGGGTCTTAGAGCAATATTTCGATGTGTTACAAACGGAATGACAAAGTTAATATTTATGAAACTGACGAGAAAATTAAGTAGTTCTTAAATTTCTAAATGAATTTAAGACGACATTTTCATGTTAGTGGAGCTGTACTATAATTTTATGCTAAATTATTTTATTAAACTAAAATGTTAATGTAATTTAGTCCAATTTCTTATTATAAATTTTTAATGTTTTGTTGAGCTTATTACCCTTCAATTTATATAATTTATTTTTTTCCATTGTCTTAATTAAATATATTTTAACTTTGAGCTCTCCTGGGCCTTAATCTTTTCTCACTCATAGAAATATCCCCCGATTTAATTATGTTCTATTTGAAAATGGTAACATCAAATTTTTGATGTTATTTGGAAAAGCAAAACAAAAAGCAAATAATATTTAATTCAATCGAAATTTATGCAGCTCGTGTTGGATTTCTGCACAAAACTAATTTGAAAAATATAAACCGTGACGAACATCTGCCAGAAGAGTTTATTGCTCTGCATTGTAGGTTTGTGTGTGTTTTGAGTGTGGCATTTCCATGGTTATATCGAGAAAAAATATCACATTCAATAAATTATACTTAAAATTTAAAAATACAACTGACAAATAACCTAAAAATTAAAACCAACTTGGAATTTATTAGAATAAATTTTGCACAAATCTACATAGGAAAAAATATCCTCAATAATTTTCAATTAAAATTTTACTTGAATTTGATTAAAAATTTTATTAAAAATCAAAACAATAAATTACAATACATGAAATAGTTGTATCAATTAATTTTTTAAGTTGGTTTAATCAATTTTTTGATGTTGAGTCTTTTGTTGATTGAAGAAATTTCAATTAAAAATTAATTGGATATATTTAATTTATCTGTAATTAAAGATAAATGTATTTTTTTTGTTTCTGTGTATCTTTCATATTTTAATATATTGGCATAAACCGACTAAATAGTATTGATATATTCTAATTTAATGAATAGAAAATAATTGAATGAGAAGAGTTTACATAAAGAGAAAACAGTGATAAGTTTGTTATGTATAGTGGCTGTTGTTGCCTCCTGGGTTAAGTTGCAAAACAATTTCTAGAGGTGAGTTTAAAAAATAAGTAACAATGGCAGCACTCTTTCATGTAAGAGCAAAGAGCATTAAGAGATAGATTTTTGCTGAAAAAATGTCAAAGTGTAGAGTTCTATGAGAAAAGCGGCTCTGGAAGAAAACGCAAACAATAGGCAATATACTCGTATTCAAGAAGCTACACTTTCACCCACGCACACTATATATTTTATTATTTTCTCATCGTTTTTGTACTACTTTTGTGGTTTTTAACACAAAAAATATAAAAAAGACCATTGTTATTGATATATTTGGACGTAAACTTAATGATATGAATGAAAAGTATTGCGTACTTTTCCAAAAAAAAGTCATCCAGTAAAAATTTTCAAGAGAGTAAAAAATTCTCCAGTTAAACTTGCAATTACTCAAATGTCATATGTGATCTCTCTATGGCTCTCTTTTGCTGGCTTTTGAGAGTAAATGAACGATTTCCAGTAAAAAGTTGTGATAATTGGCAAACATTATCGGGTACTTGAACGGAGCTATTATACAATATTGACAGAGACCTCCTCGTAATAAATTCATATTATTTGTTGTATTCGAAGATAAAATAATCAGCGAATAGTATTGATAATCAAGAGACAATAGTATTGATAATCAAGAGAAAATAATTGAATAAGAAGAGTTTATATACAGAGAAAGCAGTGATAAATGTGTTATGCATACTTGTTGTTGTTGTCTTGTTGAGTTTAAGAAATAAGTAACAATGTCAGCATTATTTCATGTAAGAGGAAAGAGCACTGAATATTAAGAGACAGCTCTGTGCTGTGCGAAAAAATGTAGAGAGCTATGAGAAAAAATTGCTTTTCTTCTAATTCGGCTCTGGGAGAGAACTTAAAAAGGCAATAGGCTCCAAACGCTGGTTTTTAACACATAAAAACAACACCATTGTTATTGATATTTTTGACGTATGGATATTATGGATGGATATTAGGTGTATTTGTGTACCTTTCCTGTAAAAATTGTACAGTAAAACTTTGCAAGAGAGTAATAACATGCATTTTCACAAATGCTAACATAAGTGTGATCTCTCTTTGGCTCTTTTTTGCTGGCTTTTTAGAGTAAACGAACGACTTCCTGTAGATTTTGTAATAATTATCAAAAATTTTTCAATGTACTCAAATAGCAACACTCATTCTCTTTATCCGCCAATGAATTAGAAGATATTTTAAAAATGGCGACTCACGGTTGCAACTCAAGCCAAAAATATTCTACTAAAATTTGGAGAAAATTTTATCAAAAAACTACCAAACAAGGAAATCATATTTTGCAAAATTTTATTTCTATAGAAAATTTTGTCAAAATTTTATTTCTATAGAAAATTTTTTTTCAACCAAAGATTTTGTCTAAATATAATTTTTGCAGAAAATTTTGTCTTAATTTTATTTCTATAGAAAACTTTGTCAAAATTTAATTTCTATAGAAAATTTTGTCTAAATTTTATTTCTATAAAAAATGTTGTCAAAATTTATTTTTTATAAAAAATGTCAAAATTTCATTTCTATAGAAAATTTTCTCAAATTTTTATGTCTGTAGAAAATTTTCTCAAATTTTTATTTTCATAGAAAATTTTCTCAAAATTTTATTTCCATAGAAATATTATTTCTATAGAAAACTTTAAATTTTATAGAAAATTTTGTCAAAATTTAATTTCTATAGAAAATTTTGTCAAAATTTAATTTTTATATTTCTATAGGAAATTTTCTCAAAATTTTAATTCTATAGAAAATTTCGTAAAAATTTTATTTCCGTAGAAAATTTTGTCAAGATTTTTTTTCTACCAAAGATTTTGTCTAAATATAATTTTTGCAGAAAATGTTGTCTTAATTTTATTTCTATAGAAAATTTCGTAAAAATGTTATTTCTGTAGAAAATTCTGTCAAGATTTTATTCTATAGAAATTTTTATTTCTATATAAAATTTTGTCAAAATTTTATTTCTATTGAAAATTTTGTCAAAATATTATATCTATAGAAAATTTTGTCTAAATTTTATTTCTATAAAAAATGTTGTCAAAATTTATTTTTTATAAAAAATGTCAAAATTTTATTTCTATAGAAAATTTTGTCAAAATTTTATTTCTGTACACATTTTTCTCAAATTTTATTTCTATAAAAAATTTTGTGAAAATTTTATTTCTATAGAAAATTTTGTGAAAATTTTATTTCTATAGAAAATTTTTTTTCAACCAAAGATTTTGTCTAAATATAATTTTTGCAGAAAATTTTGTCTTAATTTTATTTCTATAGAAAACTGTGTCAAAATTTAATTTCTATAGAAAATTTTGTCTAAATTTTATTTCTATAAAAAATGTTGTCAAAATTTATTTTTTATAAAAAATGTCAAAATTTTATTTCTATAGAAAATTTTTTCAGAATTTTATTTCTGTACACATTTTTCTCAAATTTTATTTCTATAAAAAATTTTGTGAAAATTTTATTTCTATAGAAAATTTTCTCAAAATATTATTTCTATAAACAACTTTCTCACATTTTTATTTCTTTAGAAAATTTTCTCAAAAGTTTTTTCTATAGAAAATTTTGCCAAAATTTTATTTCTATAGAAAATTTTGTAAAAAATTTATTTCTACCAAAACTTTTGTCAAAATTTTATTTTTGCAGAAAATTTTGTCAACATTCTATTTCTATAAAAAATTTTTATGTCTATAGAAAATTTTGTCAAAATATTATTTCTATACAAAACTTTGTCAACATTTTATTTCTATAGAAAATTTTGTAGAAATTTTATTTCTATAGAAAATTTTGTCAAAATTTTATTTCTATAAAAAATGTTGTCAAAATTTAATTTTTATAAAAAATATTGTCAAAATTTTATTGCTATAGAAAATTTTGTCAAAATTTTATTTCAATAGAAAATTTTCTCAATATTTTAATTCTATAGAAAATTTTCTCAAAAGTTTGTTTTCTATAGAAAATTTTCTCAAAAGTTTTTTCTATAGGAAAAAATTTTATTTCTACCAAAAATTTTGTCAAAATATAATTTTTGTAGAAAATTTTGTCTAAATTTTGTTTCTATAGAATATTTCGTAAAAGTTTTATTTCTGTAGAAAATTTTGTCACGATTTTATTCTATAGAAATTTTTCTCAAATTTTTATTTCTATATATAAAAAATGCTGTCAAAATTTAATTTTTATAAAATATGTCAAAATTTTATTTCTATAGAAAATTTGTCAGAATTTTATTTCTGTAGAAATTTTGTCAAAATTTTATTTCTATAGTAAATTTTCTCAAAATATTATTTCTATAGAAAATTTTCTCAAATTTTTATATCTTTAGAAAATATTCTCAAAAGTTTTTTTTTTAGAAAATTTTGCCAAAATTTTATTTCTATAGAAAAAATTTTATTTCTACCAAAAATTTTGTCAATATATAATTTTTGTAGTAAATTTTGTATACATTTTATTTCTATAGAAAATTTTGTCAAAATTTAATTTTTATAAAAAATATTGTCAAAATTTTACTGCTATAGAAAATTTTGTCAAAATTTAATTTCTATAGAAAAATTTCTCAATATTTTAATTCTATAGTAAATTTTCTCAAAAGTTTTTTTCTATAGAAAAAATTCTATTTCTACCAAAAATTTTGTCAAAATATAATTTTTGTAGAAAATTTTGTCTAAATTTTATTTCTATAGAAAATTTCGTAAAAGTTTTATTTCTGTAGAAAATTTTGTCAAGATTTTATTCTATTGAAATTTTTCACAAATTTTTATTTCTATAGAAAAGTTTGTCAAAATTTTATTTCTATTGAAAATTTTATCAAAATATTATTTCTATAGAAAATTTTGTCAAAATTTTATTTCTATAGAAAATTTTGTCTAAATTTTATTTCTATAACAAATTTTGTCAAAATTTAATGTCTATAGAAATTTTTGTCTAAATTTTATTTCTATAAAAAATTTTTTAAAAATTTTATTTCTATAGAAAACTTTGTCAAAATGTAATTTCTATAAAAAATTTTTGTCTGAATTTTATTTTTATAGAAAATTTTGTCAAAATTTAATTTTTATAAAAAATGTTGTCAAAATTTTATTTCTATAGGAAATTTTGTCAGAATTTTATTTCTGTAGTATTTTTGTTAAAATTTTATTTGTATAGAAAATTTTCTCAATATTTTTTTTGTATAGAAAATTTTCTCAAAATATTATTTCTATAGAAAATTTTCTCAAATTTTTATTTCTTTAGAAAATTTTCTCAAAAGTGTTTTTTTAATAGAAAATTTTGCCAAAATTTTATTTCTATAGAAAAAATTTTATTTCTACCAAAAATTGTTATTTCTATAGAAAATTTTGTTAAAATTTTATTTATTTAGAAAATTTGTGAAGTAACTATTAGTTGGGAATATTTTGCAAAATCTACCAAAACATCAAGAATTCTACCAATCTATCAAGCCGTAAAACAATTTACCATTTTTGGTAGAATTCTACCAATGCCCATAAACAAGTTGTCACCTACCGCTATGGTTGTGTCTATACACAGAAAAAAATTCACGAAAATGTTTCCAATTAAAATTTTTATTGAATTTTAAAAAATATTCAACTTAAAATTTAATGGATTCAACAATTTTTTTAATTGAAACAAAAAACAATACAAAAATTAATAGTATCAGTTAGTGTTTTAATTGGATTTTTTTAATTAATACTATCGTTTCTGTGATTGAAGACTTTTCAATTAAAAAATTAATTGGATCTATTAATTTCGTGATTGAATCAGAAATTTTTTTTTGTGTGTACATCAATATAAAAAATGCAAATAAATTTGAATTTAATGACACGCCATGGGGGTTTCCCCACTTTTCAAAGCATAATTATTTTTAACAAAAAACCAACTCATGTTGCTACTCACATTCTTGGTGATATCAAGATTTTGAAAACGAAAATATTTTCGTACACTGTTAGAATTTATCATAATGAAGTGGATTAGGCTTTTGGATTACTATAAATGAGTTTAATTGGTAAACGTCACGTTTCAATTCTAATTTTAGTTTTTGCAGATATCGTCATGGAAATTAACCTATACACTCAAACTCATGGTAATACAGAGCAATAAACTGTTGAGGCAGATGTTCCGTAATGGTTTATTATTTTTGTAAAATTTGCATCACGACCTGCAAAAATGCTTGTTGCTCTTTATTGGACTTGTTTGTTTTTTTGTTGTTTAGTAACAACATTTTTAATTAAATGTTAATTGCATGTTGCTCTCATTTAACATGTTAAAGGAAATCCATTGTTTTGTTATTATATCAACTGGACTACAATTAAAATGTGGGGGATACATTTAGATAAAATTTTTAAGATAATTTAAATCATCTAAAATAGGCTAAGTTAAATAAAGTATTTAATTTTCATTATGCATATTTCCTTAAATAATTTTTTAATATAAGTGGAATGACACACCCCCTTTTGACATACATACATACATTGAAAAATAGATAAATTCTTCAATCACAAATAAATAGTTTATTTTCACTTTATAATACCCAGTCTTGTTTTTTGTTGTTGTTATTTTCAATTGCATACACCAAGGTGTCATTGCTTTCCAATGCGATATGAAAATAGCCATGGTGGTGATTGGGTAATAAATGACGTGGTGTCTATGAATTATTAATTTTTTCTATTTTATACGTACTGGCATAACCAGTTGTCAGCGTCATAATTTGGCAGTATGCGTATGTTTTAAGTTGGCGTCGTCGTCTTATGTAGTTATTTGAACAATAAACCAAATATGTACATACATATAATTTTTGTTTGCAGTGTGATTTTGTTTTAGCGTATTTTCTTTTTTTCTAAATTGTGAAATATTTTTTTTAACAACAACAAACATACACTTTTCAGTACATACACTTTGCATTTTCAGGTTTTTTCCGTTTGATTTTTTGTTTTAGTTTGGAAACCACAATAAAGAATTTCAATGTTTATGTAAAAAATAAAAACAAACAAACGCAACCTTGTTTATGTTTTTTTGGAACAAAGACACTTTTAATTATTTTAAAGTTTTTTGAGTAGTTGTTTTTTATTTTTATTTTTATTTTTGCACTATATTTGAAATTAAATAACTTTTAGAATTTCATTTGCTCCATACGGAGGCTATGGTGAAATTGTACGTGAGAATATGGAGAGAGGGGTAAGAGTATGTATATGTGTACGTACTCTCGCACACTTGATTATTATATCCATTATAAGGCATAACACTATTCTACAACAATACCACGAACTGCCCCAGCAACAATAAGAAGAGTAAGTAATATATCTAAGATACGATATTTTTGCTTTTGCTCAGAGATGTGCTTTTTGTTTTTGTATTTGTTTTTATCGAAATTCCATATGTGTGTTATGCGGCGTTTGTTGTTATCTCGGGTTTTATTTTGATACGGAGTGGGAGTGATAAAGTAGCAATAATCGCATCGGTTTTAATGGATTTTATACCCGAAGCCCGCAAAATGAATGAAATTGTAGATAAATAGATAGGCACACATATACATCCATACATACATTCATATACACAGTAGGCATATGCAAGAATATGACATTGCCCGCTTGTTCTGGGAAGCAGCGAATACCTAACTATATAGCTACTAATTTATAAACACCCCTACTTACGCTCCGCATTACACCCCATGTGTTTTAGCGGAGAGTTTAACGAGAACATGTCGCTGAATATAACCAATAGACTATTCTCTGCATTATCGATAACCACCAATTTGGTAGCTGAAAATTCACACATAATTTGTACACACTTCTCTACCCACTGAAAAGGATAGTGAAAAAATGGTAGCTAAATAAGCACTAATTTTGCTAGAATGATTTTTATAGTTTTTTATTAAGCCAAATTTATATTTGGACTTTAACTAAATATGTTATTTAGTTTATAAGTAAAATAATTAAGTTATGACTATACAAACAACAAGGAATTATTTTAATATTCGTGGTAAGACGCATTTACTTTCAAATTGGCACTTCTTTTGTCGCTGCATTGTTAGGCGTATGTGTTGTTATGGAGGTCCAATCCTGCTAGAAAGTAAATAAACTGCACCTGAAATTTGAATATAAATATGAAATAAATATAGTTGCTATATAATAGAATTATTACTAATTTTTTACTTACATTTTTCTTTCGTTTTGATTACCCTATGAGAACTCCGTGTCCGACCAAACCATTTGCAACCCAGAGAACAACTAAACAAATTATGAGAAGTGGAATTTTTGTGACGTCTTCGAGCGGGACTTTGCTTATTTTTGTTCAGTAAACCAAACTTCACCTTACGATTATATCATATCTTTTTATGCATTACGCGTAACCACCGAAACTCTATTCCGATCATAAGTGTGTGTTTTTGTTTAGTTTTGCTAGAGACACTATTTTGTACATTACTTTTAGATACCAAAATTAAATGGTCCCTGGATTATACTTTTGAATTTCTCTCTCATTTATTTTCTGTGAGAGAGACAGCGTCTTTCTTATCGATTTCATGCTCAACTGGTAATGCCCAATATAATCTATCGATTATTTAACAGATTACTTTATGGTGCTGAATTGGATGTAATGGAAGGGTACATTATATACATACAGAAAACGGGTCTTTAGTACTTTTTGAACTCATTATTCTATACCATAATAACCTCCTGAACATTGGGAGTGCTTATATAGGTAGGGAAAATGCGACAATAGCTATTTGCCGAACAAGCGGGTGGCTACACTCGAAAAAGTGTTTAGAAGTTCAATGATAAACAAAGTTTACTCTTATTGCTCTGTTTAATGTTTTGTTTGTATATTGAATTGATTTGAGGGCATGGCAAACTTGTTGAACTTGTTCCACTGCTATACACTGGTGGAAAAAAATCTCCATGATATTAAAGAAATTTGTCATTCTAATAGAGCCAACGTAACAATTTCATAAATACAATGATAACATTTATTGGTTATTGTTATGAATTTTAGACTTGAAACTAGTCCAAAAAGTCAACAAATTTAAAGAGGATTTCATTAATTTTAAAGGTTTTTTCAGAAGTTCAGCCAAGTTGACCTTGGTGAAACGGAATTTTCTTTCATGTTAGGATACCCAATTAAAAGATGCATCTCTTACCTATAAGAACGACTTCAAATCGATTTCATTGGAAAGTTTAGGACAAAGAAAAAAGCTTTATGTCAGAGAAATGCGTCTTCTATGCTAAGCAAAATTCGCATTCGTATTTTAAAGACATGTAATCTTTGGCCTCATCACAACATTTTTTTTAGGCATTGCTATTTCTTGGCCTCGTAATGGCGGTTGTTACTAAGACAATATATCCATAATTTTTTTAACTGTCTTATTCTTCCGAGTTCGATTAAAAAGTTAATTGTATCAATTAATTTTTTAATTGAAAATTTAAAAAACTTCAATCAAAAAACTACCAAACAAACAAAAAAAAAAACATTATTTTGCAAAATTTTATTTCTACAAAAAATTATGTCAAAATTTTGTTTCTATAGAAAATGTTGTCAAAATTTTATTTCTCAAAAAAATATTGTCAAAATATTATTTCTATAGAAAATTTTGTCAAAATATTATTTCTATAGCAAAAATATTAGTTCTGTAGAAAATGATGTCAAAATTATATTTCTATAGAAAAAATTTTAAAAATTTTATTTCTATGGACAAATTTGTCAAAATTTCATTTCTATAGAAAATTTTGTCAAAATTTTATTTCTATAGAAAATTTTGTCAAAATTTTATTTCTATAGAAAATTTTTCAAAATTTTATGACTATAGAAAATTCTCTCAAAATTTTATTTCTATAGCAACAATTTTGCCAAATTTTATTTCTAAAGAAAATTTTTCAAAATTTTATAACTATAGAAAATTTTCTCAAAATTTTATTTCTATAGCAACAATTTTGCCAAATTTTATTTCTATAGAAAATTTTTCAAAATTTTATAACTATAGAAAATTTTCTCAAAATTTTATTTCTATAGCAACAATTTTGCCATATTTTATTTCTATAGAAAATTTTGTCATAATTTTATTTTTATAGAAAATTTTCTCAAAATTTTATTTCTATATAAAATTTTGTCAAAATTTTATTTCTATATAATTTTTTGTCAAAATTTTATTTCTATATAAAATTTTGTCAAAATTTTATTGCTAATGAAAATACTGTCAACATTTTATTTCTATAGAAAATTTTGTCAAACTTTTATTTTTATAGAACATTTTTCAAAATTTTATTACTATAGAAAATTTTGTAAAATTTTTATTTCTCTAGAAAATTTTGTCAAAATTTTCAACATTTTATTTCTATGAATTTTTTTTTCTATAGCAACAATTTTGCCAAATTTTATTTCTACAGAAAATTTTTCAAAATTTTATTTCTATAGAAAATTTTGTCAAAATTTTATTTCTATAGAAAATTTTGTCAAAATTTTATTTCTATAGAAAATTTTGTCAAAATTTTATTGCTAATGAAAATATTGTCAAAATTTTATTTCTATAGAAAATTTTTCAAAATTTTTTAACTATAGAAAATTCTCTCCAAATTTTATTTCTATAGCAACAATTTTCCAAATTTTATTTCTATAGAAAATTTTGTCATAATTTTATTTCTATAGAAAATTTTGTCAAAATTTTATTTCTATAGAAAATGTTGTCAACATTTTATTTCTATATAAAATTTTGTAAAAATTTTATTGCTAATGAAAATATTGTCAAAATTTTATTTCTATATAAAATTTTGTCAAAATTTTATTTCTATAGCAACAATTTTGCCAAATTTTTGTCATAAATTTTGTCATAATTTTATTTCTATAGAAAATTTTGTCAAAATTTTATTTCTATAGAAAATGTTGTCAAAATTTTATTTCTATATAAAATTTTGTCAAAATTTTATCGCTAATGAAAATATTGTCAATATTTTATTTCTATATAAAATTTTGTCAAAATTTTATTGCTAATGAAAATACTGTCAATATTTTATTTCTATAGAAATGTTGTCAAACTTTTATTTAGAAAATTTTATTTAGAAAAATTTTCAAAATTTTATTTCTATAGAAAATTTTGTCAAAATTTTATTTCTATATAAAATTTTGTAAAAATTTTATTTATATATAAAATTTTGTCAAAATTTTATTTATATATAAAATTCTGTTAAAATTTTATTGCTACTGAAAATAGTGTCAACATTTTATTTCTATAGAAAATTTTGTCAAAATTTTATTTTTATAGAAAATTTTTCAAAATTTTATTACTATAGAAATTTTGTAAAATTTGTATTTCTCTAGAAAATTTTGTCAAAATTTTCAACATTTTATTTCTATGAAATTTTTTTTTCTATAGCAACAATTTTGCCAAATTTTATTTCTACAGAAAATTTTTCAAAATTTTATAACTATAGAAAATTTTCTCAAAATTTTATTTCTATAGCAACAATTTTGCCAAATTTTATTTCTATAGAAAATTTTGTCATAATTTTATTTCTATAGAAAATTTTATTTATTTTATTTCTATAGAAAATTTTGTCAAAATTTTATTTTTATAGGTAATTTTTCAAAATTATATTACTATAGAAAATTTTGTCAAAATTTTATTTCTATAGAAAATTTTGTCAACATTTTATTTCTATATAAAATTTTGTCAAAATTTTATTTATATATAAAATGTTGTCAAAATTTTTTTGCTAATGAAAATATTGTCAACATTTTATTTCTATAGAAAATTCAAAATTTTATTTCTATGAAAAACTGTTGTCAAAATTTTATTTCTATAGAAAATTATGTCAAAATTTTATTTCTATAGCAAATCGGGAGCCACCGTGGTGCAATGGTTAGCATGCCCGCCGTGCATACACATGGTCGTGCGTTCGATTCCTGCTTCAAAAAGTTTTTCAGCGGTGGATTATCCCACCTCAGTAATGCTGGTGACATTTCTGCGGGTTTCAAAGCTTCTCTTGGTGGTTTCACTGCAATGTGGAACGCCGTTCGGACTCGGCTATAAAAAGGAGGTTCCTTGTCATTGAGCTTAACATGGAATCGGGCAGCACTCAGTGATAAGAGTGCTGCCCTTCTATAGCAAAAATTTTGTCAAAATTTAATTTCTATAGAAAATTTTGTCAAAATTTTATTTCTATAGAAAATTTTGTCAAAATTTTATTTCTATAGAAAATTTTGTCAAAATTGTATTTCTATAGAAAACTTTGTCAAAATTTTATTTCTATAGAAAATTTTGTTAAAATTTTATTTCTGTAGAAAATGTTGTCAAAATTTTATTTCTGTAGAAAATTATGTCAAAATTTTATTTCTATAGCAAAAATGTTGTCAAAATTTTATTTCCATAGAAAATTTCTTCAACATTTTATTTCTATAAAAAATTTTTTCAACATTTTATTTCTATAGAAAATTTTGTCAAAATTTTATTCGTATAGAAAATTTTCTGAAAATGTTATTACTATAGAAATTTTGTCAAAATTTTATTTGTATAGAAAATTTTCTCAAAATTTTAATTCTATAGAAATTTTGTCAAAATTTTATTTCCATAGGAAAATTTTCCATTTTAAAATTTTATATCAAAGATTTTGTTGTTTTGTCAAAATTTTATTTCTATACCAAAATTTTTTCAAAATTTTAGTTTTATAGAAAATTTTGTCAAAATTTTATTTCTATATAACATTTTGTCAAAATTTTATTGCTAATGAAAATATTGTCAAAATTTTATTTCTATATAAAATGTTGTCAAAATTTTATTGCTAATGAAAATACTGTCAACATTTTATTTCTATAGAAAATTTTGTCAAACTTTTATTTTTATAGAAAATTTTTCAAAATTTTATTACTATAGAAAATTTTGTAAAATTTTTATTTCTCTAGAAAATTTTGTCAAAATGTTCAACATTTTATTTCTATGAAATTTTTTCTATACCAAAATTTTTTCAAAATTTTATTTTTATAGAAAATTTTGTACAAAAAAATTGTCAAAATTTGTCAAAATTTTATTTCTATATTATAATTTTTCTCAAAATATTATTTCTACGGAAAATTTTGTCAAATTTTATAACTATAGAAAATTGAGAACATTTTCTATAGTTATAAAATTTGACAAAATTTTATTTCTATACAAAAATTTTGCAAAATTTTTATTTCAAAGCATCGAAAATTCTACCAATCAACCAAACAATAAAAAAATCTACCAATTGTGTTAGATTTCTACCAACAATAGCAACCGTGTTCGAAAATCATAAAACTTTTCATAACTTGAAGTAGGGTGGGAGCCGGTGATATCGGTCTCGTCCAAAATCGGCGACGAGACTTGTCGGTTTCATTCCCTTCTATTGATCATTAAAATTGACACTGAGTTGTGGAAAATTCAATTTAATTCGAATTTGTAATGGTGGTCGACTAAAATCCTACACGCAGAGAGAAATATGATCACCTCAAAGTTGTTTCAAGAGCAAAATCTTGTTTTTTTTTAGATGGGGAACTCTCCGACACTCTTGACCCAAAACACAATTCCCGGTAAACATTTTATGTGAGATGCATAATTTCCAAGATACTAACATGCTGGCGACAAACATTTTATATGTTCACCAACCAAAAATAACATTTTGTTTTTAAAACATATTTGAGATGATCATTTTCTTTCTCTGAGTGTATTAACAGCTGATTTTTGGTTCACATTCAGCTGTTGTTTTTTATTGTATCAGTTGCAAGAAATGATGACTTTCCACATAGCGATTGACATTGAGACCTAAAGAAAATACTTTCACAACAATAATTAACTTTCTTTTAAATTTATTTTTTAGAGTAAACAATCTTTTTCTCAGTGTAGAGAATGCACTTAAAGTTCAGGAAGTTTATACAAATTGCTATTAATTGAAATGGGAACCATGCGAAAACTATGATTTTTTTATGATTTACAGATAACAATGATATGCAGATATTGAACACTTCTTTATATCTATTTATAACTTTGTATGTATGTATGTATATATGCCTGTTACAATTGTTTATATATACCCGAGTGTAAATGTTTTTTAAGGAAATTCCACTGACACACTTTGTTTTTGTTTTCTTTTTTTTTAGATTTGTAGTCTTGTTATTGTTTGTGTTTTTTTTTCTTCTTATGTTTCCTCAATATTTTCTATCAATAATTTCATGAAACATAAATAAGAGAATAGGAATGTCTATAAGAAATTCGTAGATTTTCTGTTTAACTTTTGCTTTAATAGTATGATAATAATGCTCATGTATGGTCAACGTACGGCGTACAACTGATCGTGAGTCAAAGAAATGAAAACAATAACAAAGCAAAGTCTATTAAATGAATGCCAAGTAATCGTATAAACGAGAGTTTTGGGGAGATATTCGTATATACAGAGAGACAGTTAGAGAGTGAGAACCCATATGGTCTTGAAGCTCTTTCTACACCTCGTAGTTATTTAGATAGATTGTGTTTAAACGGGGAGGGGGGCTGGAACTTTACTGAGTCAACCCATTGCAAATGGTTAAGGATGGTGGTGGTGGTTTGTTTGAATTGAGTGTTGTGTGGTGGAGTGAGGATTTTACATATTCTGGAGATATATTTGGTTGTGCTTTTGTTTTTGTATAATTGTTGTTGGCTTTTGTTTATAGCACTACAAACAGAGAGTAATAGAGATGAAAACAAAGAGTTGTTTATTTGATGAAATTTCGACGTAACTTATACGTCTATGACGTAGTAATTGCAGTTTGGTTTTTGTTGTTGTAGTGTTTTACTCTCGCTCTTGAAGTGCTACTTCATAAGAATTGTTTCGTTTGTGTGCATAAGTATCTAACATAACATGAATTGGAAAAAATGAATTACAGTGGCTCAAAAGTCATAATTATAGATTTGAAACTTTGGCAAAGTGATTTGCATCATTTTAATTTTACATTTTTTGGACTTTTGAAAGTGTCTGCGCTTATTTCTAATATGTTTAAATTTTCTAAGAGTTGATTTTTCTGATCCTGCAATTATTGAAAATTTAAGTTTTTTTGATGAAAACACTTTTTATAATGTGCCTATAAACTTTCATATACGGTAAAACAAAACAATTTTTTTTACAGATATGCAATTTTAACCTAAAGACCATTTTAAATTATAACTGATCTACAAACTTTTATCAGTCCACAGATCTGTTTTGAAAATCCTGTTTTTAATGAATAAAGGTTGCCGAAAAAAAATGGTAGATTTTTTTTACTGTTTGGTAGATTGGTAGAATACTTAATGTTTTGTTAGATTTTGCAAAATATTCCACTCCAACTAAAAGAGCTATTTAATTTTTATACCCACCACCATAGAATGGTGACGGGTTTGTCATTCCGTTTGCAACACATCGAAATATCGATTTCCGACTATATAAAGTATATATATTCTTGATCAGAGAGAAATTCCAATACGATATAAGCATGTCCGTCTGTCTGTCTGTTGTAATCTAGCTACAGCCTTCAATAATGCCGCTATCGTCCTGAAATTTGGCACAGCTTTCTTTTTCTGTTTGCAGGCAGGTCAAGTTCGAAGATGTGCTGTATCGGTCCAAGTTTTGATGGGAGCCACCGTGGTGCAATGGTTAGCATGCCCGCCTTGCATACACAAGGTCGTGGGTTCGATTCCTGCTTCGACCAAACACCAAAAATTTTTCAGCGGTGGGTTACCCCACCTCAGTAATGCTGGTGACATTTCTGAGAGTTTCAAAGCTTCTCTAAGTGGTTTCACTGTAATGTGGAACGCCGTTCGGACTCGGCTATAAAAAGGAGGTCCCTTGTCATTGAGCTTAACATGGAATCGGGCAGCACTCAGTGATAAGAGAGAAGTTCACCAATGTGGTATCACAATGGGCTGAATGGTCTAAGTGAGCCTGATACATCGGGCTGCCACCTAACCTAAGTTTTGATACTTAGGTTAGGTTACTGACCTCCCGATTTGGGATCTTGGGCTTATAAAAACCGAAGTTTTTTTTATCTAATTTGGACCATAAAAAGCTGTGTCGACAATGGTAGCCCCCATATAGACTGGTCTCCCGATCTTCTACAATTCGTGGTTTTTACCCAATTTGTCTGAAATTGGAATTCTAGAGGTATTTGAGGAAAATTGTGAGTGTTGGTCCATGTTTTGGTATAACCTCCATATAGACCTGACACCCGAATTTATTTCTTGGACTTCTTGAATCCGGCTAACGACAAATAGGTCAGCCGAATATGGTGTGTGTCGACCCATGTTTTGATATAGCTCTCACATAGACCGATCTCCCGGTATAACTTCTTGGCTTCTAGAAACAATAGTTTTTATCCCGAAAATATAAATGTACTGGTATTTTAGACCCTAAAAAAAGTGTATGGCATTTATTTTTACCGGTCCATTTGGTAAGGCATCTATATAGATCGATTGCACTTCTTGAGGGTACAGCCAAAGAAAAAATATTTTCCTCCGAAATGAAATTTTAGACAAAAGAAATTCGTTTAGAGCATTTTCGATAAGCGATTCAACGACTGTCTCTAAAATTTGTGTCAAAAGGAAACTTTGCTGGTCGAAAATTTTGTTCCTTAGAAAAGAAAACTCGTCTCTCAGTGTATATCATGAAAATTGCTTCAAAGTGAAAGTAAAATTTACAGATTTTGCTCCTCGTAATCATTTAAATAATGTCGGTAAAAATCGACAGATTTAAAATTTCAAATCAAGGCGCTATTTCATCATTTACACGATATGTTAATGATTTTTCTAAAAATCAAACAATATTAGTTCTTATAAATCCTGAATCTGATCTAGTCTTCATAGGTAAAATCTTTAAATCTATCTTCGGGAAGTGTACTGATTGAACTGATTTGCTTGGGAGAATATTTGTCATCAAATCCCCTGAAATTCAATTTATTATCAACCCGGCACGACGAAGAGTTTTCAAAGTAAACTATTATATTTGATTCATGGTGGTGAGTATTTAAGAACTTACTGCTGTATATACTTGTTTTATAGAACTATTGACAAAATTTTCTATAAAAATAGAATTTTGACAAAATTTTCTATAGGAATAAAATTTTGATTAAATATTTTATAGAAACAAAATTTTGACAAAATTTTCTATAGAAATAAAATTTTGACAAAATAGTCTATAGAAATGAAATTTCGACAAAATTTTCTATAGAAATAACATTTTGACAACATTTTCGATAGAAATAAAATTTTGACGAAATTTTCTATAGAAATAAATTTTTGACAAAATTTTCTATAGAAATAAAATGTTGACAAAATTTTCTATAGAAATAAAATTGTGACAAAATTTTCTATAGAAATAAAATTTTGATAAAATTTTCTATATAAATGAAATTTCGACAAAATTTTCTATAGAAATAAAATTTTGACAAAAATTTTTATATAATAAAATTTTTACGAAATTTGCTATAGAAAACGACAAAATTTTCTATAGAAATAAAATTTTGGCTAATTATCTACAGAAATAAAATTTTTACGAAATGTGTTATAGAAATAAAATGTTGACAAAATCTTCTATAGAAATAAAAATTTTACAAAATTTTCTATAGAAATGAAATTTTCCACAGAAATAAAATTTTGACAAAATTTTCTATAGAAATGAAATTTTCCACAGAAATAAAATTTTAACAAAATCTTCTATAGAAATAAAATTTGACAAAACTTTCTATAGAAATGAAATTTTGACAAAATTATCTATAGAAATTAAATTTCGACAAAATTTTCTATAGAAATAAAATTTTTACGAAATTTGCTATAGAAATAAAATTTTTACAAAATATTCTATAGAAATAAAATGTTGACAAAATCTTATATAGAAATAAAATTTTAACAAAATTTTCTATAGGAATAAAATTTTGACAACATTTTCTGTAGAAATAAAATTTTGACAAAATTTCTATAGAAATAAAATTTTTATGAATTTGTTACAGAAATAAAATGTTGACAAAATCTTCTATAGAAATAAAATGTTGACAAAATTTTCTATAGAAATAAAAGTTTGACAACATTTTCTACAGAAATGAAATTTTGACAAAATTTTCTGTAGAAATAAAATTTTAACAAAATTTTCTATAGAAATGAAATTTCGACAATATTTGCTATAGAAATAACATTTTTAAAACATTGTGTAGAAATAAAATTTTGACAAAATCTTCTATAGAAATAAAATGTTGACCAAATCCTATCTAGAAATAAAATTTTGACAAAGTTTTCTATAGAAATAGAATTTTTACAAAATTTTGTATAGAAATAAAATTTTGACAAAATTTTCTACAGGAATACACTTTTGACAAAATTTTCTATAGAAATGAAATTTAGACAAAATTTTCTGTAGAAATAAAATTTTGACAAAATTTTCTACAGAAATAAAATTTTTACAAAATTTTCTATAGAAATGAAATTTCGACAAAATTTTCCATAGAAATAAAATTTTGACAAAATTCTCGATAGAAATAAAATGTTGACGAAATTTTCTATAAAAAAAAAATTTTGAGAAAATTTTCTATAGAAATTAAATTTTTACGAAATTTGTTATAGAAATAAAATGTTGACAAAATCTTCTATAGAAATAATTTTTTGACGAAATTTTTATAAAATAGAATTGTGAGAAAATTTTTTTAGAAATAACATTTTTACGAAATTTGCTATAGAAATAAAATGTTGACAAAATTTTCGATAGAAATAAAATTTTGACGAAATTTTCGATAGAAATAAAATTTTGACGAAATTTTCTATAAAAATAAAATGTTGACAAAATTTGCTATAGAAATAAAATTTTGACAAAATCTTCTATAGAAATAAAATTTTGACTAAATTTTCGAAAGAAATAAATTTTTGATAAAATGTTCTACAGAAATAAAAGTTTTGGAAAATTTTCAATAGAATAACATTTTGGCAAAATCATCTATACAAATAAAATTTTTACGAAATTAGCTATAGAAAACGACAAAATTTTCTATAGAAATAAAATTTTGACAAATTATCTATAGAAATAAAATTTTTACGAAATCTTCTATACAAATAAAATGTTGACAAAATCTTCTATAAAAATGAAATTTTGACAAAATTTTCTATATGAATAAATTTTTGACAAAATTTTGTATAGAAATAAAATTTTGACAAAATTTTCCATAGAAATAAAATTTTGACAAAAATTTTGACGAAATTTTCTATAAAAATAAATTTTTGATAAAATTTTCTACAGAAATAAAATTTTTACGAAATTTGTCACAAAAATTAGATGTTGAAAAATTCTTCTATAGAAATAAAATGTTGACAAAATTTTCTATAGAAATAAAAGATTGACAAAATTTTCTGTAGAAATAAAATTTTGACAAAATTTTCTATAGGAATAAATTTTTGACAACATTTTCGATAGAAATAAAATTGTGACGAAATTTTCTATAAAATAAATTTTGAGAAAATTTTCTATAGAAATAAAATTTTTACGAAATTTGCTATAGAAATAAAAGTTTGACAAAATTTTCTATAGAAATAAAATATTGACAAAATTTTCTATAGAAATAAAATGTTGACAAAATGTTCTATAGAAATAAAATTTTTACAAAATTTTCTATAGAAAAAAAAGTTTGACAACATTTTCTATAGAAATGAAATTTTGACAAAATTTTCTGTAGAAATAAAATTTTGAAAAAATTTTCTACAGAAATAAAATTTTGACAAAATCTTCTACAGAAATAAATTTTTGACAAAATTTTCTATAAAAATGAAATTTTCACAAAATTTTCTATAGAAATGAAATTTCGACAATATTTTCTATTGAAATAAAATTTTTAAAACATTTTATAGAAATAAAATTTTGACGAAATTTGCTATAGAAATAAAATTTTCACAAAATCTTCTATAGAAATAAAATATTGACCAAATCTTATATAGAAATAAAATTTTGACAAAATTTTCTATAGAAATAAAATTTTGACAAAATTTTCTATAGAAATAAAATTTTGACAAAGTTTTCTATAGAAATAAAATTTGTACGAAATTTGTTACAGAAATAAAATGTTGACAAAATCTTCTATAGAAATAAAATGTTGACAAAATTTTCTATAGAAATAAAAGTTTGACAACATTTTCTATAAAATAAAATTTTGACAAAATTTTCTATTGGAATACAATTTTAACCAAATTTTCTATAGAAATAAAATTTTGACAAAATTTTCTATAAAAATAAAATTTTAACAAAATTTTCTACAGGAATAAGATTTTAGCAAAATTTTTACGAAATATTCTATAAAAATAAGATTTTGACAAAATCTACAGAAATAGAATTTTTACAAAATTTTCAATAGGAATAGAGTTTTGACAACATTTCCTATAAAAATAAAATTTTAACCAAATATTCTATAGAAATAAAATTGTGACAAAATTTTGTATAGAAATAAAATTTTGACAAAATTTTCCATAGAAATAAAATTTTGACAAAATTTTTTATAGAAATGAAATTTTAACAAAATTATAGGAATAAAATTTTGTCAAAATATTATAGAAATAAAAGTGACAAAATTGTCTATAGGAAACAAAAATTTGGAAAAATTCTAAATAAAAATAAAATGTTGACAAAATTTCCTATAGATATAAAAGTTTGACAATTGAAATAAAGTTTTGACAACAATTTTCTATAGAAATAAAGTTTTGACAACAATTTTCTATAGAAATAAAATTTTGACAAAATTTTCTATTGAAAGAAAATGTTGACAAAATTTTCCATAGAAAGAAAATTTTGACAAAAATTTGATCAAAACGTTGAAAAAAATTGTTTTTGAATTTAGTATATTTTTGGTAAAAATTTCTTTTGATACGTAAAGATTAAACATATTAATTGAGGAAACCACTACCACATTAATTTATTTGATGACAAATAATTATTTCTATTTTCCAATTTGTTATTGTCATACGAATGTGTAAAAATACATCAATAAATATATGTGAATGTACTTCAATTAACATCAGGGTGATAATTTATGTGAGATTTAATATGCGATTAGTAAGACATTCGATGAACTGTTACCCTATATATATTGTTCTACAAATATTTAATCGATAATGTAAATAAGACTTATTAGGAATATAATATACACATTATATTTAATATATATAACAGCTGAAATAATAAATAATCTAACACCATATTTATTAAGAAATGCAAAATGTACAAAATATTATTTTCAAATCGACCAAGTGATGAATATTAATATGTCTTACAATATTTTTTCAAAGGATTAGACTAAAATTCTAATTAAGTTATTTTGCATTTTATCTGTTTAGAATACTTCCATAGATGAAACAAATAAATAATGAAATTTATGAAGAAAATTCTAAATTGCTACCATAGACAAAGTAAAGTAAAGCCTGACAAATGCTCTCTATGTAATGCTGATAAGACAAAGCAAATTTGCTTATTTTCCTATAGAATTTTTGTGCTTAAGCAATACGAGCCATTGCAAATATTTCCTATAGATGCAAAAAAAAAAATACTCTCCTTATTTTGTTAGATTTTGTTTTGACAAGATTCACATATACGGGCGTTTATATGTAAGACAATGATGTGTATTTAAGAAATATTTACGAGTTTATATAGAAATATTTATTGAAAATTGTGTCTTGTTTTTTTTCTTCGATTTAATAAAGAAAATACAATGGCCCCATACATGAGACACTGGCCACGAGTATCAATTGGATCAATGAACCTCTCAGTCTATGGTAAATTGAGGTGTTTGGGAAAAAAATACAAAAAAAAAAAAAAATATATATATTTTCAACAAAAGGAATTATAGACAAATTTTAATTAGCAGGGGAGAAAAATTCATAAAACAACAATAATAGACTTAGCAATGTACTTAAATATTTTTTGAAATATTTTAACAATATTTAACAATATTTACAAAGTTTGTTATTAATTTTTTTTCGTATTTTCTAAATTGAAAACTAAATACGATAAAAGTTCATTTACTTTTAGGCGCCTACAGGACTTTTTATGGGGGTAGGGTGTATAAAGTCATTCAATAAACTACAATGTCAATGTTAAAGATTTTAAATATTTATTAATTTTTCCCTCTGGCAAACACCAACAATAACAGAAAATTCTTATTTCCAAATCTAGCTGTATTTACTATTGACAAACCCTGGAAATAGAATCGATTATGAATTCAAAGTTTACCTTGATAAAGACCTTTTTGCTACTAGCAACACAGGTCCCATTCCATTGTAAATATTTATTTAAAATATATAATTGCTGATAGTCAAAGTTGGAAGATTGAGATTAGAGCTAAGGCAAAAAATAAACTCAGAAAATCTTTATCAAATATTTAAGCAACTACACTGAAAGAAGAGATTGCCGATTGCCAGGGATTGCATAGAAACTTTTACTAAAAACTGTCATCCACAATCGATTTACTTGGGTTGCGGTAACACTTGCCGATGACAAGGTATCGTAAAACTTCTTAACACCGTGTTCTCAATTGTAAGTTAGTCCATACAGGGTATATATTAAACAAAAATAGGCCGATTAAATACGTAAATAATTCAGTTTGACAAAATTTTCTATAGAAATAAAATTTTGACAAAATTTTCTATAGAAATAAAATCGTGACACAATTTTGTAAAGTAATAAAATTTTGACAAAATTTTTTATAGAAATGAAATTTTGAAAAATTTTCCATAGGAATTAAGCTTTGACAACATTTTCTATAAAAATAAAATTTTGACAAAATTTTCTATAGAAAAAAAAAATTTTTTGACAAAATTTTCCATAGAAATAAAATTTTGACAAAATTTTCCATAGAAATAAAATTTTGATAATTTTGTTTCTATAGAAAATTTTGTCAAAACTTTGTTTCTATAGAATATTTTGCAAAATTTTATTTCTATAGAAAATTTTGCAAAATTTGGCTTGTTACACAAAAAGTTTTTCAAAATTTTATTTCTATTGATAACTTTATTTCTATAAAAAATTAAGTCAAAATTTTATTTCTATTGAAAATTTTGCCAAAATTTTATAGTAATAGATTTTTTTATTAGAAAATTTGGTCAAAATTTTGTTTCTATAGAATATTTTGCAAAATTTTATTTCTATAGAAAATTTTGCAAAATTTTGTTTTTTACACAAAAATTTTTTCAAAATTTTATTTCTATTGATAATTTTATTTCTATAAAAATTTAAGTCAAAATTTTATTTCTATAGAAAATTTTGTAAAAATTTTATTTCTATAGAAAATTTAGTCAAAATTTTATTTCTATAGAAAATTTAGTCGAAATTTTTTTTTTTCTGTAGAATATTTTGCAGAATTCTATTTGCTACACAAAAATTTTTCTAAAATTGTAGTTTTATTGATAATTTTGTCAAAATTTTATTTCTATAAGAAAAAATTGTCAAATTTTATTTCTATAGCAAATTTTCTCAAATTTTTTTTCTTACTGATGCTCACTGATACTCACTGCTATAAAAAATGTATCCAAAATGTTATTACTATAGAAATATTTTTTTTTCGATATTAAATTTAGTCAACATTTTATTTCTATAGAAAATTTAGTCAAAATTTTGTTTCTATTTTAAAATTTTATTTCTATAGAAAATTTTGCAAAATTTTGCTAGCTTCACAAGTTTTTTTTTAATTGTATTTCTATTGATAATTTTTTCAAACTTTTATCTCTATAAAAAATTTTGCCAAATTTTATTTCTATAAAAATTTTATTCAAAATTTTATTTCTATATATTTGGTCAAAATTTTATTTCTATAGAAAATTTAGTCAAAATTTTGTTTCTGTAGAAAATTTTGCAAAATTTTATTTCTATATAAAATTTTGCAAATTTTTTTTTTTACTAGACAAAAATTTTTCCAAAATTGTATGCTCACTGATACTCACTGCTAAGTCGAAAACTAGTAGAAATGACACAAATTTTCAAATTTTTCAATGAATGAATCATAAATGCATTTTTGCGAAATTGTCTTAGCAATTATAAATATTTCCCAAATAATGCCCGAGATTTTGTAGAAGTCTGATTTGAGATTTTATCAAAATGTAGTTCTAAATACAAAGTTGAGCAGAGTATATTATAATCGGGCCGCCCGATTTTAGACTTTCCTTGCATTTTTATTTTTTGTTAAAATTGTGTTACGTCCCATAACGTTAGCTTTAAATTTTAAGTACATAGATTTTGTAGAAGTATATACAATTTTGTCTAAATCGATTCAGATTCAAATGCATGCATATGGATATATAAACCTTTATATAGCTCGCAGCAAATTTAAAGGATTTGAGATAGTATCAATAATTTTGGTCCACAAATACATATACTGTTGGTATATTCTAATATTATGATGGGCATTTATATCATTATCTTATTTATTAAACATTGTCCTAAATTTAAAATATAGAGTTCAATTGGCATCTAATGTGAAATTAAGACCTTTTTTTTGCACACATAAATAAATACGATACTTTATATCGATCCACTTAAGGTACCCACACAATAGAACTACAAATTAGTGGTATTAAAATGAGATTTAATTATATTACCCGGAGTCGACTCCGGAGTCGGAGTCGAGCTGATGAAAAATGCTGGAGTCGTAGTCGGAGTCGAGCAAATTGGCTCGACTCTACAGCCCTGTCAGAGACCATATTCTAACACCACGTATCAAATTTTAACCGCATCGGATGAATGTTGCTCATCCATGAGGCTCTGGAGGTCAAATCTGGGGATAGGTTTAAATGGGGGTTATATACAATTAAGACCGATATGGACCAATTTTTGCATGGTTGTTAGAGACCATGTACCAAATATCAGCCGGATCAGATGCAATTTGCTCATCCATGAGGCTCTGGAGGTCAAATCTGGGGATCGGTTTATATGGGGGCTATATATAATTATGGACCGATGTGGACCAATTATTGCACGGTTGTTAGATACCATATACCAACGCCATGTACCAAACATCAGCCGGATCGGATGCAATTTGCTTCTCTTAGAGGCTCCGCAAGCCAAATCTGGGGATCGGTTTATATGGGGGCTATATATAATTATGGACCGAAGTGGACCAATTTTTGCATGGATTTTAGAGACCATATACCAATACCATGTACCAAATTTCAGCCGGATCGGATGAAATTTGCTTCTCTTAGAGGCTCCGCAAGCCAAATCTGGGGATCGATTTATATGGCGGCTATATATAATTATGGACCGATATGGACCAATTCCTGCATCGTTGTTAGAGACCATATACTAACACCATGTACCAAATTTCAGCCGGATCGGATGAAATTTGCTCATCCATGAGGCTCTGGAGGTCAAATTTGGGGATCGGTTTATATGGGGGCTATATATAATTATGAACCGATGTGGACCAATTTTTGCATGGGTGTTAAAAACCATATATTAACACCATGTACCAAATTTCAGCCAGATCGGATGAAATTTGCTTCTCTTAGAGACTCCGGAATCCAAATCTGGGTACCGGTTTATATGGGGGCTATATATAATTATGGACCGATGTGGACCAATTTTTGCATGGTTGTTAGATACCATATACCAAGACTATGTACCAAATTTCAACTGGATCGGATGCAATTTGCTTCTCTTAGAGGCTGCGCAAGCCAAATCTGGTGATCGGTTTATATGGGGGCTATACGTAAAAGTGGTCCGATATGGCCCATTTTCAATACAATCCGACCTACATCAATAACAACTACTTGTGCCAACTTTCAAGACGATAGCTTGTTTCGTTCGGAAGTTAGCGTGATTTCAACAGACGGACGGACGGACATGCTTAGATCGACTCAGAATTTCACCACGATCCAGAATATTCATACTTTATGGGGTCTAAGAGCAATATTTCTATGTGTTACAAAAGGAATGACAAAGTTAATATAACCCCCATCCTATGGCGGAGGGTATAACAAAAATTTCTCAAAAGTTCTCTAAGAACAATAAAAGATTAAGACAATCTTTAAATAGCTTTGTATAAATTTATTTTCTCTTAAATATAATATATTTTAATTTTTAAATTTTATTATCAAAACTTTCGTTTCGAAAAATATTTTTTTTTCTTTTTGTGTAATGTTAATTCTGTGATTGTAATTAAATGAATGCCATGAATAGCATCCCATGTGGAAAAGAAGATAATATCTATTTATAAAATTTTACTTTATCAATTGTGAAATTGATGTTTTTTAACAAGAATCACAGACGCGGAAGATATCTATTAACACATTGGAGATAATTGATAAGATGTGTTGCCAACTGCATTTGTTGGAAATATTATTCGTAACTAGTAATTTGTGTATTTTACAATATACACTCAAAAAAAAAAAACTGTGAACCCACCAGAAAGGAAAATTTTGGTTAATTTTAGAAAATTAAAAAAGAAAAAAGTTTGACGAAAAAAAAAATTGGACTTAACTAAAAATTGCAAAAACATCATTAGTACCCTACGAAGTTCACGATGGGCGCATTATTGCTAAATATATAAATTTTATAAATTTTAAGAAATGTTGATCTATTTTGTGGGAGACACGAGTTTAGTAAATGCCTCGAGGAAGTGAACTTTTCAGAGGAAGAACGCAGAAAAATTATCGGAATGGACCTAGCTGGCAAAAAAATTGGAGAAATTGCATCGGCGACAAATCGACACCGCAATACGATTAGCAATTTTTTAAAAAATCCCACAAACTATGGTTGTGCTAAACGCAGTGGGCACATTCCAACCGTTGACCAAAGGACAAAGCGACATATTCGCCAACTTGCTGCCAATAAACATATGAGCTGCAGAGAAATAAAAGTACAATTTGGTCTGAATGTGACTAGACAATGAATACAGCAAATTGTCAAGTACGATATAGGACTAAAATACGAAAATAAAATTCCTAAACCGCAGTTAGCATAACACCATAAAATTGCTCGTATTTATTTTGCAGAAAAGTACAATTTTTGGGACAAAGAGTTCGAAACGGTTATATTAAGCGACGAAAAGAAATTCAATTTGGATGGCCCTGATGGCCATCACAAATATTGGCGAGATTCACGGTACCCTCGTCAAACTTGCTATAAACGCATCCACGGAGGTGGATATCTTATGGTATGTTCAGCTTTTGGAGCACGAAGAAAATTTGAAATAGGTTTTTTTCCCCACTGAAATGAACGCAGAGATATATGTCGATTTATTGGAGAACAATTTAATAGATTTTGCAGATGAGTTATATGATGAAGTTTGGACTTTCCAACAAGACATTGCTCCCATCCATGTTGCACGCCTCACAAAAACCTTTTTTAAGTCTCGTGATATACCTTTACTGGACTGGCCAGTGCTAAGTCCCGCTCTAAATCCTATAGGCATATTATCCACTAAGGTATTTGCGAAGTCCAAGCAATATACAACACCCAAAGAACTAAAGTCGGCAATTACGGAATGGAAAAAAAATCGATATGGCAACTTTGAAAAACTTGGTATGTTCTATGCCTCACCGTTTACATCAAGCTCCAATAACAACGTATATCACATTAGTCAATCAAACTATCTTAATTTTATTTTGACATATAACTAAAATATAATTTTGCACATATAAATATTTTTTATGACTAAACATTTAAGTATGAATTTTCTATAAAAGCAAACGTTAACTAAAGATTTAATTTATTTTTTTTTTAAGTAACGTACAAAAGTGTAAATAAAATAGGAAAAAACATGTTTTCAATAAAAGTTTTTTATAAGGCTATAACATAAATTTACACGTGGCACATATAATTTTTTTCGGGGATATGTATATAACATTCGACCGATTTAGAGTCATGTCAAATTTTTACTCCAATTTATTTGGAGTACAATTAACATTTTAGCGAAGTGTACCAAATTTGGTCAAAATCGAAATTTGTTTTCTCAAATATTTATTTCTATAGATAATTTTGTCAAAATTTTATTTCTATAGAAAATTTTCTCAAAATATTATTTCTATAGAAAATTTTCTCAAACATATAGAAACATTTTTTTTTAATTTTATTTCTATAAAAAATGATTATCAAAATTTTATTTCTATAGAGAATTTTGTTAAAATTTTATTTTTATAGAAAATGTTTGTCAAAATTTTATTTCTATAGACAATTTTGTTAAAATTTTATTTTTATAGAAAATTTTGTTAAAATTTTATTTGTATAGAAAATTTTGTTAAAATTTTATTTCTATGGAAAATTTTGTCAAAATGTTATTTCTATAAGAAATTTTCTCAAAATTTAATTTCTATAGAAAATTTTTTTCAAAATTTAATTTCTATAGAAAATTTTTTTCAAAATTTTATTTCTATAGAAAATTTTGTTAAAATTTTATTTCTATAGTCAATGTTGTCAAAATTTTATTTCTATAGAAAATGTTTGTCAAAATTTTATTTTACAGAAAATTTTATCAAAATTTTATTTCCACAGAAATTTTGTCAAAATTTTATTTTCATTGAAAAGTTTGTCAAAATTTTATTTCTATAAATGTTTTTTTGTCAAAAATAAATTTCTTAGAAAATTTTCTCAAAATTTTATTTCTAAAGAAAATTGTGCCTAAATTTTATTCTCATAGAAAATTTTCTCAAAACTTTATTTCTATGGAAAATTTTCTCAACATTTTATTTCTATGGAAAATTTTCTCAAAATTTTATTTCTATGGAAAATTTTCTCAAAATTTTATTTCTATGGAAAATTTTCTCAAAAATATGATTTCTATAGAAAATTTTCTCAAAATTTTAATGAAAATTTTGTCAAAATTTTATTTCTATAAAAATTTTGTCAAAATTTTATCTCTATAAAAATTTTGTCACAATTTTATTTCTATAAAAATTTTGTCAAAATTTGATTTATATAAAAATTTTGTCAAAATTTTTCTTCTATAAAAAATGTTTGTCAACATTTTATTTCTATAGAAATTTTTTTTTTAATTTTATTTCTATAGATTTTTTTTTTTAAATTTTATTTCTATAGGAAATTTTGTCAAAATTTTATTTTCATTGAAAAGTTTGTCAAAATTTTATTTCTATAAATGTTCTTTTGTCAAAAATAAATTTCTTAGAAAATTTTCTCAAAATTTTATTTCTAAAGAAAATTGTGGCTAAATTTTATTCCCATAGAAAATTTTCTCAAAACTTTATTTCTATGAAAAATTTTCTCAACATTTTATTTCTATAAAAATTTTGTCAAAATTTTATCTCTATAAACATTTTGTCACAATTTTATTTCTATAAAAATTTTGTCAAAATTTGATTTATATAAAAATTTTGTCAAATTTTTTCTTCTATAAAAAATGTTTGTCAACATTTTATTTCTATAGAAAATTTTGTTAAGATTTTATTTCTATAGAAAACTTTTTTTAAATTTTATTTCTATAGAAAATTTTGTCAAAATTTTATTTCTATAGAAAATGTTTTTCAAAATTTTATTTCTATAGCAAATGTTTTTCAAAATTTTATTTCTATGGAAAATTTTGTTAAAATTTTATTTCTATAAAAAATTTTGTCAAAATTTTATTTTTGGAAAAGTTTGTCAATATGTTATTTCTATAGAAAATTTTGTTAAAATTTTATTTCTATAGAAAATGTTGTTAGAATTTTATTTGTACAGAAAATTTTGTCAAAATTTTATTTCAATAGAAAATTTTGTTAAAATTTTATTTCTGTAGAAAATGTTCTCAAAATTTTATTTCTATAAGAAATTTTCTCAAAATTTTATTTCTATGGAAAATTTTCTCAAAATTTTATTTCTATGGAAAATTTTCTCAAAATTTTATTTCTATAAGAAATTTTCTCAAAATTTTATTTCTATGGAAAATTTTCTCAAAATTTCATTTCTATAGAAAATGTTTTTCAAAATTTTATTTCTATAGTTGTCAAAATTTTATTTCTATAGAATATGTTTGAAAAATTTTTTTTCCATAGAAAATTTTATCAAAATTTTGTTTCTATAGAAGATTTTGTCAAAATTTTATTGTCATTGAAAGTTTGTCAAAATTTTATTACTATAAAAATTTTTTTGTCAAAAATTGATTTCTTAGAAAATTGTGCCAAAAATGTATTCCTATAGAACTTTTTTTAAAAATTTTATTTCTATAGAAATTTCTTTAAACATTTTTTTTTTCTAATTTCTAAAGACAATTTTGTCAAAATTTTATTTTTATAGAAAATGTTTGTCAAAATTTTATTGTATAGAAATTTTTATCAATTTTTTTTTTCACAGAAATTTTGAAAAAATTTTATTTTCATTGCAAAGTTGGTCAAAATTTTATTACTATAAAAAATTTTTTGTCAAAAATTGATTTCTTGGAAAATTTTCTCAAAATTTTATTTCTAAAGAAAATTGTGCCAAAAATTTATTCCGATAGAACTTTTTTTTAAAAATTTTATTTCTTTGGAATTTTTTATACATTTTACATTTTTTTTAATTCTATGGAAAATTTTCTCAATATTTTATTTCTATAGAATTTCTCAAAAATTTATGGAAAATTTGGTCAACATTTTATTTCTCTAGAAATTTTTGTCAAAATTTAATTTCTATAGAAAATTTTGTCAAAATTTAATTTCTATAGAAAATTTTGTCAAAATTTTATTTTTATAGACAATTTTGTCAACATTTTTTTCTATAAAAAATGTTTGTCAAAATGTTATTTCTATAGAAAATTTTGTTAAAATTTTATTTCTATAGAAAATGTTTGTCAAAATTTTATTTCTATAGAAAAATTTGTTAAAATTTTATTTCTATAGAAAATTTTGTTAACATTTTATTTCTATAGAAAATTTGATTAACATTTTATTTCTATAGAAAATGTTTGTAAAAATGTTATTTTATAGGAAATTTTATTAAAATTTCATTTCCTCAGAAATTTTGTCAAAATTGTATTTTCATTGAAAAGTTTGTCAAAATTTTATTACTATAAAAAATTTGTTGTCAAAAATTGATTTCTTAGAAAATTTTCTCAAAATTTTATTCATGTAGAACTTTTTTTTAAAAATGTTATTTCTATAGAAAATTTGTTAAAAAATTTATTTCTATAGAAAATTTTCTCAACATTTTATTTTATTTTATTTATTTCTATAGAATTTCTCAAAATTTTATGGAAAATTTTGTAAAAGTTTTATTTCTATAAAAATTTTGTCAAAATTTTATTTCTATAGAAAATTTTGTCAAAAATTTATTTCTATAGACAATGTTCTCAAAATTTTAATCTAATAGAAAATTTTTTAAAACTTTAATTTCTAAAGAAATGCTGAATATTGTCGCAAAAATGTCCTAAAGACAGTATGGAAGGCCTGGGCATGCTAAAATTTAGGAAATTGACTTCCTTACAGTACTCAGCACCATCTCACTCAGTGCTTGTCAACCAGTCGCTATATATTTCTTCTGTGCAATTACCACAAAATTCTCCGAATACCAAACCGTTGGATTTTTGCATAGTTCGGAGATAAAAAAAATGCCAGGGTTGACAATCTCAAGACGGCATAATGGTTTTTACGTCCGCTTGAAGGTTATAATTTATTGCAAAGGTAGCGAATACGAACAGATCTAAACTGGTTCTAAAATGCAATGTTACTTCGGACATGTTTTGCTTTTTAACAATAAAATGAAAAAAAAAATATTTTTTGAGCACTCAAAACATCTATATGTTAGTCCTGACGTTTTTCGACACTTGAAGAATCGGTTGATGTGTTCATAAATGCATATGTTGGAGATACATAAATTGTTGTTTGTTTGATAGATTAGTATATTTCTTGATGTTTTGGTATATTTTGCAAATATGCCTCGCCAACTAAGAGGTAGTTCAAAAATTTTATGTACAAAAAAAATTTTTGACAAAATTTTCTATACAAAATGCAATTTTGAGAAATATTTCTATAGAAATAAAATTCGGACAAATTTTTCTATAGAAATAAAATTTTTACACAATTTTCTAAAGAAATAAAAGTTTGAGAAAATTTTCTATAGGAATTAAAGTTAGAGAATATTTTCTATAGAAAAAACAATTTTGAGAAAATTTTCTATAGAAATAAAAGTTTCAGAAAATTTTCTATAGAAATAAAAGTTTGAGAAAATTTTCTATAGAAATAAAAGTTAGAGAATATTTTCTATAGAAAAAAAATTTTGACAAAATTTCCTAGAGAAATAAAATTTTGACAAAATTTTCTATAGAAATAACATTTTTGACAACATTTTCTATAGATATAAAATTTTGACACGAGTTGCTATAGAAATAAAATTTTGACAAAATGTTCTATAGGAATACAATTTTTAAAACATTTTCTATAGATATAAAATTTTTACAAAATTTTCTATAGAAATAAAAGTTTGAAAAAATTTTCTATAGAAATAAAAGTTAGAGAATATTTTCTATAGAAATAAAATTTTTGACAAAATTTCCTAGAGAAATAAAATTTTGACAAAATTTTCTATAGAAATAACATTTTTGTCAACATTTTCTATAGATATAAAATTTTGACACGATTTGCTATAGAAATAAAATTTTGACAAAATGTTCTATAGAAATAAAATTTTTACAAAATTTTCTATAGAAATAAAATTTTTACAAAATTTTCTGTAGAAATAAAAGTTTGAGAAAATTTTCAATAGAAATAAAAGTTAGAGAATATTTCCTATAGAAATAAAATTTTTGACAAAATTTCCTAGAGAAATAATATTTTGACAAAATTTTCTATAGAAATAAAATTTTGACAACATTTTCTATAGATATAAAATTTTGACACGATTTGCTATAGAAATAAAATTTTGACAAAATGTTCTATAGAAATAAAATTTTTACAAAATTTTCTATAGAAATAAAATTTTTACAAAATTTTCTATAGAAATAAAAGTTTGAGAAAATGTTCCATAGAAATAAAAGTTAGAGAATATTTTCTATAGAAATAAAATTTTTGACAAAATTTCCTAGAGAAATAATATTTTGACAAAATTTTCTATAGAAATAAAATTTTGACAACATTTTCTATAAATATAAAATTTTGACACGATTTGCTATAGAAATAAAATTTTGACAAAATTTTCTGTAGAAATAAAACTTTTACAAAATTTTCTATAGAAATAAAATTTTTACAAAATTTTCTATAGTAATATAAGTTTGAGAAAATTTTGACAAAATGTTCTATAGAAATAAATTTTTTACAAAATTTTCTATAGAAATAAAATTTTTACAAAATTTTCTATAGAAATAAAAGTTTGAGAAAATTTTCTATAGAAATAAAAGTTAGAGAATATTTTCTATAGAAATACAATTTTTGACAAAATTTCCTAGAGAAATAATATTTTGACAAAATTTTCTATAGAAATAAAATTTTGACAACATTTTCTATAGATATAAAATTTTGACAAAATTTTCTATAGAAATAAAATTTTTACAAAATTTTCTATAGAAATAAAATTTTTACAAAATTATCTATAGAAATAAAATTTTTACAAAATTTTCTATAGAAATAAAAGTTTGAGAAAATTTTGACAAAATGTTCTATAGAAATAAAATTTTTACAAAATTATCTATAGAAATAAAATTTTTACAAAATTTTCTATAGAAATAAAAGTTTGAGAAAATTTTCTATAGAAATAAAAGGTTGAGAATATTTTCTATAGAAATAAAATTTTTGACAAAATTTCCTAGAGAAACAAAAGTTTGAGAAAATTATCTATAGAAATAAAATTTTTACAAAATTTTCTATAGAAATAAAAGTTTGACAAAATTTCCTAGAGAAATAAAATGTTGACAAAATTTTCTATAGAAATAAAATTTTGACAACATTTTCTATAGATATAAAATTTTGACACGATTTGCTATAGAAATAAAATTTTGACAAAATTTTCTGTAGAAATAAAATTTTTACAAAATTTTCTATAGAAATAAAATTTTCTATAGTAATAAAAGTTTGAAAAAATTTTCTATAGAAATAAAATTAGAGAATATTTTTTATAGAAAAAAAATTTTGACAAAATTGTCTATTCGAAAAAAAAAATTGAAATAATTTTCTATACAAAATAAAATTTTGACAAAAATTCTTATTCAATATAAGTTTTGGAAATAATTTTCTATACAAAATAAAATTTTAACAAACTTTTCTATTCAAAATAAAATTTTGACAAAATGTTCGATAAGAATAAAATTTTGCAAAATATGATTTTTTGCTTGGTAGATTTTTGTTAAAATTTCTGGCAAGAATAAGAGTAAAATTTTGCATATTATGATTTTTTGCTTGGTAGATGTTTGTTCAAATTTCTGGCAACTGTGTTTCTAATCCCTTTCCGTCCGCCATTTCTGATGAAGATTATATTTCTTCATTTATTTGTTTTCTTATACAAATTTACTATTTACTAATAGGTGGCACTGACGTCACAATTTGTGTTTTAATTTAATTTGAAGCCTCTAACTAAATTTTGATATGTTGTGAAGGAAACATTTCCATGGTATACAGTGAGCGTTAAAATAAACTGTACAACGGGTTGGTTTTAATTAAAAATTTTGCAATGTTGAGACTTAAATACTCTGTAGCTAAACCAAATAATGTTTAATAAAATCCTAGATGTGAAGACTGAAAAAGGTATTTTCGTATGAACTGTTAATTTAGCTTTGTATACCCTAAACCACATAGTGGTCAGGGTATAATAAGTTTGATCGGCCAAAAAATGTGCCTACCAGAAATATTGATTTTAGACCCCATAAAATATATACCGATCGACTCAGAATCACCTCCTGAGTCGATCTAGCGCTTGGTGTCCGTCCGTCCGTCCGTCCGTCTGTCCATGTATTTGTTGTTCACAGGATTCCGGTCGCAATTATTAACCGATTTTGATGAAATTTGGCACAGGGAGTTTTTTGGGAACAAGGACGAACGCTATTGAATTTGGAAGAAATCGGATCAAATTTAGATATAGCTCCCATATATATGTATCGCCCGATTTCGACAAATGGGGTCACGTTGCGCTTTTTTTTCAAACGAATCGTCACCAAATTTGGCAAAAGGTAATCTTTCCCATCGCCCTTCAAGTCTGCAAAATTTCATCCAAATCGCTTCAGATTTATATAGCTCTCATAAAGGGTGATTTGTTAAGAGCTTGATAACTTTTTTTAAAAAAAAAACCCATAAAATTTGCAAAATCTCATCGGTTCTTTATTTGAAACGTTAGATTGGTCCATGACATTTACTTTTTGAAGATAATTTCATTTAAATGTTGTCCGCGGCTGCGTCTTAGGTGGTCCATTCGGAAAGTCCAATTTTGGGCAACTTTTTCGAGCATTTCGGCCGGAATAGCCCGAATTTCTTCGGAAATGTTGTCTTCCAAAGCTGGAATAGTTGCTGGCTTATTTCTGTAGACTTTAGACTTGACGTAGCCCCACAAAAAATAGTCTAAAGGCGTCAAATCGCATGATCTTGGTGGCCAACTTACCGGTCCATTTCTTGAGATGAATTGTTCTTCGAAGTTTTCCCTCAAAATGGCCATAGAATAGCGAGCTGTGTGGCATGTAGCGCCATCTTGTTGAAACCACATGTCAACCAAGTTCAGTTCTTCCATTTTTGGCAACAAAAAGTTTGTTAGCATCGAACGATAGCGATCGCCATTCACCGTAACGTTGCGTCCAACAGCATCTTTGAAAAAATACGGTCCAATGATTCCACCAGCGTACAAACCACACCAAACAGTGCATTTTTCGGGATGCATGGGCAGTTCTTGAACGGCTTCTGGTTGCTCTTCACTCCAAATGCGGCAATTTTGCTTATTTACGTAGCCATTCAACCAGAAATGAGCCTCATCGCTGAACAAAATTTGTCGATAAAAAAGCGGATTTTCTGCCACTGATTTTGGTAATAAAATTCAATGATTTGCAAGCGTTGCTCGTTAGTAAGTCTATTCATGATGAAATGTCAAAGCATACTGAGCATCTTTCTCTTTGACACCATGTCTGAAATCCCACGTGATCTGTCAAATACTAATGCATGAAAATCCTAACCTCAAAAGAATCACCCTTTATATATGTATCGCCCGATTTTCCCAAATTTGGCCACAAAACCTTTATTTATCAACCGATCTTACTCAAATTTGGCTAAATATAATCTTCTCTAGCACTAACTATATGTGCAAAAAATCATCGAAATCGGTTCAGATTTAGCTATAGCTCCCATATATATGTACCGCCCGATTTTTCTAAATTTGGCCATAAAACCCTTATTTATCAACCGATCTTACTGAAATTTGGCCAAATGTAGTCTTCTATAGCATTAACTATATGTGCAAAATTTTATCGAAATCGGTTCAGATGTAGATATAGCTCCCATATATGTATCACCCGATTTTGAAAAATTCGCCCCTAATAACCTTATGTTTGACCATACAGGCCTCATTTCTTAACTGATCTTACTAAAATCTTGCACAAGGTAACATTTTGTGGGATTAATAAAATCCGCAAAATATTATGCAAATTGGTTCAGATTTAGATATAGCTTCCATATATATGCATCGCTCGATTTTCCCAAATTTGGCCATAGTACTCTTATTTATTAACCAATGTTACTCAAATTTCAAATTTTGATGTACTAGCCGATCGTACTAATGTGTACTTGTAGCTCTTACATAAGAATATTGCTCGATTTTTACAAGTTTGTATTTATTACCCACACTAATTGGGCGATTTTCTCTTTTTTAATAATAGGTTCAATATTAGTGGCATACTAACCCCGTAGTTACAATATCAACACAGCCAGTGTTGCCAGAATTAGGGGAAATTCCCTATATGTATGGTTTTTCTAATATTTAGCGTATTGTAGGGACGTAGGGCCACAATGTAGGACATTTTCACTCAACACAATTTGTAATAATTTTTACATTTTGGTGGCTCTAGAGAAGGAAATTTGAAGCCGGTAAGGCTTGATCTTTAACAATGTGTGGTAAACTTTATTCCTGTAGAAAATTTTGTCAACATCTTATTTCTATAGAACATTTTGTCAAAATTGTATTTCTATAGAATTTTTTTTCAAAATATTATTTCTATAAAAAATTTTCTCAAAATTTTATTTCTGTGGATTTTTTTCTCAAAATTTTATTTCTATAGAATTTATTGTCAAAATTTTATTTCTATAGAAAAATTTCTCACAAAAATTTGTTTATAGAAACTTTTTCCAAAATTTTATTTTTATAGAGGTTTAACAAAAAAGATTACTAATTTGGGTAGAATTCTACCAACTGTGGCAACCGTGGTGGTAATACAAATTTATATTCTAAGTTATATACTTTGCATATTCATGTTATAAGATAATAAAATACTTAGAACCATTTTTTTTTGTAAAATTTTTTAAATTTAACGAAAAATATAGTAGGGAAAATTGTTTGGGAATGTATGGGAAAGTAGGGAACTTTTTTGTCCTTGTAGGGTAAACCGAACATTTTCCCTGGCGACATTGACTATGAGCTATAGTCAGATTGACACAAAGCACCCATAAACATGTACCCCTTAATTTTCTTAAATATGCAACTGCGGTTTATCTCCCATACCTATATCAATGTTACCCCACAAATGCTTATGATTACTAATTCAGTAAGGGTGGTTTAGGGTGTGATATAGACGGCCCCGCCCGACTATCTACTTCACTTACTTGTTTATATATATTTTTTTAATTTTTTTAGTATGAAATTTTGTTTAAAATATGATTTTTATATTTGCCTAATTTATTTACTGAAAATCCTAGATTTTCAATATGAACGATTATTTTTTTAGTTAAAAGATATTTCATTATATTATCGAAAAATCAAAAATGTATTTAAAAAATCTATTCAATCATATAGTCATTAATTTAAAAATAATATTCTTTAGTATTTTACTCACCTATGAGCTGCCTTGCGATAATATTTTTTACTTGGTAAATCACAGAAGCCCCCACCATTGGGTGAAGTGGGCGTGAGACATTCAAACGAAGGCTCCTGCATTGAATAATTGAACTAGAAATGAAATGGAACAAACAAACAGAAACAAAATTTCAGATGAAATCTACAATAAGGTATTTACATTCGAAAAAATATATATTAATAATTATAACAAAAATATATACTCTCTCTCTCTCTCTCTGTCTCCAACTACTTCCCCGCCCTGAAAAAATAGATGACGAATTAAAAAGACATCATTACTTACGATATTTCCTTCATGAAAGAAACGTTTTTGCGACATGATTTCTAGAGCACAACAAGAAGAGGTGACGTTGGTGGAGATGGTGCTTCGGTGCTTCTGACCGTTGACTATGACAAAGGTGCGGGTGCGGGTGGTGCTGTCAATGATGCTGTTCGTACTTTTAGAGAAAACCTGGCGTTTTAGTATTGCAGATGATGTTAGCCGACAATAACAACAGCGGTAGCAGCAGCAACAAGAGATTAAATTCAAGTGGTGCAACAAAGGATTTGTGGAGCTTCGGATTAGGTTGGATTTTGACATAAAATTTTTACAAAATTGCACAGCCATTTTATTAAAAATACATTAGAAAAATTACGTTGTTGATTGATTAGCAAAATAAGGCAATGTGTCAAGGTTGATGGATGGTTTGTGTTTGAGTATTTCATGCCAATGGATTTGGTTTGCCAACGCATAAGATACTGGCTGGATGGAAATGAATTGGACAGAAAAAAAAAAGAAATTGGAAACTAAACGGAAACAAACATACAATAAACTAAAAAGGTTTTCTGGTTTAGGGTGAATAAACGCAAACATAAACGAATGGGACGGTACAATCGAGAAAAACGAAATATCAACAAAAGGTTACATTTATTTATGGAATATTTCACAATTCTTTTTGTTACGTTGAACAAGTGAAATGGCATGGCGCAAAGATAATTTGCGGTAATCAATATAAATGTTTTTAAAACACGTGTACGTTTTAATTGAAAACAAAATAAAAAAAATTCTTCAGAGATAATCGAATTAAGCTAGAAATTTGAATTTACTTTTGGTTTTTCATTGTACTACGTAGTCTTTTTAAATCAAGCCTAAAAGTATGCTTCGAAAATTTTGGTTAGATTAGAAATTAAATATAAACGACCTGCCGAAGCTAGACTATATATTGTATGCATTTTTATTGGGCCGAATATGATTGATGATATGATTCTTATTGACTTTAAACCGACATTCTATGAAGGAAATGAAAATTTTAATTAAATAAAACAAAAATATTTTAAAGAATATAAGAAATAATATAAATTTAAGCTAGTCATAGGAATTTCTACAGAAACCCAATTATTCTCAATGCAACTAGAGGCAGAGGTATTTAAGCATAATAAAAAGAACTAGTAAAAAAGATTTAAACTCGGGCAGGTCCGACTATATTATAGCATTCACCACAGTGTAGACCAAAATTTTTCGTACCATCTCAAATCCTTCAAATTTGTTGGAAGCTATATAAAGGTTAATATTCCCATATTCATATAAAGGGTGATTCTTTTGAGGTTAGGATTTTCATGCATTAGTATTTGACAGATCACGTGGGATTTCAGACATGGTGTCAAAGAGAAAGATGCTCAGTATGCTTTGACATTTCATCGTGAATAGACTTACTAACGAGCAACGCTTGCAAATCATTGAATTTTATTACCAAAATCAGTGGCAGAAAATCCGCTTTTTTATCGACAAATTTTGTTCAGCGATGAGGCTCATTTCTGGTTGAATGGCTACGTAAATAAGCAAAATTGCCGCATTTGGAGTGAAGAGCAACCAGAAGCCGTTCAAGAACTGCCCATGCATCCCGAAAAATGCACTGTTTGGTGTGGTTTGTACGCTGGTGGAATCATTGGACCGTATTTTTTCAAAGATGCTGTTGGACGCAACGTTACGGTGAATGGCGATCGCTATCGTTCGATGCTAACAAACTTTTTGTTGCCAAAAATGGAAGAACTGAACTTGGTTGACATGTGGTTTCAACAAGATGGCGCTACATGCCACACAGCTCGCGATTCTATGGCCATTTTGAGGGAAAACTTCGGAGAACAATTCATCTCAAGAAATGGACCGGTAAGTTGGCCACCAAGATCATGCGATTTGACGCCTTTAGACTATTTTTTGTGGGGCTACGTCAAGTCTAAAGTCTACAGAAATAAGCCAGCAACTATTCCAGCTTTGGAAGACAACATTTCCGAAGAAATTCGGGCTATTCCGGCCGAAATGCTCGAAAAAGTTGCCCAAAATTGGACTTTCCGAATGGACCACCTAAGACGCAGCCGCGGTCAACATTTAAATGAAATTATCTTCAAAAAGTAAATGTCATGGACCAATCTAACGTTTCAAATAAAGAACCGATGAGATTTTGCAAATTTTATGCGTTTTTTTTTTAAAAAAAGTTATCAAGCTCTTAACAAATCACCCTTTACTTAGGTTAGGTTAGGTATAGTGTCAGCCGGATTTTTCAAGGCTCACTTATAGACTATTCAGTCCATTGTGATACCACAGTGGTGTAGGGATAAGGAAGGTGCAGGTGGTTTATTTACAGGATCAATAGCAAATATGAAGACTTATGGAAGAGACGATGGGCTTCTTCTATTGGCTATGAACAAACCAAACTGACGAAAATAATATTAGGAACTCTGAGGGATGTGAGGACTATGATAGGCGTCATAATGGGACACAACACCTTGGGAAAACACATGGTAAGGATAGGCCTAGCGAATGATGATATTTGTAGGTGGTGTCTGGACCCCGAGGCTGTGGAAGAAGGCTTCGGGGTGGAGGAACTAGGAGCGTCCGAAGGATACATTATCATACAATGGACTCATTCCGGCCGGAAATAGACGGACACGAGGAGGAAGATGGGAAGAAGTTTGAGGAATCGCAATGGACCAACTATGGTCTAAGTGGACACAAATCCGCTAGTTCGGATTCGTGTCATCCTCCATAACCTAACCTAACCTAACAGTGGTGTATTTCTCTCTCATCACTGAGTGCTGCCCGATTCCATATTTAGCTCAATGATAAGGGAACTCCTTTTTATTTCTATAGAAAATTTTGTCAAAATGTTATTTCTATAGAAGATTTTGTCAAAATTTTATTTCTATTGAAAATTTTGTTAAAATTTTATTTCTATAGAAAATTTTGTCAAAATTTTATTTCTATAGAAAATTTTGTTTCGATAGCATATTTTCTCAAAATTTTATTTTTATAGAAAATTACGTCAAAAATTTAGCAACTTTTGTTAAAATTTGATGTGAATAGAAAATTTTGTCAACAATCGATTTCTTTAGAAAATTTTATCAAAAATCGATTTCTTTAGAAAATTTTCTCAAAATTTTATTTCTATAGAAAATTTTGTTTCGATAGAAAATTTTGGTTCGATAGAATTTTTTTTCTATAGAAAATTATGTCAAAAATTTAGAAAATATTCTCAAAATTTTATGTCTATAGAAAATTCTCAAAATTTTATTCCTATAAAAAAAAGTTTTTCAAAAATTTGTTTCTATACAAGATTTTGCAAAAAATTTTATTTCTATTGAAAAATTTTGTCAAAGTTTTTATTTCTATAGAAAAATTTGTGAAAATTGTATTTCTATAGAAAATTTTGCCAAAATTTTGTTTCTGACGAAAATGTTCTCAAAATTTTATTTCTATAAAAAAGTTTATCAACATTTTATTTCTGTAGTAAATTTTGTCAACATTTTATTTCTATAGTAAATTTTGTCAAAATTTTATTTCTATAGAAAATGTTATCAAATTTTTATTTCTATAAAAAATTTTGTCGAAATTTTATTTCTACAGAAAATTTTCTCAAAATTTTATTTCTATAGAAAATTTTGTCGAAATTGTATTTCTATAGAAAATTTTGTTAAAATTTTTATTTTTATAGAAAATTTTGTCAAAATTTTATTTCTATAGAAAATTTTGTCAACATTTTATTTTTATAGTAAATTTTGTCAAAATTTTATTTCTATAGTAAATTTTGTCAAAATTTTATTTCTATAGTACATTTTGTCAACATTTTATTTTAATAGTAAATATTGTCAAAATTTTTTTTCTATAGTAAATTTTGTTAAAATTTTTCTTTTTATAGAAATTTTGTCAAAAATCGATTTCTATAGAAAATGTTCTTAAAATTTTATTTCTACATGATATTTTGTTAAAGCTATTATTTATATAGAAAAATTTGTCAAAATGGTATTCCTATAAATAATTTTGAGAAATAATTTTGTCAAAATTTAATTTCTATAAAAAATGTTTTTTTTTGTTACGTTGCACAAGTGAAATTTTATTTCTATAGTAAATTTTGTAAAAATTTTATTTCTATAGTAAATTTTGTCAACATTTTATTTTTATAGTAAATTTGGCCAAAATTTTATTTCTTTGATTTATTTTGTTTCTTATTCGATCTTTTTCTGTTTTAATAAAAATGCTTTATTTTGTCAAGCTTGAGATCTAGATCTCAAGCTTGACAAAATAAAGCCTTTTTATTAATTTTATTTCTATAGAAAATTTTGTTAAAATTTTATTTCTATAAAAAATTTTGTCAACATTTTATTTCTATAGCAAATTTTGTCAACATTTTATTTCTATAGAAAATTTTATCAAAATTTTATTTTTATAGAAAATTTTGTCGACATTTTATTTCTATAGAAAATTTGGTCAAAATTTAATTTCTATAGAAAATTTTGTCAAAATCTAATTTCTATAGAAAATGTTTTTCTATAGAAAATTTTGTCCAAATTTTATTTCTATAGAAAATTTTGTTAAAATTTTTATTTTTATAGTAAATTTTGTCAACATTTTATTTCTTTAGTAAATTTTGTAAAAATTTTATTTCTATCGTAAATTTTGTCAACATTTTATTTTTATAGTAAATTTTCCAAAATTTTATTTCTATAGAAAATTTTGTCACATTTTCATTTCTATAAAAAAATTTGGCCAAAATTTTGTTTCTATAGAAAATTTTGTTAAAATTTTATTTCTATAAAAAATTTTGTCAACATTTTATTCCTATAGAAATTTTTGTCAAAATTTTATTTCTATAGATAATTTTATCAAAATTTTATTTTTATAGAAAATTTGGTCAAAATTTTATTTCTATAAAAAATTTTGTCAACATTTTGTTTCCAAAATAAATTTTGTCAACAATTTATTTCTATAGAAAATTTTGTCAAAATTGTATTTCTATAGAAAATGTTGTCGAAATTTTATTTCTATAGAAAATTTTGTTAAAATTTTTATTTTTATAGTAAATTTACTCAAAATTTTATTTCTATAGTAAATTTTGTCAAAATTTTATTTCTATAGTAAATTTTGTCAAAATTTTATTTCTATAAAAAATTTTGTCGAAATTTTTGTTCTATTAAAATTATTGTAACAATTTCATTTGTATAAAAAATTTGGCCAAAATTTTATTTCTATAGAAAACTTTGTTAAAAATGTTATTTCTATAGAAAATTCTGTCTATTTTTTTTCTATAGAAAATTTTGTCAAAATTGTATTTCTATAGAAAATTTTGTCGAAATTTTATTTCTATAGAAAATTTGGTCACAATTTCATTTCTATAAAAAATTTGGCCAAAATTTTATTTTTTTATAGAACATTTTGCTAAAATTTTGCTAATTTTTTTATTATTTTTATAGAAAATTTTGCAAAAATATTATTTCTATAGATAATTTATTCATTTTTTTTCATAGAAAATTTTGTCCATATTCTATTTTTATAGAAAATTTTGTCAAAATTTTATTTCTATAGAAAATTTTGTCAAAATTTTATTTCTATAGAAAATTTTGTCACAATTTCATTTCTATAAAAAATTAGACCAACATTTTATTTATATACAAAATTTTGTTAAAATTTTAATTTTTATAGAAATTGTAGCTAAAATTTTTAGTTCTTTAGAAAATTTTGTCAAAATTTTATTTCTGAAGAAAGTTTTGTCAATTTTTTTTTCTATAGAAAATTTTGTCAAAACTTTAGTTCTATACAAAATTTTCTCAAAATTTTATTTCTATATAGAATTTTCTTAAATTTTTTTTTTTTCTATAAAAAATTCTCTCAAGATTTTATTTCTATAGAAAATTTTTTCAAAAATTTTTTTGAGGGTCAAATAAGTGTCTATCGGAAGAAAGATATTATATGGGAGCTATTTAAATTCGAACCGATTTTTCCCAAATCAATAGGGTTTATTCCAGAAATGATTCCAAAAATGTGTTCACAGACAGACGGACGGATGGACAGACGTACATGGCTGCATATTCTCAGGGGCACGGTTGCCACAGTTGGTAGAGTGGTACCAAAAATGATAGATTTTTCACCATTTGGTAGATTGGTAGAATTCTAGATGTTTTGTTAGATTAAAAATTTTTTAATGAACTAAAATTTTGATAAATTTTTCTACAGAAGTACAATTTTGACAAAATTTTCTATAGAACTAAAATTTTGACTAAATTTTTTTTATAGAAATAAAATTTTGACTAAATTTTCTATAGAACTAAAATTTTGACTAAATTTTCTATAGAAATAAAATTTTAACTAAATTTTCTATAGAAATAAAATTTTGACAAAATTTTCTATAAAAATAGCATATGGACAACATATTCTATAGAAATAAAATTTTGAATAAATTGTCTTAGAAATAAAATTTTGACAAAATTTTCTATAAAAATAAAATTTTGACAAAATTTTCTATAAAAATAAAATTTTGACAAAATTTTCTATAAAAATAAAATTTTGAAAACTTTTCTGTAGAAATAAAAGTTGAAAAATCTTTCTATAAAAATTAAATTTTGACAAAATTTTCTATAGAAATAAAATTTTGACAAAATTTTTCTATAGAAATAAAATTTTGACAAAATTTTTCTATTGAAATAAAATTTGGCAAAATTTTCTATAGAAATAAAATGTTGACAAAATTTTCTATAAAAAAATTGACAACAATTTCTAAGATAAAATTTTGACAAAATTTTCTATAGAAATAAAATTTTGACTAAATTTTCTATAAAAATAGAATATGGACAAAATTTTCTATAGAAAAAAAAAATTTGAATAAAATATCTATAGAAATAAAATTTTGTCAAAATTTTCTATAAAAATAAAATTTTGGCAAAATTTTCTATAAAAAAAATTTTCTATAGAAAAAAAATTGAATAAATTATCTATAGAAATAATATTTTGGCAAAATTTTCTATAAAAATAAAATTTTGGCAAAATTTTCTATAAAAATAAAATTTTGGCAAAATTTTCTATAAAAATAAAATTTTGAAAAATTTTCTGTAGAAATAATAGTCGAAAAAAAGACTTTCTATAAAAATTAAATTTTGACAAAATTTTTCTATAAAAATAAAATTTTGACAAAATTTTTCTATAGAAATAAAATTGTGTTGTTGTTTTTTATTTCAGCTTAAAACCATACATTGACTAAACTACAAGAGTAGCTTAACCAACAGAGGAAAAGAATGTTTGTCAAATTTATTTGGGCAAAGCCCTATAGACTGCAAGATGGTTGGATGGACGCACGTTTCGGAATTACCACATTCCTCATCAGCATCCTCTACTTGCAGCAAAATTTTGACAAAATTTTCTATAAAAATAACATTTTGGCAAAATTTTCTATAAAAATAAAATTTTCTGTAGAAATAAAAGTCGAAAAAAAAAACATTCTATAAAAATTAAATTTTGAAAAAAATTTCTATAGAAATAAAATTTTGACAAAATTTTTCTATAAAAATAAAATTCTGACAAAATTTTTCTATAGAAATAAAATTTTGACATCATTTTCTATAGAAATAAAATTTTAACAAGATTTTCTATAGAAATAAAATTTTAATAAGATTTTCTATAGAAATAAAATTTTGACAAAAATTTCAACAGCATTACTGAAACGAAACCATCGCTTAAAAAAACATTGGCGTTCGGTAGGAACTGATATTAAACCCAGCACCTCTTGTTTAATATCAGAAATAGCTAACCTATCACTATAGAAATATCCTACCCTACACAAAACCCATGTGGAGACACTGTGCCACGTCAACATACATGACAATTATATCCAAAACACGTGACAAAATTATTACCAAAAGTGTGGAATGCAATAATAAAAAAAAAATATATAAGAAAACAAACAAAGAAACATGGCAAACAAAATAAAACAAAAACAAACAAAAGATGGTGTATGTCGAAATAAAGAAGGAGATCGATGAAAACAAAAATAAAAATTTCTGCGACAGCGACAATGTCATGTAAATCACTAATGTATGTGAGTTTGTATGTTTGCGTGCGTGTGCGTTTGTTTGGTCATATGTACAATAACAGATTTAGTTGGTAGGTGAGAAATGAGGACAATGAGGTGGGAGAATAAGTGCGTGGGTGTCTGTTGGTGGGGTAGTGATGATAACGACAAAGCCGATGACGACGTCACTGATGACGGCGATGACTAATACCTTTAAAGTTGTTGTTTTTCTCCAACGAAGAAATCTCAGACTACGACTCAATAGAATAGCAATGGTTGCTGTTTTTTTTTTAAAGAGAGAGGGGTGGAGGCTCCAAAATAGATGTAGACGAATATAAATATCGAAGTCTTGGCTGACGCTGGAAACCGGCTATAGCGTGAATAAAATTTCAACCGTATAAGTGACCGTTACTTGCGTAATGACGAGGTGAAAAAGACCCGAAGCAAATAAGGACAGTTTTTTTATATCACAAGGATTTTTCTTTTTTTGACCGTAAATTGCAATTTTTCCAATTAAATTGAATGGTAAATTTTTTTTTTCTATGTTAGATTTTCTGAACAGTGTCACTGAAATATGGATGCTGTCTGGCTGAGGGTTTTTAAGCTATTTGTAATTTCACTCGTTTTTCTTATTTTATTATCATAAAAGAGATAATTCACTTGTAATGAATATTGCTTTAATTTTTTATGGACTTTTCTTTTACTCTTTGGGGATTTTCAAATATTTATTTTTTTTCTTATTTGGAAAACTAATTTAGAATTCCATCCACACTTTTCACTTTACTTCATCGATTTGTGCCTTTGCTGGTTCTTTTCTCTAAATGTTCTGTGTTTTTTTGTTTTTCTGTCTGCCAGGGTTGTCATCGCCTTTTGCTTACATTTCAATTTTTGACAATTTTAGCGCCGACGCAGTATTCCTTTAATTTTATGTTTTGTTTATATCCAACATTCCCATTATCTCCCTATCCATCAGGGGTTTGTTATTGTGGACACTGCATTAAAATGCCGGCAATTTAGCTTTTGCTAAATAAAAGCCGCACCGAATACCCGTAACAAAACAAACCGTTCAAAATAAACAACAAAAGTGTGGTGAGATATACAGTGACGTACATAAGTATTGGCACACCCAGCAATTTTGTTTAAGACCCATATTTTAAAAGTGATATGGAACTATTTTAAATTAAAAAAAAATTAATTAGGATTGTAACTGCATTAAGAATATAGATTTTTTTTAGAAAAAATAAAAAGAAACGATTCTTTCAATATTTAAATTATAAAAAAAAATAAAACAAGGTACATTTTTTGAGGAAAAAATTATTGGCACAGTTAGTTCTAAATTAGATTTTTAGTACATTTTGTACTTTTTGGACAATCCTGTTTGTTTGATAACAGCATCAAGTAGTCTAGACAATGAATGGAAATATTTTTTGTTTTATTTGTAACTATAGGTTAAAGTGGCAACTCGATTAAGTTTCAGGCTCACTTAGACTATTCAGTCCATTTATTATTATTTGTAAATATATTCAACCATTCTTCAATCAGCACTGTACGAAATTTCATCATAATCGGTTAATAAAGGGTGATTTGTTAAGAGCTTGATAACTTTAAAAAAAAAAAAAAACGCATAAAATTTGCAAAATCTCATCGGTTCTTTATTTGAAACGTTAGATTGGTCCATGACATTTACTTTTTGAAGATAATTTCATTTAAATGTTGACCGCGGCTGCGTCTTAGGTGGTCCATTCGGAAAGTCCAATTTTGGGCAACTTTTTCGAGCATTTCGGCCGGAATAGCCCGAATTTCTTCGGAAATGTTGTCTTCCAAAGCTGGAATAGTTGCTGGCTTATTTCTGTAGACTTTAGACTTGACGTAGCCCCACAAAAAATAGTCTAAAGGCGTCAAATCGCATGATCTTGGTGGCCAACTTACCGGTCCATTTCTTGAGATGAATTGTTCTCCGAAGTTTTCCCTCAAAATGGCCATAGAATCGCGAGCTGTGTGGCATGTAGCGCCATCTTGTTGAAACCACATGTCAACCAAGTTCAGTTCTTCCATTTTTGGCAACAAAAAGTTTGTTAGCATCGAACGATAGCGATCGCCATTCACCGTAACGTTGCGTCCAACAGCATCTTTGAAAAAATACGGTCCAATGATTCCACCAGCGTACAAACCACACCAAACAGTGCATTTTTCGGGATGCATGGGCAGTTCTTGAACGGCTTCTGGTTGCTCTTCACTCCAAATGCGGCAATTTTGCTTATTTACGTAGCCATTCAACCAGAAATGAGCCTCATCGCTGAACAAAATTTGTCGATAAAAAAGCGGATTTTCTGCCACTGATTTTGGTAATAAAATTCAATGATTTGCAAGCGTTGCTCGTTAGTAAGTCTATTCAAGATGAAATGTCAAAGCATACTGAGCATCTTTCTCTTTGACACCATGTCTGAAATCCCACGTGATCTGTCAAATACTAATGCATGAAAATCCTAACCTCAAAAGAATCACCCTTTAATAGTGACCTGAATACTGTGAACAACAAAGTCATGGTCAGGAGGACGGACATCAAGGGCTAAACCATCTCAGGAGGTGGTTCTGAGTCGATCGGTATATACTTTATGTAGCTTAAAATCAATATTTCTGGCAGGCACATATTTTCGTAGATACTCTGACCACTCTGTGGTTAAGAGAGCTGTGCCAAAACCTTTGTGCGCCACTGTACGAAATGTCTTGGCATATGTGATAGCAAAAGCTCAGAGCTTTCATGTTTATAGGTGATGTTTGTATTTGGAATGATGGAATTTTTAAATTTACTTTCAAAGTTTTTATATATATAATATGTGAGTAATACATTTGAAAGTCAATAAGCATGAATGAAACAGGTATTAATAATTACACTAAAAATATTGACCAATTATGAAAGATTATGCAACCTTAATTTTTGGATATGCGACTTACTTAATATTAACAACAAATTCTTTTTAAGATACAGAATTTTTATTTAAAAAAAGTTCATATTCGTTTGAAATACAAATATGACAAATTTTTCTATAGTAATAAAATTTTGACAACATTTTCTGTAGAAATAAAATTTTGATAAAATTTTCTATAAAAATAAAATTTTGAAAAATTTTCTATAGAAATAAAATTTTCACAAAATTCTATTTAAATAAAAATTTGAAAAAATTTTCTATAGAAATAAAATTTTGACAAAATTTTTAATAGAGATAAAATTTTGTGCAAAATTTTCTATAGAAATAAAATTTTGAAAAACTTTTCTATAGAAATATAAATTTGACAAAATTTTAAATAGAAATATAAATTTGACAAAATTTTCTATAGAAATATAAATTTGACAAACTTTTCTATAGAAATAAAATTTTTACAAAATTTTCTGTAGAAATAAAGTTGTGAGAAAATTCTCTATAGAAATAAACTGTTGACACAATTTTTTATAGAAATAAAAATTTTATTTCTATAGAAAATTTCCTATAAAACCAAAAAAAAAAAAAAAACAAAATTAAAAATTTTCTATAGCAACAAAATTTTGACTAAAACTTCAATTGAAATAAATATTTTACAAAATTTTCTATAGGAATAAAATTTTGACAACATTTTCTATAAAAATAAAAATTTTAAAACATTTTCTATAGAAACAAAATTTTCATTCTATTGAAATAAAAATTTGAAAAAAATTTTAATAGAAATAAAATTTTGTGCAAAATTAACTATAGAAATAAAATTTTGACAAAATTTTTAATAGAAAAAAATTTTGTGCAACATTTTCTACAGAAATATAAATTTGACAAAATTTTCTATAGAAATAAAATTTTGACAAAATTTTCTAAAGAAATAAAATTTTGACAAACTTTTTTATAGAAATAAAAATTTGGCAAAATTTGCTATATAAACAAAAAAAATTAAAAATTTTCTATAGCAATAAAATTTTTCAAAAATTCTATTGAAATAAAAATTTGACAAAATTGTCTATAGAAATAAAATTTGGACATAAAATTTCTATAGGAATAAAATTTTGACATTTTCTATAGAAATAAAATTTTGACAAACTTTTTTATAGAAATAAATATTTTGCAAAATTTCCAATAAAAACAAAAAAATTTAAAAATTTTCTATAGTAATAAAATTTTGACAAAAATTATATTGAAATAAAAATTTGACAAAATTGTCTATAGAAATAAAATTTGGACATAAAATTTCTATAGGAATAAAATTTTGAAAAAATTTTCTATAGAAATAAAATTTTGACAAAATTTTCTATTGAAATAAAATTTTGACAACATTTTCTATAGAAATAAAGTTGTGTGAAAATTCTCTATAGAAATTTTGCCAAATTTTCATTTCTATTAAACATTTTGTCATAATTTTCTATGGATATATACATTTGACAAAATTTTCTATAGAAATAAAATTTTGACATAAAATTTCTATAGCAATAAAATTTTGACAAAATTTTCAATAGAAATAAAGTTTGGAGAAAATTATCAATAGAAATAAACTTTTGAGAAAATTATCATTAGAAATAAAATTTTGTCAAAATTTTTCCATAGGAATGAAGTTTTGAAAAAATTTTCTATAGATTTAAAATTTTGACATTTTCTATAGAAATAAAATTTTGACAAAATTTTAAATAAAAATAAAATTTTGGCAAAATTTTCTATAGATATATAAATTTGACAAAATTTTCTATAAAAATAAAATTTTGACAAAATTTTCTATAGAAATAAAATTTTGACAAAATTTTTTATAGAAATAAAATTTTGACAAAATTTTTTATAGAAATGAAAATTTTGACAAAATTTTCTATAGCAATAAAATTTTTACAAAATTTGCTATAGAAATAAAATTGTGAGAAAATTATCTATAGAAATACAATTTTGACAAAATTTTTTATACAAATAAAAACTTGGCAAAATTTCCTATAAAAAACAAAAAAATTGAAAAATTTTCTATAGCAATAAAATGTTGACAAATATTCTATTGAAATAAAAATTTGACAAAATTTTTTATAGAAATAAAATTTTGACATAAAATTTCTATAATAATAAAATTTTTACAAAATTTTCTATAGAAATAAAATTTTGACAAAATTATCAATAGAAATAAAATTTTGACAAAATTTTCTATAGAAATAAATTTTGAAAAAATTTTGAATACACTTTGAATTAAATTTTGACAAAATCTTTTATAGAAATAATATTTTGACAGATTTTTCAATAAAAATAATATTTACTGGGTCGTGGTGAAAATCTGAGTCGATCTTCCGATAGCCGTCCGTCCGTTCGTCTGTTGAAATCATGCTAACTTCCCATTTCCAATACCAGGTTGGAAGGTGGTTAGCAAGCCCGCCTTGCATACACAAGGTCGTGGGTTCGATTCCTGCTTCGGCCGAACACCAGAAAGTTTTTTTTGCGGTGGATTATCCTACCTCAGTAATGCCGTCCGTCCGTTCGTCTGTTGAAATCATGCTTACTTCCCATTTCCAATACCAGGTTGGAAGGTGGTTAGCAAGCCCGCCTTGCATACACAAGGTCGCGGGTTCGATTCCTGCTTCTACCGAACACCAGAAAGTTTTTTTGCGGTGGATTATCCTACCTCAGTAATGCTGGTGACATTTCTGATTGTTACAAAGCTTCTCTGCAAAGTGGAACGCCGTTCGGGCTCGGCCATAAAAAGGAGGTCCCTTATCATTGAGCTTAACATGGAATCGGGGAGCACTCAATGATAAGAGAGAAGTTCACCACTGTGGTATCACAATGGCCTTAATAGACTAAGTGAGCCTGATACATCGGGCTGTCACCTAACCTAACCTTGGTATAGCCCCTATATAAACCGATGCCCAGATTTGATTTCCACAGCTTCTTGGTAGTGCATAATTCATCCCATCTGGTTGAATTTTAGTAGTTGATGTTAGTCTATGGCCTCTAGCAAAAAACTCCGAATCGATCTGGCCATTGGTGTCCCGCAAGATTCCAGTCGCATTATTATCGTGCAGTTCGATACACATCGAAATATTGGTTTCACATACACATAAAGCGTATATATGCTGTGTTGCGGTGAAATTCTGAGTCGATCTAGCGATATCCGTCTGTTCGTCCGTCTGGTATCTGCCGAACGAAATATGCCATCCCCTTGGCAGCTTGGCACTAACAATTGTTATTGATGTAGGTCGGATGGTATTCCAAATGAGCCATATCGAACCACTTTTAGGTATAGCCGCCATATAAACCGATCCCCAGATTTGTGTTCCGGAGTTGCAAAATATCATTTCAATCGGTTCAAATATATGTAGATATGGCTAATGTTTTTTCGAAACTAGGCAATAATTTTCATATTTAATAACCGATGTTACTCCAAATTGGTTCTACAAACCTTAATTTCCCTTCCCTCCTAGTACGGGTTTCGAAGTTGGAAATCCTCTCCCTATTAGGGACTTGCAGCTGATTTTCCAGAAAATATTCCAATAAACTTCCTGCCCTGGTATTAGTGTCTATGCTCGCCCGTAGCAGCGTTTGCTTCGCGTTTATATCTCTGCAGTATTTTACAAAAACTTTCACTACGAGTACTGATGTGGTGGCAATAAAACATCGTCGTGTGAAAAGTAAGCTGACGATAAAATGACCTGCCCAGAATTCAGATCTACAATCAGTGCAGTTTGTTCCGTGCCATAAAATTGATTTGAAAAGAAACACTTGATATTATTCCTTAATAATATACAAATTATAAAATTAAATTATTAAATTAAATTATTAGCATTTCCATGAAATAAGCATTAAGTCCTCTATCGTTTTCCCCCTTATCGCGGTTCTTGAACCAGGGCGACGTCTATCTTGCGCCTAAGTAAATGGAGGTTTAATTAGTGGTAGTCACTTCACATTGATACAAATTGATCTGTACTATTTTACTTACTGAGTACCCTACTTTTTTCCCGGGAACGGAATCCCGGGATTTCCCGGGAATTTGCTATTTTTTCGTTCCCGCTTTCCCATAGCTTTAGGCGATTTCTAATTTATTTAAATGTCTAAATGTATTCCACATCAAAGCAGGTTTCCCTTTGACCGGGATCCCGGGAAATTAAAAAAAATTCCGGCTTTCTCGGGAATGGAAAAAGTCCGGGCAAAAGAAACCCCTATTACTGAGTCAGTGCTTAGCTTCTCCTCCACATCCAATATCACACTTTGTCCTACTTCGTTTTTATATCTTTTAAGAATCTTCGGAAACGTTTTGCATGATTCTGTACTATTTTAGGCATCATTTACTTGCTGAGCCAGACTTCAACCTCTCCTCCATATCCTTTATTGGTCTGACGAAAGAGCTACTAAGACTCACGCTACAACGTTGACTGTTTGACTCGAGTTTCTCGGTCGTCTTCAGATTAGCTGTCAATATCAAACTCTTCTCCATATCCTTTATTGGTCTGACGAAAGAGCTACTAAGACTCACGCTACAACGTTGACTGTTTGACTCGAGTTTCTCGGTCGTCTTCAGATTAGCTGTCAATATCAAACTCTTCTCCATATCCTTTATTTGCCTGACTATAGCGTCGCTAAAACCCACACTAAAACGATGATCGTTTGACGCGAGTTTCTCAATCATCTTCAGATTAACGGCCAATATCAATTTTTTTCTGCTTGGTTTTTGGTTTTGCTGCTGAGAATTACAGCAATTGTGCTGTCCCATTCTATTTTTAGTTAATTGATAATAGGATAGGTTAAAGTGGCAGCCCGCTTAAATTTCAGGTTCACTTAGACTGTTTAGTCCATTGTGATACCACATTTATCTAAAAGTACCTATTTCATATGGGCACTTCTAGTCTTAACCACTGAACCTTCTCTATTATTTACTTTTGTTGAACCAACCAGATTGCTCCAAAAACATTAACAAACTGCTTAAGTTAACGTTTTCCAGATCCGCCAGTAATCTAAAGCTATATGCTCCTAAAATTCGCTTACGCCTTACACAAAAAGGAGGACACTCACACAAGATGTGCTTAATTGATTCCTTTTCCTTCACATCATGACAGCTTATACAATAGTCATTATACTTCGCATCTATAGTTTTTGTAAATTCGCCTATCAGGCAGCGACCCGTTATAGCAGATATCAGGAGTGCTATCTGACGCCTTGAGAACACTAGCATATCTAGTGTGCGGTTTAAGTTTAAATGGGGCCATATTTGCTTGGTGTCGTTACAACCCTTGCAATTCTCCATCGAATATTAGCCATCATAACAGCCTTCTCACGCAGTAAGATATTGCAGGTGGCCAGAGGCATGCCAACAGATTCTAGTTCCCCTGGAATATGTAAGGTAGTTCCTAGCCTTGCTAACTCATCTGCTTTGTAGTTCCCCGGTATGTTCATATGGCCTGGCACCCATATTAGGTGAATATGGTACTGCTCAGCCATCTCGTGGAGAGATTTGCGGCAGTCTATGGCCGTTTTCGAGTTAAGGAACACAGAGTCCAAGGATTTTATTGCAGGTTGACTGTCTGAGTATATATTAATGTCAATATTTGTTGGAACATTACTTCTCAGCCAATTCACCACCACTCTTATTGCCAATATTTCAGCCTGAAAAACACTACAGTGATTAGGTAATCTTTTCGCTATTCGAATTTCCAGATCTTTAGAATATACTCCGAACCCCACTTGTCCGTTCAATTTGGAGCCACCAGTATAGAAATCTATATATCTTTTATTCCCCGGGGTCTGTGTACACCACACCTCACTGTTGGGAATTAGAGTTTCAAACTTTTTGTCGAAAAGTGGTTTTGCCAGTGTGTAATCCACTACGTTAGGCACATCTGGCATTACTTTGAGGACCGAACTGTGACCGTACATTTTTCCGACCACAGCGATAGCTCGCGCAACCGCACAGCCGTTGTTGCAGCTGACTGTTTGGCCAAAATGTCTAAAGGCAATAGATGCGGCATGACAATAAGGGAGACTGTTCCTGTCTTACTAAATGCGTCTGAGATACATAAGCTCGCCATACGCTGAACTTTATCTAAACAAGTCGGTTTCTGAAGTGCCGGCCACTAGACTACAACACCATATAGCATTATAAAGGGTGATACGGTCAAAATTTGGTCAAGGGAAAACGCGTGTAAATCGGTGAAATCTTTTATTTAAAAAATCAAATTAAATTTCTTTTTCAAGTTCAATTAGTATAAAATTCAGGAAAAATATTCAGTTAGGCTTTCGCTTTTCCAAATCCGAATTGCCGGGCCTCACGCTTGACACCTGCCATCAGATTTTGTACAGCCACCTTGTCCACCTTCTTCGCCGCAGAAAGCCAGTTTGCCTTGAACTGCTGCTCCTCCTTAGCAGTTTTTTGGTCTTCTTTAGGTTCCGCTTGACAATAGCCCAGTATTTCTCAATTGGGCGGAGCTCTGGCGTGTTGGGAGGGTTCTTGTCCTTGGGAACCACCTGCACGTTGTTGGCGGCGTACCACTCCATGGCCTTTTTACTGTAATGGCAAGATGCCAAAATCCGGCCAAAACAGTACGGAACAACCGTGTTTCTTCAGGAAAGGCAACAGACGTTTATTCAAACACTCTTTCACGTAAATTTCTTGGTTGACAGTCCCGGAAGCTATGAAAATGCTGCTTTTCAAGCCACAGGTACAGATGGCTTGCCAAACCAGATATTTCTTTGCGAACTTTGACAGTTTTATGTGCTTGAAAATATCTGCTACATTTTCCCTTCTTTTTGCCGTATAAAACTCCTGTCCCGAAAGCTGCTTGTAGTCGGCTTTGACGTAGGTTTCGTCGTCCATTACTACGCAGTCAAACTTCGTCAGCATCGTCGTGTACAGCCTCAGGGATCGCGCTTTGGCCGTCGTATTTTGTTTATCATCGCGATTTGGAGTCACTGCCTTCTTGTAAGTCGATAGTCTGGCTCGTTTTTTGGCTCGATGCACGGTTGTAGACGATACACTAAGCTTATTTGCGACATCTCAAAGAGAGAGGTTAGGGTTTAGCTTGAAACTACCGGCAACTCTCTTCGTCGTCTCAGCGGCTTCCGGTTTTCAATTTCCCCCCCCATTCCAGACTTCCTGGCTGTCGACAAACGTTCCCCAAACACTTTAATTACATTTTTAACAGTTGATTTGGCAACTTTTAGCGATTTGGCCAGCTTTGCGTGCGAGTAGATCGGATTTTCGCGATGCGCGAGCAACATTTTGATACGCTGCTCTTCTTGCTTGGACGGCATTTTGACAACTGTACTTGGCAACTTTTAGCGATTTTGCCAGCTTTGCGTGCGAGTAGCTCGGATTTTCGCGATGCGCGAGCAAAATTTTGATACGCTGCTCTTCTTGCTTGGACGGCATTTTGACAACTGAAGAGTGAATTCCAAAATCAAAATAGGAGCAACATTCTACACACACACCTTCAAAATGAGGGTTGTTCAGGTTTTTTAAAAGCAAAATTGAAAGAAATACGTCAAGTTTATATTGACCAAATTTTGACCGTATCACCCTTTAAAGGCAATAGATGCAGCATGACATTAAGGGAGTCTGTTCCTGTCTTACTAAATGCGCCTGAGATACATAAGCTCGCCATACGCTGAACTTTATCTAAATAAGTCGGTTTCTGAAGTGGCGGCCACCAGACTACAACACCATATAGCATTATAGGTCTAACCACTGCCGTGTATAGCCAATGCACAATTTTTGGTTTTAGTCCCCACTTTTTCCCTATTGCCTTTTTGCACGAGTAAAAAGCTACCGTGGCTTTTCTCGCTTTTTCTTCAATATTAAGCCTAAAATTCAGCTTCCTGTCCAAAATAACGTCAAGGTATTTTGCACACTCACCAAAGGAAATTTCAATACCCCCTAAGGAAATGGGCCTAACCGTGGGAGTTTTGCGATCTTTGCAGTACATGACTAGTTCTGTCTTTGCTGGATTTACCCCAAGACCATTATCTTTTGCCCATTTCTCAGTCATCCGGAGAGCTCTCTGTATAATATCTCTGATTGTTGATGGAAATTTTCCCCTGACTGCTAGCGCCACATCATCTGCGTATGCCACCACTTTTATCCTTTCTTTTTCTAGGGAAACCAGAAGGTTGTTTATAGCAACATTCCAAAGAAGAAGTGATAGAACTCCTCCTTGGGGAGTGCCTCTGTTCACATACCATTGCATGTTTGCTTGTCCTAGTGTGGCTGAAATACGTCTCTTTATTAAAAGTTCGTCTAACAGCCTAAGTATACCTGGATCAACATTCAGAGTTGTCAGTCCATTTAATATCGAGCTCGGATGGACTTTATTGAACGCCCCTTCGATGTCTAGAAACGCCACGATTGTGTATTCTTTGACAGATAGCGAGCTTTCAATACTAGTGACTAGTTCATGCAATGCGGTCTCAGTAGACCTGCCCTTCGAGTATGTATGCTGTCGTTTCGAGAGCAAACTTGAATCCACGCTAGTTCTAAGATACATGTCTATTATCCTCTCCAGGGTCTTAAGTAGGAATGAAGATAAGCTGTTTGGTCGGAAAGCCTTCGCACTCGAGTGAGAGGCTTTTCCCGCTTTAGGTATGAAGACGACTTTTGTTTCTCTCCACTTTTCTGGAATATATGCTAAGTTTACACATCGTTTATATATCACCGTCAACCAGGGGATAATTCTTTCAGCCACTGCTTGTAATTCCGCCGGAGTAATTCCATCAGGTTCGGGGGATTTGAATGGTCCAAAGCTATTTAAAGCCCATTTTATTCTACACTCAGAGAAGGAATATGATCACCTCAAACATGTTTTAAGAGCAAAATGTTATTTTTGGGTGGTGACCATGTAACATGGTTTTCGCAACCATATTATTTTCTCGAAAATCATGTATCTGATTTCGGCAAGCAGGTTATTTTTGACGAGAAAATAACATTTCAGTGACAAACATGTTACATGGTCACCATACAAAAATAACATTGTGCTCTTGAAACATGTTTGAGGTGATCATATTCCTTCTCTGCGTGTA